>NW_022589706.1:45478980-45522607 GCF_004348235.1 Phoca vitulina
TGGGAGGATGGGTTAGCCTGGTGATGGGTATTGAGGAGGGCACGTTCTGCATGGAGCACTGGGTGTTATGCACAAACAATGAATCATGGAACACTATATCTAAAACTAATGATGTAATGTATGGGGATTAACATAACAATAAAAAAATTAAAAAACAACAACAACAACAAAAATGCCTAACAAATTTGTGTGTTTTACGTTTTCATTCTAACATTAATATTTGTGCGAGATCCCCAAAAAGCTAATTTACTAGAAATTAAGAAATCTGTTCTTTGCTTAGTGACAAAAATCCTATTTCTTTCAATACTTTTTATTCAGATTTATAATGCTTTTATTGGAGCAAGAATATCATTTCATTAGAGACTAGTTTAAAATTTTAGTTGGCATTTTGCTACTTAAAATTTTAGTTGGAATTACATTGTTTTAATTTTATGAACATACCTAAGTATGGCTTACACTTGATATAATACTCATTAAAGTTCTGCAGGACTCAAAGTAGTTACAGACTTTTGCAATGGTTGCTACAAGAATACATTAGTATTTTGCTTCCACTATATAAGAATATGTGTCACTTTTCTTTGTAATGGAAATAACTTATGAATCTTTCCTGTTGCAAAAAATAAAAGGATTCTTCAAGCCTTTCTTTTTTTTAACTAATTTTATCTTTTTATTTAAATTCAACTAGCCAGCATATAGTACATCATTAGTTTCATATGTAGTGTTCAATGATTCATCAGTTGCGTATAACACCCACTGCTCATCACACCACATGTCCTCCTTAAAACCTTTCTTAAAGTAAAAATAATTATTTTTCCTTTAAGACAAATAGTTTTAATCTTGAGTCAAATCTTTTTTGATTTATGACAGGGATAACAACTTCATCACTATCTTTCCATTTTCAATGGGCTACTGAAATATACCTGTCAAAGGTGAAGTTTAATAAAGTTTTCCTGTTTTTAATGTTTTCTTAATAATGTCCATAACAACAACAACAAAATAATGCCCATAACAAATCTAGAAATTAGCTGTAATCTGAAACATGTAATAATCATGTTTCATGTCCATGAAATAATTCCAAAGTTATATTTCAAATATTTTATTCAGAAAAACTTTACTTCTGCTTTCTCTTGTTTCTTCTATGAAATTATTTATTGCCTCCATTTTTAAATTATTTTACAGAGCTATGCCTAGACATGTATGTTCATGTAATGCATAGTTTCTAATAAATCTTATCTCTTCTAACAGTCCTAATTTGTGATAATGCATAAAACAGAAGCTCTTGCCATTAATATTTTATACTATTTTATTATTTTTGATATTTTATGCATTAATGAGTGATAATTATTTAGCAGTTACCACTTTTTCCATCATTGTCTGAGTCAGCTCAGGGTGCTGTAAGAAGATTTCATAGACTGGGTGGATTAAAAATGTAAATTTATTGGGGCGCCTAGGTGGCTCAGTCATTAGGCCTCTGCCTTCGGCTGGGGTGGTGATCCCGGGATCCTGGGATTGAGCCCCGCATCAGGCTCTCTGCTCAGCAGGGAGCCTGCTTCTCCCTCCCCCACTCTCCCTGCTTGTGTTCCCTCTCTCTCTCTGTCAAATAAATAAGTAATATTAAAAAAAAATGTAAATTTATTTCTCTCAGTTCTGGAGCCTGGGGAGTCCAAGTTCAAGGTGCCGGCCAGTTTTATAAGAATGCTCTTCTTGCTTGTGTCCTTACATGATAGACAGAGAGAGAGAGAGAGGAAACAAGCTCTACTGTTTTGTTAAAATGGTACTTAATCCCATCACAGGGGCTCTACTTACTCTAATTACCTTCCAAAGGCCCCACTTCCAAATACCACTGCATTAGGCATTAGGGTTTCAACATATACATTTTGGAGGGACATGACATTTAGCCCATTATAGTCCATCCCTGTCCCCCCAACCCAAATTCATATCCTTCTCAAATTCCAAATATAATCATTTCATCCCAACATATCCAAAAGTCTTAATTCATTCCAGCATCAGTTCTAAAATCTAAAGTCCAAAGTCTCATCTAAATGTCATCTAAATCAGATATGGGTGAGACTTGATACATGATTCATCCTGAGACAGAATCCCTCTCTAGCTGTGAACTGTGAAGCCAAAAAAGTTATGTGGTTCCAAAATAAAACAGTGGGATAGGCATAGAATTCCCATTACAAAAGGGAGAAATCCAAAGGAAGAAACAGATGGTGGGTCCTAGGTAAGTCCAAAATGTAGCAAGGCAAACTTCATGAGAACTTAAGTTTCAAGAATAATCCTCTTTGGCTCAATGTTCTGCCTGCCAAACCTATTGAGATGTCCTAGCCCATCTGGTGGAGAATCACACCCCTAGCGCTCCAGGCAGCCCAACCCCCTTTGGCTAATGTTGGAGGCCATCTGCTCTGTTGAAATCCAGGCAGTGTCCCTAATAACCTCTGAATCACTCTGCGATCCATTCTTCCCTTTTCTTAAAGAATAATATAAATTCACAGCCAAATAGATTTATCATTCTGTCCTATAGAATCGAAGAAGTCCAATAGCCTTTCTAATTCCATCTTGCCTCCTTCCCCTTCTGTTCAAACACAATTTTCCTTTTTTGATTGCTTATTAAGTCCATAGTAACCTCCTGATCAAATGTTTGCTTGGCCACACCTTTAGTGTTCTTTTCAGAACATGCTTTCTCATTTTTTGCAATATAAACTGAGAGGTTTCCAAATCTTTAGGTTCTGGTTTCTCTTTACTTAACATCCTTCTTCAATTTATTTCTCTCTTCTCTCATTTTACTGTAAGTACTCAGGAAGAGCCAACCTGCTCGTTCAAAACTTTATTTAGAAATATCCTTAGCTAAATATCCAATTTTGTCACTCACAAATTCTACCTTCCACGAAACACTCAAGCACGAACATAACGCAGGTAAGTTCTTTGCCGTTTTATACCAAGGATTGCCTTTTCTCCATAGTTCAGTAACATGTTCCTCATTTCAGTCTGAGATATCCAAATTGCCCTTGACTTCTGTACTTCTATCAATATTCTGTACAGGTTTATTTATAGGTTCTCAGAGAAGATGGAAACTTACTCTACAGCTCTCCTCTTTTCTTTCTGAGTCTTCACTAGCATCTCCTTTAAAAGTCCCGTGATGACAATCTTGGCATTTTCTAGCATGCACATCAAAACTTTTCCAGCCTCTACCCATCGCTCAATTCCAAAGCTGCTTTCACATTTTTAGTCATTTGTTACAGCAACACTCCACTTCCTGGTACCAATTTCTGTCTTAGTTTAGGCTACTATAACTAGCTACCATAGCCCAGGTGACTGAAACAGCAGAAATGTATTTCTCACAGTTCTAGATACTGAGAAGTCCAAGGTCAGGGTGCCAGAAGATTCAGTGTCTTAGTGAGAGGTCTTCCTTGTCTCTTCTTTGTATCCCTTCATGATGAAGATTAAGAGAGGAAGCAAGCTCTTTTATGTCTTTCCTTATAAAGGCACTAATACCATCATTAAAGCTTAATTCTCATGACCTAATTACTCCTCCAAGCACCATATTTAAATACCATCATATGGAGTTTCAACATATTAATTTTGGGGGCCACATGCAGTCCATGGGAGCAATATATCCAAATTTTGGATTTGCTACTCCTTTTTTTATTCATGAGTTAGAGAACCAGATCTACTTTTAATATATTTCAATTTCTATTAAAAGATTAAGACATTTTCTTTTTCTTTTTTTATCAGCTTCAGTGTTCCTACTTATTTTATTTCTTCATGTCAAAAAATTAATAATTTTTAAATTTTGTAATACGATACCCTCAATTAATGTATTATGCAATAATTACAAATATAAGTATTTTAAAATTATGCACTATTTTAATGTCCCTAGCTTTAGATTATTGGTCAAGGTGGTAGATAACTGATATTGATAATGATCTATTTAACATGGAGAAGATACTTATTTTCAAATATATTACATCATTTTGGGAACAAACATTTAGATTTTTTTTCTGTGTAACTTTGTAAAACAGAAGTAAAACTATCAGTAATGGTTGGTATTTGACTTATCATACCAAAGGGTAGTTTAAAAGATAATCCTAAAATTGAATGGGCAATCTTGGAAACATACTAGTTTTTGAACATTGGAGATAATAAAAAATATAATGAAAAAATGTCAATATAACATTTTTGGGAATATTTTATAATCACCTAGTTATTTTCTCCTAACATGTATCTCAAAATTAAAAAAAAATAATTTTTAACATATGGTATAAATGCTATTAAGAATTGTCAGAATAATAATAATAAAAAAAAGAATTGTCAGAACATTAGCCTGACACTTCAGATTATTATTCATAATTCTACTTGAGGTAGATTTACCCTCCCCCCAAAAAACTGATTTGAAGATATTTTCAGACTGTGTCAGGACAATTATAATGGTATCCTTCTTGTTCAAAGTTGATCCAATCAGCACTGTTTCTCATCTGCATATAGAAATGTATAATATTACAAAGCTATCTTCTGTATATACACTCAGAGAAATTCAGATTTATTTTCTATAGCTGTAAAACTGGAATATTAAAGTGATTAATTTATATGTGTATATGTGATTCACAGTATACTGTTTAACATACAGCAGATATTTTAGAAGTAGTGTTCAATTTTTCTTAAAATTAAGGTACATATAAATACTTAAAAATTAAATAAATTAATAAATAGCATAGTAAGTAAACATCCATATACACAATAATTTCAACCATTTTGATAAATGCCTATTAAAATATATAAAAACTCTATTAAGTATTTTATTTATTCAGTTATTCAAAGTTATCTTAATATCTATTATGTGCCAGACTCCCTGCTACACACTAAGAATATATTGGTGGTTAAAACTTTTAAGGTTCTAGGAGTTTTGGAATGCATATTCTAGCTGGGTAGAATGATCAAATGACCACTGAAATAAACTTAATTATAAAATGTAATGAGTACCACATTACAATATTTGCAAGGTTAGCTAAAGCAGTCAAATAAAAGGTAGTATGGAGTAAAAATTGAGAAAGACACTGTTAGATTATGATGGGCTAGAACTTTCTTCAAATTGAGTTTTTAAATTACGTTTGTTCTTACTCAATTTTTTGTTGTTTAAAATTTTACTAACAGTAGCTTGGAGTAGTATTTTCATATGAATCTTGCCAGATGATATATAAAAAACATCTCATATCATTTTACTCATATATTCATTTCACATATACTTATCAAGTATTTAATTTTTACCAGGAACTGATCTAGGCCCTAAGGTTAGTCTTGAACAAGAGAGATGAGTGCACCATCATTACAATAGTTATATTCTAGTAGGTGAAGAAATGCAGTAACTCAAAACCAAGAGATATAAAACATGAAATTCTGTTTACTCAGATTTTCCTTCTCCACTGCTCATTACAACCACTTACTATGAATAAATAACCCCACAGCTATCCATTTAAAAAGAGTGCCAGCTTAGAAATTATGGCTACCTGTAACCAGGATTAATGTGTTCCACCTCAATTAACTATCCAAAAGGATTTACCCATGACACATGGATGTTAAGGGAAGAATGACAATCTGTCAGTGTGAGTCAGCCTGAGACTCCATGAGACTTTCTCATTAAACTTTCAACTACCTGCAGAACTACAGTTTAAAATGTGTCAGTTGAATTGTTTTAAGAATAAATGATTACTTTCCTAGCAACCTTGTTGTATTACTCAGTGTTCTCCAGAGAAATAGAACCAATAGGATATGTGTGTGTGTGTGTTGGTGTATGAGAGAAAAGGAAAGAGAGAGTTTAAGGAATTGACTCAGGTTGACTGTTGAGGCTGACCAGTCTAATATCTGCAGGATAATCTGGTAGACTAGAGACTTAAGGAAGAGTTGATATTTTAGCTCAAGTCCAAAAGGAGTCTGCTAGTAGTATTTCATTTTCTTTTGGGGAGGTCTGTCTTTTTTTTTTTTTTTTTTTTAAGAGAAAACATCTATTTATAACACATCTATTTATAACAATCACTGACAATTCTATTTATCAAATTGCTATGTTTGAGTATCTTTTTGGTTCTTGGACTCAATTCCAATGTGTGTGAAAGGTGTTCCCCCCAACAGCAAGAATCAATTCATGGACCCCAACAGGTATCTAAGGATTCAACTCAATTCTCTCAAACCTGACACCATCTGGTCAGAGACAGCATCGGGTTCCACAGGTTAAGGGTTCATTCCTACAAGATGACCCTCCCTACTACAGACGCCAGTTGTAAGCCCACATTGTTATCTATACTTCTGACCGACCAACTGTAAATCAGAGGTTCCCCAGTCTCGCTCCTTGGATTCGATTAATTTGCTAAAACGGCTCACAGAGCTCAGAGAAATATTTTGCTTACTAGATTACCATTTTGTTTTTGTTTTTCCATTTGGTTTATAGGTTTTATTTTATCTTTCCTTAAGGAACTTTGTTAAAACCATTTTTTAATTTAAATTCAATTAATTAACATATAATGTATTATTAGATTCAGAGGTAGAGGTCAGTGATTCATCAGTCTTATATAATACCCTGTGCTCATTACATCACATGCCCTCCTTAATGTCCATCACCCAGTTACCCCATTCCTCAACCCACCTCCCCTCCAACAACCCTCAGTTTCTCTCCTATGATTAAGAGTCTCTTTAAGATTTGTCTCCCTCTCTGATTTAATCTTGTTTTATTTTTCCCTCCCTTCCTCTATGATCCCCTGTTTTGTTTCTTAAATTCCACTTATGAGTGAGCTCATATGATAATTGTCTTTCTCTGACTGACTTATTTCAGTTAGCCTTAAACCCTCTAGTACCATCCATGTCATTGCAAATGGCAAGATTTCATTTTTCTGATGGCTGAGTAGTTTTCATATCTTTTCACATCTTTTTTATCCATTTAACTGTTGATGGGCTTCTGGGCTCTTTCCATAGTTTGGATATTGTGGAAACTGCTGCTATAAACAGCAGTTTTGATAGGGTGCAGGTGCCCCTTTGGATCACTACATTTGTATCTTTGGGGTAAATACCCAGTAGTGCAATTGCTGGGTCAAAGGATAGCTCTATTTTCAACTTTTTGAGGAACCTCCACACTGTTTTCCAGAGTGATTGCACCACTTGCATTCCCACCAACAGTGTAAGAGGGTTCCCCTTTCTCCACACACTCAAAAACGTCTGTTATTTCCTGACTTGTTAATTTTAGCCATTCTGACTGGTGTGAGGTGATAACTCATTGTGGTTTTGATTTGTATTTCCCTGATGTCATGTGCTGTGGAACATTTTTTAACATGTCTATTGGCCATTTGTATGTCTTCTTTGGAGAAAAGTCTGTTCATGTCTTCTGACCATTTCTCGATTAGATTATTTGTTCTTAGGGTGTTGAGTTTAAGAAGTTCTTTATAGATTTTGGATACTAGCCATTTATCTGATAGTTGCAAATATCTTCTCCATTCTGTCGGTCATCTTTTGGTTTTGTTGACTGTTTCCTTTGCTGTGCAGAAGCTTTTTATCTTGATGAAGTCCCAGTTGTTCATTTTTTCCCCTTTGTTTCCCTTGCCTTTGGAGACATGTCTAGCCAGAAGTTGCTGCAGCCAAGGTCACAGAGGTTGCTGCCTATGTTCTCCACTAGGATTTTGATGGATTCCTATCTCACCTTTAGGTCTTTCATCCATTTTGAATATGTTTGTGTATCATATAAGAAAATTGTCGAGTTTCATTCTTCTACATGTGATTATCCAATTTTCCCAATACCATTTGTTGAAGAGATTCTTTTTTCCATTGGATATTCTTTCCTGATTTGTCGCAGATTAGTTGACCATAGAGTTGAGGGTCCATTTCTGGGCTCTCTATTCTGTTCCATTGACCTCTGTGTCTGTTTTTGTGTCAGTACCATACTGTCTTGATGATTACCGCTTTGTAATAGAGCTTAAGTGTGGAATTGTGCTGCCACAAGCTTTGATTTTCTTTTTTAATGTTCCTCTGGCTATTTGGGGTCTTTTCTGGTTCCATACAAATTTTAGGATTATTTGTTCCAGTTCTGTGAAAAAAGTTGACCGTATTTTGATAGGGATTGCATTGAATATGTAGATTGCTCTAGGTAGCATAAACATTTTCACAATATTTGTTCTTCTAACCCATGAGCATGGAACATTTTTCCATTTTTGGTATCTTCCTCAGTTTCTTTCATGAGTGTTTTATAGTTTTCTGAGTACAAATACTTTGACTCTTTGGTTAGGTTTATTCCTAGGTATCTTATGGTTTTGGTGCAATTATAAATGGGATCGACTCCTTAATTTCTCTTTCTTCTGTTTCATTGTTAGTGTATAGAAATGCCACTGATTTCTGTACATTGATTTTATATCCTGCCACTTTCCTGAATTCCTGTATGAACTCTAGCAATTTTGGGGTGGAGTCTTTTGGGTTTTCCACATAAAATATCATGTCATCTGCAAGGAGTGAGAGTTTGACTTCTTCTTTGCTGATTGGGATGCCTTTTATTTCTTTTTGTTGTCTGATTGCTGAGGTGAGGACTTCTAGTACTATGTCGAAAAATAGTGGTGAGAGTGGACATCCCTGCTGTGTTCCTGACCTTAGGGGAAAAGCTCTCAGTTTTTCCCCATTGAGAATGATATTCGCTGTGGGACTTTTGTAGATGGCTTTTATGATATTGAGGTATGTTCTCTCTATCCCTACACTGTGGAGAGTTTTAATCAAGAAAGGATGCTGTACTTTGTCAAATGATTTCTCTGCATCTACTAAGAGGACCATATGCTCCTTGTCCTTTCTTTTATTAATGTATTTTATCACAATGATTGATTTGCTGATGTTGAACTACCCTTGCATCCCAGGAATAAATCCCACTTGGTCATGGTGAATAATCCTTTTAATGTACTATTGAACCCTATCGGGTAGTATCTTGGTAAGCATTTTTGCGTCCATGTTCATCAGGGATATTGGTCTGTAATTCTCCTTTTTATTCGGGTCTTTTTCTGGTTTTGGGATCAAAGTAATGCTGGCCTCATAGAAAGAGTTTGTAAGTTTTCCTTAAATTTCTACATTTTGAAACAGCTTCAGAAGAATATGTATTAATTCTTCTTTAAATGTTTGGTAGAATTCCCCTGGGAAGCCATCCAGCCCTGGACTCTTGTTCGGGGGGAGATTTTTGATTATTGCTACAATTTCCTTGCTGGTTATGGGTCTGTTCAGGTTTTCTATTTCTTCCTGGTTCAGTTTGGTAGTTTATATGTATCTAGGAATGCATCCATTTTTTCCAGATTGCCTAATTTGTTGGCATATGGTTGCTTATAGTATGTTCTTATAACTATTTCTTCAGTGTTGGTTGTGATCTCTTTCATTCATGATTTTATTTATTTAGGTACTTTCTCGCTTTCTTTTTGATAAGTCTGGCTTTATTAATCTTACCAATTCTTCCAAATTTCATTGATCTGTTCTACTGCTCTTTTAATTTCTATTTCATTGATTTCTGTTCTAAGCTTTATTAGTTCTCTTCTTATGCTGGGTGTAGGCCTTATCTGTTGTTCATTCTCCAGCTCCTTTAGGTGTAGGGATAGCTTGTGTATTTGAGACTTTCTTGTTTCTTGAGAAAGGCTTGTACTGGTATATACTTCCCTATTGTGACCACCTTTGCTGCATTCCAAACGTTTTGAACAGTTGTGTTTTCATTTTCATTTGTTTCCATGATTTTTTTAATTCTTCTTTAATTTCCTTGTTGACCCATTCATTCTTTAGTAGGATGCTCTTTAACCTCCATGTGTTTGAGTTGTTTCCAAATTTCTCTTGTGATTGAGTTCAGGTTTCAAAGGATTGTGGTCTGAAAATATACAGGGAAGAATCCGATTCTTTTGGTAATAATTGAGACCTGATTAATGACCCAGTATGTGATCTATTTTGGAGAATATTTCACATGCACTCAAGAAGAATGTGTATTCTGTTGCTTTAGGATGGAATGCTCTGAATATATCTGAGTGGTCCATCTGGTCCAGGGTGTCATTGAAAGTCCTTGTTTCTTTGTTGATCTTCTGCTTAGATTATCTGTCTATTGCAGTGAATGGGGTATTAAAGTCCCCTACTATTAGTGTATTATGACCAATGTGTTTCTTTACTGTTGTTATTAATTGGTTTATGTAATTCACTGCTTCTATGTTAGGGGCCAAAATATTTATAATTGTTAGATCTTCTTGTTGGATAGACCCTTTAAATATGATATAGTGTCCTTCCTTATCTCTTATTACAGTCTTTGGTTTAAAATCTAATTTGTCTGATATAAGATTTGCTACCCCAGCTTTCTTTTGATGTCTGTTACCATGATAAATGGTTTTCCACCCTCTCACTTTCAATCTGGAGGTGCCTTTGGGTCTAAAATGAGCCTGTTGCAGACAAGATATTGATGGGTCTTGCTTTTTTATCTATTCTGATATCCTGTGTTTTTTGATTGGGGCATTTAGTCCATTTACATTCAGGTTAACTATTGAAAGATATGATTTAGTGCCATTGTATTACCTGTAAAGTCACTGTTTCTGTATATTGTCTCTGTTCCTTTCTGGTCTATATTACTTTTGGGCTCTCCTGTCACTTAAAGGATCTCCTTTAAGTTTCTTGCAGGGCTAGTTTAGTGATCACAAATTCTTTTAGTTTCTGTTTGTCCTGGAAGCTTTTTATCTCTCCTTCTATTTTGAATGACAGCCTTGCTGGATAAAGTATTCTTGGTTGCATATTTTTCTCATTTAGCACCCTGTATATATCATGCCCACCCTTTCTGGCCTGTAGGTCCCTGTGGATAGGTCTGCTGCCAATCTAATGTTTCTACTCTTGTAGGTTAAGGACCTCTTGTCCTGAGGTGCTTTCGGGATTTTCTCTTCGTCTCTGAGATTAGCAAGCTTCACTATTATATGTCAGGGTGTTGACCTATTTTTATTCATTTTGAAGGGGATTCTCTGTTCTTCCTGGACTTGAATGCCTGTTTATTTCCCTAGATTAGGGAAGTTCTCAGCTATAATTTGCTCCAGTATACCTTCTGCCCCTCTCTCTCTTTCTCTCTCTCTTTCCTCTTCATCTGGGATCCCAATTATTCTAAAATTGTTTTGCTTTATGGTCTCACTTATCTCTCGAATTTTTCTAATGTGATCCAGTAGTTGTTTATCTCTTTTTCTCAGCTTCTTTATTCTCCATAGCTTTATCTTCTATATCACTAATTTCTCTTCTGCCTCATTTATCCTAACAGTTAGTAAAAGCCTTTTTTTAATTTCAACTTGATTAGATTTTATTTCTTCTATTTCTCCAGAAAGGGATACTGTAGTGTCCTCTATGCTTTTTTTCAAGCCCAGCTAGTATCTTTATAGTTGTTATTCTGAACTCTAGTTCCGACATCTTACTTATATCCATACTGATTAGGTCCCTGGCAGTCAGTACTGTCTCTTGTTCTCTTTTTTCAGGTGAGTTTTTCCATCTTGTCATTCTCTCCAGAGAAGAATAGATGGACAAGAAAACAGAATACTAAAATGGCAAAAATAACCCGAGAGAAATATACACTAAACAAATCAGAAGAGACCTGAAACTGAAAAAAAAAAAAAAAAATTAAAAAAATAAAAAGAAAGAGAATAAAATAAGACAGGTGAAGAAAACAGAGGAAATACATTATATCCTGGGTATATTTTGGTCTGTTGGTTAGAAGAAACTACATTGCAACATTTTAAAGAAAGAAAAACTAATATATATACAAAAATAAAATTAAATACAAAGAAAGGATATAATGTAACTGTTAAAATGAAAATTTAAAAATGACTTAAAAAAAGGATTGATAAAATAAGAAATTGGTGAAAAAGGAAAGGGAAAAATAATTAAAATTGAAAAACTAAAAAACCATGAGAAAAAAATAAAAACACCATGAATTCTACATACAATTTTGTCCTAGTGCTGGAGTTTGCAGTACTGTGTGATCGGTAAACTTGGCCTTAGGCAGATGTTCTTTCTGATTTTCTGGGAGAGGGGCCTGTTTCACTGATTCTCAGGTGTCTTTGCCCCAGGTGGAATTGCACTGCCCTTGCCAAGGGACCAGGCTAAGTAACCTGCTCCTGATTGCTCTATGTGGTTCCCTGAAGGCTTTCCTAGCTGCTTTAGAAGATGAGAATGAAAATGGTGGCCTCCCAATCTCCGGCCCCAGAGCCAAAAGCTGGGGGCCCCACTCTTCAGTGCACCCTCAGGGAAAGGCAGTCCATCACTACTGTCTCCCTGGTCTCCTACCACACTCCATGCTCACTCAACCTGTGACTGAGCATTTCTATATCAGGCACACAATCCTGCTTCAAGTCTCCAAACCCTGCAGACTCCTGCAGCATACACCCATGCTGCTCCTCCTGGGGAAGGAAGGGGGTCTTGCCATGCTGCTTGCTGGGCCCCTGCTCAGAGAACAGTTGCCTGATCATGCCCTGGTTCATGGTTTATGGCAATATGGAGCTGGAAGCCCACTCCTGGGCTGATTGCAGCCAGCTTTCCCATTCCAATGCCTGGGAACTCTGTCATACTCAAGCACCTCCATTCTTTCTGTGACCCTTGGGATCCTGAGACCACATTGTTCCACCTAGGATTCCACCCCACCTCACCACCTGAGTGCCTTTCAGTCAGGGACATCATTCACCAGAGTAGACTTCTAAAAGTTCTGATTTTGAGCTCTGCTGCTATATTATTTCCAGTAACCAGCTTACAGAGGCTCCCCCCCATTTATCTTCCTATATATCACCTCAGATTCACTTCTCTGCACCTCATACATTGCAGAAAGTGGTCACTTTTCTATTTGTAGAATTGCAGCATTTCTTTTCTTAGATCCCCAGTTGAGTTTGCAGGTGTTCAGAATGATTTGATAGCTATCTAGCTGAATTCCTGGCACCAGACAAAACTAACGTGTCCTACTCCTTGGCCACCGTGGACTGGAGGAGAGGTCTGTCTTTTTCTATCAAACCCTTCAACTGATTGGATGAGGCCCATCCACATTATGGAGGTAATCAGTGGACTGTTTTAATTTTAATCTCACCTAAAAAATACCTTCACAACATCATCCAGGCCAATATTTGACCAGATACTTGGGTATTGTGGCCTAGCCAAATTGAAATGTAACATTAACCATCATTTTTAATAAACAGCACTTCAAAATGTCCTTACCCTTTCTTATTGAATTAATCTTGAAAAAAAAATGAACTCACTCAGATGCAAGGTTACTTACTTGTGACTTTTTTTCTTATTTTTCATCTGAGAAAATGATCCTAGTGCATTTCCTTTTGGAAACAATTCCTAGGTTGTACACCTTTAAAGAAACCATAAATGTAAAAAATAGAGAAAATAAGGGTGTTCTTCCTTTCCAGTGTTCTTTGATGCCTTACATAAGAGAATCATTTGCTTATCCTTTGCTTTTACTATTAGTTTTTTTAACACAATTTTCCTCTAAGGGAGGAGAAAATAACAATGTTTATGATTATGGATAAAACTTGAATTATCATTATGGTTAAGACTGTAATGAGCTGACAATATGTCATTTCTCTTGCTAAATCTTTACCCATTTGACTTCACAGAATGTTCTCTTTCTTACTGTGTGTGTACACAGTGACCACCAGAACTGGGACACTTTCCTTATGTGTTGCCATAAATGTTTTTATATATACATTATTTTTGTGTCTGTTGCCAATATAATTCTGATGGACTTGGTAAACAGAAGTATATGGGCCAATGAAATAAAACAGTTCAACTGTCATGAAAATAGTGTTTGAAGTCTTTACATTCTCTAAATTGACAATTGATCATGTTACAAAATAGATTATTATTATATAAACTTGAACATAACTGGCAGTAAGCTCCTAAAAAAGTCTCACCAAACCATTTGCAGACAAAATATTGATCAGAATAAATCTTGTCAATAACATTTCTTTTTGTAGTTAACTGGTTAATATTCACATTTGTGAGGTTTGTTAATGGCTAAGTGAGTTGTCATGGTTTCTACAGTATTGCTAGGAGTATATTGGGTGGCCTTTTGAAAATGTTGAGAAATTATGGATATTAACATTAAATGTTACTATCATAGATAATACTGCAATGAACACAGGGTATATATATCTTTTCAAATTGGTTTTTTTCCTTGTCTTCTGATAAATATCCAGAAGTGGGGATTAAGAGGTACAAACTTCTACTCATAAAATAAATAAGTCATAAGGCTGTAATGTCCAGCATAAGTAATATAGTCAATATTATAATAATTTCTTATGGTGACAAATGGTAATTGGATTTATGTGGATCATTTCAAAATGTATAAACATATTGAATCACTCTGATGTACACCTGAAACTGATAAGATTTTTATGCCAATTATATTACAAATTAAAAATATCTAAAATGTAAGCTTTAGTAGATACTACAGATTACATTCTAAAGAGGAAAATATTTTTAAAATACACAATTTTAAACTGGTCAAGCTCCCTTTTTTGTGTGTTTTTACTATTTCCTGCCATCCCAACTCCCACCCTAAACAAACAGTGGCTCATCAACTTGTGAAAGAAGTCCTAAAAAAAGAAATCTGAAATTATCCCTGAAACATGAGATTTATTTTGAAGTGCCTTCAATTATTCTACATATTCTACATATCCACATATGCTAACATTCTAATTATTAATTTATTTCAGGGTCATAACCATATCACCTTATACACACACACACACACACACACACTGTCTCTCTCTCTGTCTCAAAGTTTGAATGATTGAGATTTCCAGAAAATATTCATTCAATACAGAAATATCAAATGTACCACTCTGGTGGGGGATATTGAAAGTGAGGGAGGCTGTGTATGTGTCGGGTAAGAGGTACATGGGAAATCTCTATATCTTCCTCTTAATTTCTCTGTGAATCTAAAATACTCTAAAAGATGAAGTTTTAATTAAAAATAAATCATATATATGATAATTATTCCATATTTAATCATTTATTTTTACAGAGATACTCAGAGACATAGATAGCAATGTTATATAAAATAATTATTATATAAAAAGTATCAGCTTAAGATTAAAATATCTTAAATGTCTTATTTCATAGATATAATGTAATTAATTTAACAAATTCCAAAGACAAAAATAATGCCCAATTACATTTCCAGTCACTACACCAGGTTAAAAGAAACAATTCAAATACATTGCATATGTTTGGGTAACAGGAAAAAACACACCAAAATACAATAGGTGATTTTGTCTAGGTTTAGTGATTCTGTTTGATTTTACTTTCCTTTCTATGTCTTTATTCCATTTTTTAAAACATTTTTAATGAATATTTGCTGTATCAATAATCAAGAAAAAGGCTGATGTAAAGAAGAAAAATTATTGACCTAATGAACATTTGGGCATTTTTCTTTTAACTGAAGCATATTTGACACACAATGTTACATTAACTTCACATGTACGGCATAATGATTCCACAAGTCTATACATTATGCCATGCTCACCAGAAGTGTAGCTATCGTCTGTCACCATACAATGTTATTACAATACCATTATTTATATTCCCTATGTTGTACCTTTTATTCCCATGATTTGTTCATTCAATAACTGGAAGCCTGTACCTCCCACTCCCCTTCAACCATTTTTTCCAACCTCCTATCTCCCTCTCTCCAACAACCAACTAGTTTATTTTCTGTATTTAATATGGATCTATTTCTGTTTTCTTTGTTTTGTTATTTAGATTCCTCATAAATGATATGGTATTTGTTTTTCTTCTGTCTGACCTATTTCACTTAACATAAAACCTTCTAGGTCTGTCCATGTTGTCACAAATGACAAGATCTCATTATTTTTTATGGTTAGTAGTCCATTGTGTGTGTGTGTGTATGTGTGTGTGTGTGTGTAAAATCACATTTTATTTATCCATTTATCTTTCGATGGACACTTAGGTTGCTTCCATATTTGGCTATTATAAGTATTGCTGCAACAAACATAGGGGTGCATATATCTTTTTTTAAATTAGTGTTTTCACTTTCTTTGAGTAAAAACCCAGTAGTGGAATTACTGGATCATATGGTATTTCTATTTTTATTTTTGAGGAAACTCCATATGGTTTTCCACGGTGGCTGCATCAGTTTACATTCCTATCAGTAGTGCACAAGGATATGTTTTTCTTCATATCCTCACCAACACTTGTTATTTCTTGTCTTTTTGATACAAACATTCTGATAGTTGTGAGTGATTTGCATTTCCTTGATAATTAGTGATGTTGAGAATCTTTCATGTGTCTGTTGGCCATCTGTATATCTTCTTTGGAAAAAAAAAAGTCTTCAGTTCCTCTGCTTATTTTTTAAGTGGATTATTTGATGTGTGTGTGTGTTGAGTTGTATACATTATTTATATATTTTGGATATTAATCCATTACCAATAAGAGATTGCAAATATCTTCTTCCATTCATGCATTGCCTTTTTGTTTTGTTGTTGTTGGTAAAATCTTTTTATTTTGATGTAAAATCATTTTATTTTGATGTATATCCAATAGATAAACATCCTTTTCTTAATTGGAAAAGCATAATGGACAAATGTATGTATTATGTATTATGTATTTTATTTAAGTTAGGACATTTTCATATCTGTAGTTTCCACATAGTTTGAACAGTTAGCTTTGGGATAATGTACCTTTGAAATGTATAGAGAGTGTTGACATATGTGGTGTATAGTGTGCATTTCCTAATAATGAAAATAGCCATGACTACGTCTAGTACTGAAAAGAAAAAAGCGGAATATACTATTTTGACTTATTTTTACATGACACAATCCATGTCATGTGAGAAGCAAGTGTTATAACTGCTCTAGACAGTTGTTAGTGTTTTTTTTATGGAACACAAATGAAAATGGTTCTACAGAGTCTGTCACTGTCATGGCAGAAATTGCAACTTGTCTAATCTTAGTATTATATACATGTTTGTACTGTTCTTTTATTGAAGACTGTGACTCTGGCACTATTTCCAAAGATGTACTTCTTCTGGTACAGAATGAGAGGTGGATGGAATGTTCTTTTAAAATGTTATTTTTAGCAGGAATCTGAACAACAAAATATAGGCCAATTAAAATATACCTTGGATTAATATATTTCTTATAACACAACTCTCTCTTACCACAGAAACATTTAAAACAAAAATCAGACTAAAAATTGTAAGTAAAGAAGAAATATTTTAAAACGTGTCAGACTGGCTATTATTAGATGTCTGCCCTGCAGTCTTCTCCCCTCCTCATTTTCTACAGAAACCTAATATTTGTGAAATTTGTGCTTACTCAACCCATGCATTTAGTTAAAGATGAGTATAGTTCCTGAGGCGGCTCTGATTGGTGTAGAACTAATTCCATTCGTCTAGGCAATCATTGGTTTATAATGATCATGTTACTGAACCAATGAGTCCAAAGCAGTGGTTTGCTAAGAAAAATTGGCAAACCTCTGGGCTTCCAGTTAAGGTTCAGGAAATGACCCATGTTACCTATAGAAGTAAAGAGCAAAATTGCTGGAGTGATCTTACCATGTCATGATCCAGTACATTTTGGGGGCATTTTAAGTTAAGTGATATATTATTTGAGGATGACTGTATCCCAACTGATGAAAAACAAATGTGGAAAAGCTAAACAAAACATAAATTATATTTAAAAGTAATGTGCAATAGGTCTTTTGTTCTTCTATGATATGCTTTCTAATGAATGGCATCATATATTCATTTTAAAATTGCATAATACAATGTGAACAGCTACATTGCCTCATGAAAAATAAATCATATCTTTTGGGATATTAGAGACTAAACATAAGGTATGTTTGATATACTATTTGACCTAATTGAAAGAAATAAAATTAGAAGCCTTAATGAAGCAGGATGGGAAATAAACATAAACAGATGAAAATAGGACCAGAGGAAATTTATCTTTCTCCATAAACAGAATCAAAACATATTTTCTCTAGTTTGGGTGTCTTAGGGTATCATTATAAAGCCTTATATAGTAAAGGAAGAACCAGAAAAGAGATTCCAAGGGTCCTTAGAGGACAACAAATTTGGCACTGTACACCTTTAATTATAGGCTTAAACAAAAGGATAAGAAAGATACTTTCCAGGTCTTTATTTCCTTAACCCATTCAGTATTCTATTAGGGCTCAATTTATTTGAAAAATTCTGATTCTCAATGACCAAAATTCCACTTACATGTTGCATAGCTGTGCCAGTTGACTATCTCTTCTTCTCATTACTTCATGCATATTAATTAGTAAATGGTTTGCAAAACACTAGAGGCATGACTTATAACTTATATTCTCTTAAAATTCATGAATTTGACAGATAAGTTTTTTATAACTAGGAGTTTTAATAAGCTTGCAAATTATGCAACAGGGACATTTACAAAATTTGAGTCAGTAGGAGTTTTTTTACTAATCTTATGCTGCTACAATGTCAATTTAGAAGATAGACTTTCAAAATTCTTACCATTGTATTTGCTTTTATTTTACATTTCCTATTTCCTCTAGAAAGAATTGAGATAATGAACTAAAATACTTTAGACCAAGTATATATAGATTATTAATTTAGACTACATGTAATGGTCAAAAATATACCAAAGAGCCAGAATAATTATTTGTTGGTTGTACATGGTAAATTGTATTAATATCAAAATATTCTCTACTGCTCTCTCTCATTTTCTGCCCCCTATCAAACTTCCCCTAGAAGGAATAGTATACTTTTTGCTACACCATGAGATTTGCTTTGGCCAATAAAGTGTGTGTGTAAACTTTCATGAAAACACTATAGAAGCTGTTGTGTGGTTTCCATATTTGTCTTTTTGCTCTGCTTTGAGACCTGAATATCCCAGATAAGAACTGTTCCTACAGGGTTGAAAATTAAAAGAAAACCCATGATGGACATGAGTGTGGTTGTAAGTTAGCAAGTCTGTGGATCATTTGTTATCACAGTATAAATTGACCTAAGCTGACTGACTGTATAATTATGTACAATGTCATACCAAATACTTTATATAAACCATATCTTTTAATTTTTGCAATTTATTGATAAATTATTACGGGCACTTTAACAGTGAGAAAAATAATACTCAGAAGCTACAAAACTAATTCAATAACTAAGTTATCTGATTCTAAAACCTATGCATTTAACTGTTTCTCAATATATTATCCTTTATTTTAAAAATAAATCACATGACTCATGAAAGACATAAATTTCTGAAAGCAAACAACTATAACTGAAGCATAGTTGTATAATTTCAATTCTTCTTTTCAGTCCATGAATATTTTGTATAATTATCTTGAGTAACAAAAAAGTTCTTCCTCAGGGGCGCCTGGGTGGCTCAGTCGTTAAGCGTCTGCCTTCGGCTCAGGTCATGATCCCAGGGTCCTGGGATCGAGCCCCGCGTCGGGCTCCCTGCTCTGCGGGAAGCCTGCTTCTCCCTCTCCCACTCCCCCTGCTTGTGTTCCGTCTCTCTCTGTCAAATAAATAAGTCTTTAAAAAAAAAAAAGTTCTTCCTCGTACAAAATTTTGTTTTATATGGGAATGACCTCAATAATGGCATTTTTATATTATAGGGAAATAAATCCTGGAAATTCTTTTTAAATTTTTAATCTATTCAATTTTTTTGAATAACTTACATAACTTGAAAGTCAAAGTAAATAAAAGAGAGTATTAAATGAGAATCCCCTCCCAACAAAAGAAATTACCTAAAACTCCAATATAGAAGAAAACAAAGTTATCAGTTATTTGTGTACATTCCCAGAGATAATGTATGTATCTAGAAGCAATATTCTGGATCCTGCTTTTACTATTTAATATTAAATCTTGTCAATCATGCCATACGGTAACATAATATATAGATCATATATAGATCTATAGATATATAAAGAGATTTCTTATTCTTTTATAGTAAGATCATGATTTATTACTGGATGTTTACAGATATGCATGTATATCTATAGAAAAACTATTAGAAATTTGGAGTTAGGACAATTTATAATTTTTTTTAAAGATTTTATTTATTTATTTGACAGATAGAGACATAGCAAGAGAGGGAATACAAGCAGGGGGAGTAGGAAAGGGAGAAGCAGGCTTCTTGCCGAGCAGGGAGCCCGACGTGGGGCTCAATCCCAGGACCCTGGGACCATGACCAGAGCCGAAGGCAGACGCTTAACGACTGAGCCACCCAGGCGCACCAAGAACAATTTATAATTTTTATAGATACTGACAAATCTCTCTCATGAGAGGTTTTACCAATTTGTATTCCCACAAGCAATGCAAAAGAGATTCCCCACACATTTGTTGATGCCAATCCAATAGGAGAAAAAGCATATTTCTGTGTGATTTGATTTTCATTTCTTTTTTTTTTTATATCTGAGGCTGTGAATCTTTTCATTTGTTTAGGAATTACTTATATTTACTTTTCTGTAAACTTTCTATTAATATCATTCATTTATCTTGTTAAAAGAGGCTTTAAAAAAGTCATTGCCATAACCAAGGTCATCTACATTTTTTCCTATTTTATTTTGTAGGAGTTTTATAATTTTTGCATTTAACACTTAGGTCTGGGATCCTTGTTGAGTTAATTTTTATAAAGCATATGAGATCTGTGTCTAGATTCACTTTTGTGCATGTGGATGTCCAGTTGTTCCAGCAGCATTTGTTGAAAAGGCTATCTTTGCTCCATTGTATTGCCTTTGTTCCTTTGTCAACTATTAGTTGACTCTATTTATGTGGTTTATTTCTGAGCTCTCTATTCTGTTTCATGAATCTACTTGTCAGATTGTGTCAGTCCTCCAACTTTGTTTTTCTTCTTCAGGTCTTTGTGGTCTATTCTGGATCTTTTGTCTCTTCATATAAACTTTACAATTAGTTTGTTGATATCCACAAAATAATATTTGGGATTTTGACTAGATTGCTTTGAATTTATAAATCATGTTGGGAAGAACTATAATCTTGACAATATTGAGTCTTACTATCCATGAACGTGGAATATCTCTCCATTTATTTAGTTCTTTGATTTCATTCATCACAGTTTTGTAGTTTTTCTCAGATAAATCATGCACATATTTTGTTAGATTAATAGATTGTGGTTCATTTTTTGGGATGCTAATATAAATGATAATATGTTGTTAATTTCAAATTCCACTTGTTCATTGCTATTATATTATGACTCATCTTTCCATGCAAATATATACTGACATGTTTTTCCTCATAGCATACACATCAATTTATACAGTTGCCAGTAATTTATGCAATGGCCTTATTCCGTGTACATTTGACAATGATCATTTAAAATATATATGAAATTTTGTTGCATTAGGTTTATTATTAGTTAATTGAATATATCTTGTTTATTTTCCAATATTATTACTAGTTTGTGAATTGTATGTTCATCATGTATATCCATTTTTGTTGGGTATTATTCTAATTATTAATTTGAAAACTTTTAATATTTAAGTCTGATCTAATATTGCCATAAACACTAATCAAACTCTGAGGTTAACATTATATAAAAGACAGCAAAAATAAAGGTATCTCAAAACCTGAAATTTCCAGATAAAACTTTTTTCATCCCTTTCTAATGACATTTTTAAACTTTTAATAACTTTAATAACTTTTTAAGTTAGGAAAAAAAACATTTCTTCGATATTATTTTTGCATTTCTGATTTAAGATCTTGCCTGAAACAAAGGACTTATTTTTAAAATACTGTCTTTGACAGTGATTTTAAAATTAGATATAATTTCTGAGAAAATTTGAAAAACGTTATATAAATTGAATTCAAGATAATTATATAAATCCTGATAAACTCGGACAAAACCCACCTTCCTGAAAGAGGTAAGTTGTAAATAAAATTACTGGTGAAATCAACTGTTACAAAGTCTCCATTTGAACAAAAATTCTAATTTAAATCAATTGTTATAAACCATTGTATACTTTGTCATGTAGGCTATTCAGATTAAGAAATATGCTTTTATCAGTTAAAACATTTTTTAGATGAAATATTTCACATCAGTAAACTGTGTTTAATGTATATAATATATAATATATAATGTTACAAAATATTATCACAAGTAAAGAAATACTATTGTAGTATGCAGTTGAACAACTGATTTGCTGCAAAAAGCCCTGTGCACTAATTGATGAAATCACTATCTCTACTGGCTACAATTTTATAGAGCAATAAAATGTTGGTACATTAATTTGTTTTTAATTATTATAAAGCATTTTGAGAAATTTATATGTTTTAAGCACTTGAGTCTTTTTTCATTTAAAGAATAAACATTTAATAGTATAATGTTTTTTTTGCATCTTTTGCTCCTTGTAGCTACATTTCTGTTATGTCACTTCACATATATTTTTCTTTAAGAATTCTAAGATATATTTTGGAAAACAATTCTGATTCATTATTCTGATAACAAACAAGGATACTACTTGACTATTCTACTTGAATATTCCACATATGCCTCAAAGTCCATATCTCCCCCCAAAAAACAAAAAAAACACAAAAAAAATCTTATCACTTCCACCTCCCATACAATGTCGACAATCAACTGTTCATGTAAAGTGGCCTATCCGAAGAATGTTATTACCTCTAATTTCACTATACTGGAAAGTTGTCTATTATCCTCATTTCCATCTTCTTCCTCATTATGCACATCCCAAAAATTATGGTGCCATTTTGACTCCTAAATTGCTTCCAAATCCAACCATCTCTCTGATTTACATGGCCACCATACTAATTCAGGTCAGCATCATTGCATTTATTGCACTCATTCCTTTAGTCAAGTTTTTCATATCCTGAATTTATTCTCTGTCTTAACTTGACGATGTTACTATTGATGAGGGTACTGTCAATGAACACTTATGTGAACTTTCTTAACATATCTAAGCAGTTGTATATCAGCACTCTTATTCTAGTTCATATTTTAAGGTATTAGGCAGGTATACTATACCATAACTTATGTTTATATTGTGGTAATCTCTATTAAAAATGACATTTTCCACCTCAATTTCTCTCTTCTCCCTCTTCAGTATTTATGAGTAAAGTAAGTTTTAAAAAACTGAATAATTACATCAACTCAAATGTTATATACCTTAAATATCTACCTGTTTATCCCTTTTTTTTTTTCCCTTAAGACATTTTATTTTTCAGAGTAGTCTCACCTTTGTCCCAAGTCTCAAGTAGAGAGTGATGGTGTTCAACACTTATTAAAATTTCCTAATGTTCTTTATATTCTGAATGCAGTTGTTTAAACTAAACATCAATTACACAGAACGCCTGGGTGGCTCAGGTGGCTCAGTCGGTTAAGCATCTGCCTTCGGCTCAGGTCATGATCCCAGTGTCCTGGGATCAAGTCCTGCATCGGGCTCCTTGCTCAACAGGGAGCCTGCTTCTCCCTCTGCCTGCATCTCCCCGGCTTGTGAGCTCTTTCTCTCTCTCTCTGACAAAGAAATAAATAAAGTCTTAAATAAATAAATATCAATTACACCAATGCAAAATAAAAATATAGGAGCATTTGTTGACATGCAGCAGTTAAATCGGAAATGTGTGCTACCATTCCTTTCTCACTCCTTTTGATAGAAGGTTACTCATGAACAATGGTTCATAGTAATAAGAATGGGCTTCAATTTGATGCCATGGTTAGTCATCTGGAAGAGATATGGAAGATCAATTGCCAGTGCATATCAGTTATTGGTAGAGTCAAAGGCTCCCTTCAGAGTAGTTTTGCTCCCTTGTTTTGAACTGAAGCTTTATTCTACATTACACTGTTTCTTCACATTAAGGAAGCTTCACATTGATTTCTTTTTTGCTTGGGTCCTGTTTAAAGATACAGATAGACCAAAGAAAGTAATTTATTGTATTCTCTGACTTTCTTGGAATATCAATAATAAGTATTTACTTGTCACAATCTCTTGATCCTTTATTACTCCCCCCGCCCCCAGAACAGAATCTTTGAACCCTGATGGAGATGTTGGTTGTCAATCATTGATTAACAGTTCAAGTATATGCTTAGGGAGAAATCCATGTCCTGGTTAAAAACCTCTGTGTGATTTTTCAGGTCTGACCATCAGCAATTACAAAGCTTTTACCTTAAAGGCCTTCACTCTTAGATCTGTTCACCTAAGGGTCTTCAAGGAGGTCCTCTGGAAGATCGTCATCTGAGAGTTCCTAATGAAGGGAGGTAGAGACACCCTGAGGACACTTTTTTCCCACTCTGGCTCAGTACTCAATACTCTTTCACTCCTAGCCCTTCCCTCCTGCCCTCCCCACATGCCCAGGGTTCATAAAACTCTCAATGCCTTTGGTTTGGGGGTTCCCTGAACAGTAAGTGGACCCCATACACCTGACCTTGAACCAGTGCACATTTCATAAGGGAAGTAAATCAGGGAGGAATTGGTATGTTCTCTGGTTTTAGAGTCTCACTTGTACCATTGCAGTAAGGGATTAAAGGCTTAACTTTTTCCATTTTCTTTTTTTCTTCTCTCATTCTTTTTAAATCAGTTACACCAAAACCATATAGTTCTCTCTTGCCCAGTTCAGTTGAGCTTCTGACACTTAATATATATTTATACTCATGACAACTTAATTTCAGTTACTTAATGACATTAATACTAGGCACCAGGTAGAGAGCTATGCATATAGGGAAAGTGAATGTTTTTAGGATTCTTTTATTTTATGGCAGATTATCTTCATATGTTATTATGACATGTGACATCAGCAGAATTTATCTGAAATTATCTATTGTTAAAATTTCTTGTTATCCTTATATATAAATAATTATAATGTGAGGACTTTGGTTAATAAGAATTGGCTATATAGTTTACAGTTTTCATAATTCTTAAATTTTGATTCCAATCTGGCAATATCTCCTATTCATCTTTTTGCATGACATAATAATTCTTTGTTGTATAATTTTAAGTAAAATACAAGGTGTATAATTTCTGCATTTTTAAAAATTTTAGCTATGTAAAGTAAGAACTTATTTACTCCTTGCATTTTACTTAATTCTAAATGAAGTTACATTATGTATATTTTTTCTCAGCATTATTAGAAACCTTCTGCTCTATCTGTATTTGATTATTCCAGAATCTGTTTTTATAAGCTACATTCCTTTTGATACCCGTTCTTTTTTTTTTCTACTCGTTATTTATTAATCTGCTTTCAAAAATTCATTTTTTATTGAAATTGGATTATTCAGAAAAAGAGAACAGAACTTATTTTTCTCAGAATTCTAAAGCCAGTCTATGTGTTTAAGAATATTCGGTCACTTGTTCCCATCCAAATTTTCCAAAAATTTTGGCATCTGCTTTCCTAATATGGCCCTAAATTCAAGTTTGTGTTAAACAGTAAAGGCATCTTCTTTTTAACTCTTTACAAAATGCTATAATTAATGAGAATTTATTTCTAAATATTCATGTGTGGAACTCATATAACCTTAAGACAATTTGTTTCCCAGTATGTTGACAATTAATAATTTTACTCCTACTCTGCATTTTATGTATGTTTCAAGATTCAAGAAAACAATGGATAATGTGCAGACGAATTATATTAAGATCATGTATCACATGCAATTTTCTGTCAGTTAAGCAAAGACTGTATGGACAAGTGGTATAATATAATGTCAACAACTTTGAAGGCAGAAACATCAGAATTCAAATTCTGAATATAATTTACTTTTACTGTATCTTTGGACCAGTTGAGTGTTCTTTTTTATCATGTTTCCTCACCTATTAATACAGAAGTCAAATTGTTGTAAGAATTAAATAATATAATACATGAAAAAAAGCACTCAGCTTTATTTGCTGTCATACATATTAAATAAATGGAAGCTGCTATAATTTATCATTTATATTAATAATGAAACCTTTGAATCTCTGTGTAAATTTTATTTAAAAACATATTAACAGTAAAATATGATAGACTGAAGTCATTTTTATATACATTCAAAAAACTAAAAACAAAAACAAAAACAAAAAACAAACCTATAACAAAAAAAAAAAGAGAAGAGAAACCAGAGTTAGTTTATTTGTGTCTCTAACCAACTTAAATATGAACTTGAAGTTAGTGACATTAGTTTACTTTTATATGCCCACCACATAACACACTGGATGGATTAAGTGCATATTAATATATGTTTGTAGAACACTAGTCTGTGTGTTTTTTACTCCAAAGTTTGTATCCATTTCAATATCATTCTCTATCACATAAGATCAAGCTATCAGTGAATAACTGTGAAATGATAAAGAATTAGGGATAATATTCTTTTATAAATCATATGGATTATTCACAGGTGCAATATTATAAATTATAGCCTTGGGCTTTTAGGGGAAAAAAAAAGAGTGTTTAAAATCCAGATGTGGGCTTTCACTAGTATTGGGGAAAAAATAACCATAGCCCTTAAATTTGCAATTTAAAGGTTTAATGAATAGTGATTATAACTGACTTAAATTTCTGTATTTTAAAAGGTTATCTAAAGATGAATTTGTACATCTGCAATATACTGTGTATTTACTAGAGGTTGGGTTGTTTATAATATTAATCACCAGCATTTCTCTGAGTCCTCTTTGCTAAAAATCTTTATCTACTGATTTTTCAGTAATCTAATATATTCAAAAACGCTCAAATAGGAAAAAAGAATTTTCAGGAACAGAAACTAAACAGTGGGGGGGGGGCAAACTTATACTAAATGATACTACTGGCATGGAACATTAAGATAATCTAATTTATGTCATTATTTTATAACTAGGGTAAGTGATGACCAGAAGTATTAACAGACTTACAAGTTACAGAGCAAGTTAGTGTCAAGAGTTTCAAGTCTCTAGTGCATTTTTCTCTTTATAATAATTATAGATAGTTTATTATTTTGACATATAACATATGGTATTTGCAGGGATAAACTGGATTGGAAAACACACTTAATCTAATACCGCTGCATTTCTTGCTTACAATTTTTGCTTATAACTTAATATAATTTTGGGTTCACAAAAATAATACATTTAAATAGCAGCACAGTTAAAACAAACAAAAATAGTTGAACTGATAGGAAGGCAAAAGAAATGAAAGGGTACTAGGAGGAAAATGCAAACTTCTAGCAGGTTCCCTGCATAAACTGACATCAGGCTTAAAGTCCACCATAGGGGGTGCTTTCAAGATAGATTAGATAGGTTAGTCAGGGAGATCATAGGCAAAGAAACATCTTCCAATGATAGGCATAGTATGAACAGAAAAGCTTACTTTGTTATATTTTCATGATTCCCTAATCTACTCTTTTTTAATCTTAGGCCACTTTATATTTCCTGTTTGATTACTTCTTTTATAGCATACAAAATTTTCCAAGTTTAATAACATAATAATACAAATGATTTCTACAGTTTTCCAAAGTGAACAAAATACATTTTCAAATTATTTTTTTCTGCAATGTTTGTCTTTTATATTGTTAACTTTTTTCCAACTATTTTTGGTGTTTTTGTCTGTATAGTCTTTGTAACTTGAGAGTACATTTAAGTACCAAGGAAATCTCAACTAAAATCCCAATTAAGAAAGATGTACACAGATTTATTCTTCCTGTTAGCTGTTACTATCCACAGGATAGAGTTTCACATATAGAGGTAATGTGCTGGATATTGTGTAGAACTTCTGCTCCAGCTTTCTTTTCTTTTGTGTTTTATTCAAAACAGATCTTTTGAGTCACATTGAATCACTATCTGCTCTCTAGTCATCTGATTTAAGAAGTTTTTGAATAACAACATTATACAAGCCAGTTTTTCCCTTCAACACAGTCTTCATTTACACATCATTTCCAGGATTACTTTCTTCTAACCACCAGAATCACACCATCAAGGTAAGGTTCTATCCATCGATCATTTCTGTACCCAATCATAAAGAGTTGCTATAAGAAGGACAGAAATAGGCAGTGTATTGGATAATCTAGTTACGAAATAGAATTATCCATGAGCTAAAAATCCTGCATGCAATAGAAAAGTTGTTTTTCCTTCAGGCTAGCTTGGTTTTGTTTTTTGTTTTTTGTTTTTAAAGCCATACAGTAAAGGTGGCTCCTACTTTCTATTTCTTACAAATAGTTCCAATATTTTGATTTATGGCTCTTCCTGAATTATGATTAGTGACACTTTGTTCAGCTATCTAACAGAATGTTGATCAATATGAGTAGTTACAGTGTTCTTTGCCTCTTTTGTTATGCTTCCAACACTGTTTCAGTGGAACATAGGATTGGATGATTGTGGTTTTGCTAGCTTTCCTTCATCATGAATCATAAAATGTACCAAATATTCTTTATTAAATCAAGAAACACTGAATTATGTTATTAGGTCAAAATCTTTCTTAGCCTCAAAATGGATTCTGTCCATTTATTTATTACACAATCATTTATTAAATTCCTACTATGTAATATAAACTGTTCTAAGCAATAAGGAATCAAAAAGAACAAGACAGATGTCATCTGTCTGCCACATTCTAATGGAGGAACTAGGCATACAGTAAGTAAGAAAAATTAAAATTATTTTGTTTTACTGAATGTTTTGAAAAAAATACCATAGGAATATATGAATAAAGACTATATAAAGTAAAAAGGTTAAAAAAAATAAGAGTGCCTTTTTCATAATGCCTCTCTGAAGAAGGGATATTTAAGCAGTGTATTAAAGAAGAGGAGTTATCTATGAGAGGACTGGAGGTACTATTTGTGGAAATGTTCACTACTGGGGAGAAAATAGACCATATAGACAACACTGAGATGTAACAAATATACTAAAAGATGTTAAAAATATTTTAAAAGAACAAACTGATGGTTATCAGAGGGGAGGTGGATGGGAGGGATGGGTTAAATTGGCGATTAAAGAGTGCACTTGTTGTGATGTGCACCAGATATTGTATGTAAGTGTAGAATCATTAAATTGTATGCTGAGCGAAATAAGTCAATCAGAGAAAGACATGTATCATATGACCTCACTGATATGAGGAATTCTTAATCTCAGGAAACAAACTGCGGATTGCTGGAGTGGTGGGGGGTGGGAGTGATGGGGTGGCTGGGTGATAGACATTGGGGAGGGTATGTGGTATGGTGAGCTCTGTGAATTGTGCAAGACTGTTGAATCACAGATCTGTACCTCTGAAACAAATAATACAATATATGTTAAAAAAAAAAAAAAAAAAGAAGAAGATAGCAGGAGGGGAAGAATGAAGGGGGTGAAATCGGAGGGGGAGACGAACCATGAGAGACGATGGACTCTGAAAAACAAACTGAGGGTTCTAGAGGGGAGGGGGGTGGGAGGATGGGTTAGCCTGGTGATGAGTATTAAAGAGGGCACGTTCTGCATGGAGCACTGGGTGTTATACACAAACAATGAATCATGGAACACTATATCAAAAACTAATGATGTAATGTATGGTGATTAACATAACAATAAAAAAGTAGTAAAAATAACACTAAAAAAATGTTTTCAGTGGCTTTAAAAAAAATTGTACCTTGAAACTAATATTACACTGGAATTTAAATAAAAGCTTAAAAAAATTAAAAAATAAAGGGGTGCCTGGATGGCTCAGTTGCTTAAGCATCGGAATCTTGATCTGCTCAGGTCATGATCTCGGGGTCCTGGATTGAGCCATGCCTTGGGCTCCATGCTTAGTGGGGAGTCTGATGGAAATTCTCTCCCCTTGCTCTTTCTCTCTCTCTCAAATAAATAAATCTTAAAAATAAAATAAAATAAAATAAAAATTAAATATTATGGCACTTGTCAACATTTTATTGAATTGAATTAAATAGGAAGTGCATCTAGAGTAGTGTAGACCAGTAAAGAGTTTACTTTCTTACTAGCAAGGATTTTGGTGGTAGGCAATATAGATCTGTAAAAGTCAATCAATGAATCAGGCCATTTCTTTAGAAAGTGATTTTTATCCACCATAGTCATTGCATGTGTATTCCAGGCAGGAGAAAGGGGGAAGTCCAAGGGCAAAGGTGTCTGTGCTTTTCATCTGAAAAGAGTATCTTTTGTAGAAGACCATAGACTCTTCTCATATCTCATTGGCCTGAATTCTTCATGTGGCCACCCACAGAAAAAGACCCAGGACAATCCAGTTAATTCTGCTTAAATTAAAGAGATGAAAAACTGCCTTCTAATATATTTTTTGTGCCAAGAAAAGAGTAAACTAAAAATTTATAAGGCATGTCAAAGGAGACCTAAGACTTCCATAGAAATAAATTAGTAAAACAACACTTAAAAGTATGATTTTGAGCAAATCAACTCACAAATTTTAAAAACACATGTTCAAGCAGTTTTAAATTGTTTGTTACAATCTTATAAGCATTATTAAGCCTAATGTAGAGTTTTCCTTGAATTGTCTTAAGGCAGCCTGAATTATTATAGTTCTAATAATGTCATGAGCAAAAGAAAGATAAAAGAAAATTATGAATTAGTTTTTTTATGGCAGTTTGAGGTTAGAGGAAGAGGAAATTTGAGTTTTTGTCTTTTGCTTATTTTCCTGTTACCACTGGCATCTATAATATAGACACCATATAGATAGTAAGCTTAGGATCGAGTGTAAAGTATAATCACGACCATTGTGACAAACTGAAAATACATAATCTATCAAGAGTCTTTTTATACAGTGTGCTTCATTATTGTTTTATTTTAGTGAGTCTAGAAACATTTTGACATAGCTCTCTCCATCTTTCTTTTCTTATAAAATATAAAGTTCCTTGGGCGCCTGGGTGGCTCAGTCGTTAAGCGTCCGCCTTCGGCTCAGGTCATGATCCCAGGGTCCTGGGATCGAGTCCCACATCGGGCTCCCTGCTCGGCGGGAAGCCTGCTTCTCCCTCTCCCACTCCCCCTGCTTGTGTTCCTGCTCTCGCTATCTCTCTCTCTCTCTGTCAAATAAATAAATAAAATCTTTAAAAAAATAAAATAAAATAAAGTTCCTTACCTTCAACAGTCTTACAGATTGACATGGACCTCACCTTAGTATTTGGGTAACTGCAATAAAACATGAATTTGAGTGAACTTGATTATAGTGCTCTTTTTCCCATTAGAGGTAGGAAAGTTTTGTCTCTATGAAATATGTCAACCAATGAATAATTACTAAGTTAATTCTCATCATCTGTTCTAAATAGATGATAATTTCCATCATGTCAAATTTTCAGAAGGCAGTTATTATTAAACTAAAATAATTATGTAAAATAGGGTAAAAACTGTACAAGTAATTAAAGAGTAAACCTAAGTCTCACATGTGCTTAACTCAACATTATTCTGAATAAAAGTGAAAAGGACAGCATCAGTGTGGGTTTTTAATGGAAATACATTATTATTATTTAATGGCATAGCCTTAGGGAAATTATTTGGCAAGTATCTATGAAAATCAGAAGTACAACAGAAGTACAGCTATAACTATCACAGGGATTTTTTAAATTTGAGAGACAACTCTTTGGTCATTATATTTTATTTTATACTGCAAATATTATGATGTTATTGGCTTGTAGACTTATAAAATATAAAAGAAGTGTTGGCTGAATAGGAGATGGTTTCTGACAGCAGATGCTGTTAGGATGGAGCCCGAGACAGAAACTACAAATGGCTTTTAGAATATACTCTGGTATCTATTTACTGACTCACATGAGACATATTGAATTAAAGACTCAATACTAAGCAACCTTCTCTTTTAAGCTTATTTTGGAAGAAAAAGGAAAAAACAAATTCTGCTGTTCTTTTGTAATCTAATTCTTACCAGTACTTGAAATTTAGTATTTCTAATTTATAGTTTGATTAGTATAATAAGTTAAACAGTATGGAGTCACCTTTCTTAGATGTTAAAATGGTAATGTTAGCAACTTCATGTGATTGAGTCTAATATGTGTTTTCCCTTTCAGTTCTGCCTTTCCGTAATTGAATATAGTTGGTGTTCATAGGCAATACAAATTTTTAACGTTACTTACAACATTAACATTAACAAATAAATAGGGTATAAAAAATTACTCTACTTCCCTTTAAATGATAAATTTTATTTTCGGGGCACCTGGGTGGCTCAGTCGTTAAGCGTCTGCCTTCGGCTCAGGTCATGATCCCAGGGTCCTGGGATCGAGCCCCGCATCGGGCTCTCTGCTTGGCAGGAAGCCTACTTCTCCTTCTCCCACTCCCCCTGTTTATGTCCCCTCTCTTGTTCTCGCTCTCTGTCAAATAAATAAATAAAATATTAAAAACAAAACAAAACAAAATGATAAATTTTATTTTCAAAGATACTACCTCTCTGGTCAATTAATAAATTATTTGTTTAGAATTTATTATTAATTTCTTAGAAGCTCTAATTAGTAAAGTGAACACTAAGTCTTGATTTCAAATGATTATTATGTAGTTTTAAAAGAACGAATAACCATATTTTTTCTTTGGTAAGATATATATTTTTTGATGATAATTTATCAGAAAATAAATTCAGTCTATAAGTGAAACTCAAGTATTTTTAATAGATTTCTTTAATTGCTGTTCAGTATTAAGGATTAGAAACATTTCTCAATTATCATTTCAGTTTGTCATTGAAATAAAATAAATTTCATATTTTATCATTCTTCAAATACAAAAACTTAATTGACGGAGAAGACAAATCAATATTTTTCTAAAAGAATATTCTTCAAATATCCAACATATATAGATTTATACACATAAACATACACACACATTTATGCTAGTGTAATGTTATTAAAGATGATGCAAATGAATATTTTCATCACTTATGTTTGATGGTAATTAAAGACAAAAGGTAGAAAATTATTTTTAAAACTGAAAAAGTTTTATTGAAGTGAACAAATGGACAAGAAATATATTTTACCTTTTTTAGTTGTAAAGCAGATGGAGGAATTAATATTCAGACAAAGTAAGGTCATCATTGTCATTAAGTAAATTGGCTTAATTGGTGGGATGAGACATTCAAAATTCTCATAAATTAGAAATGCGTATCTATAAATATAGCCATTATCTAATTTTTTCCCTCTACTTCTATTTCCACAAAATTTGCCTTTTAAAAATGAAGTTAAAAGTCTTGTCTTTGACTTTATAATGAAGAAAATGTAAACTAAGCATTGTGATAATAAATGAAGCTTGGTCTTGAAACTTTATGGACACACACACACACAAATGATAAATAAAACTGAGGAAGTAGGACTTGAACATTTTGCAATATAATAAACTCCATTTTGATCTCCAATATTTACCTCAACTTCATAATCTGATGTAGATGAAATCTCTAAGAATTTAAATAACTTACTTTAAAATAATTTGAATAAGTATCTGTATCTGTATATTTTCTCTAGTAACTTGGTTTTCACCTTATTTCTCTATTTTTGTTTACCATTTCCTATACTAATTCATTATTTTGCCAATCCAAAGAAATTTGTCTGAATATATTTACTGTATTTTAACATTTTATTACTTAGATATTATTTCATGCAGAAATGCATCAATTCTGACCCAATATCAGTAGGGGACATTTTAGATAATTTTTCTAATTCCACTGTGCTTGTTGTCTACAAACAAATTGAAGGACAAATAGGACATAGCTGAAAATTGGGCTTTTCCCTAATCATCTCACTTAGACATAGATTTAATTTTATATTCACACATGAATGTCTGTTACCTCTCTGAACTAGTATTAGGTGACTTTATTTTGGAAGTACACATGCACGCACAAAACACCCAAAGTCAGAAAATAAGTTGTAACACTGTGCTCATACAAATGAGGTTTATTAGATTTGAGTGTTCTAAATATTGGATGATGTTATATCTGAGGTCAGGATCAGCATGACTCCAGTTACCGAGAATAAGAAAAGCTAAACGGAGCCTAAATATAGAAATTGATTTAAATATAGACCACAAATTGATTTAAATATAGGCCATTGTGTGACTAGAGAATGCATTGGCAGTTGTTAACAGGAACATCAGTACCACAGATGCACCATATCCAACAGTGTGTCCCCAACATTTGATAGTTTTATTGTTGTTTGCCTCAAATATTTTATTTCATGTGACTTTTAATATATTGTCAACTTTATTAATCTTTTCACTAATGGTTTCTAAGGTATAAATGATAATTCTGTAGACTTTTTCCACTGATGAATTCTCTTGTTTTCTTCTAAAACTTGTTTTAAGCTAAGTTTTTTTTTTTAATGTTTAAAGTTTTTATTTAAATTCTAGTTAGTTAACATATCGTGTAATATTAGTTTCAGGAGTAGAATTTAGTGATTCATCACTTACATATAACATGCAGTGTTCATGACAACAAGTGCCCACCTTAATACTCATTACCCATTTAGCCTATCTCCCCACCCACCTTCCCTCCAGCAACCCTGTTTGTTCTCTTTAGTCAAGAGCCTCTTTTATGGTTTGCCTCCCTCTCTCTCTCTTTTTTCTTTCCACTATGCTCATCTGTTTTGTTTCTTAAATTCCACATATGAGTGAAATTATATGGCATTTATTTTTCTGTGACTTATTTCACTTAACATAATACCCTTTAGCTCCATTCACATTGTTGCAAATGCCAAGATTTTATTCTTTATGATGGCTGAGTAATACTCCATTGATATATATATATATATATATATATATATACTGCATTTTCTTTATCCATTCATCAGTCAATGGACATCTGGGCTTTTTCCATAGTTCGGATATTGTTGATAATGTTGCTTTAAACATCAGGGTGCAAGTGCCACTTCAAATCAGTATTTTTGTATCCTTGGGTAAATACCTAGTAGTGCAATTGCTGGGTCATAGAGTAGTTTTATTTTTAACTTTTTGAGGCACCTCCATACTGTCTTCCAGAGTGGCTTCACCAGTTTGCCTTCCCACTAACAGTGTAAGAGGGTCCCCCTTTCTCCACATCCTCACCAACATGTCATTTCCTGACTTGTTAATTTTAGCCATTCTGACAGGTGTGAGGTAATAACTCATTGTGGTTTTGATTTGTATTTCCCGCATGATGTGTGATGGTGAGTATCTTTTCATGTGTCTGTTTGCCATCTGATATCTTCTTTGAAAAAATTATCTATCCGTGTCTTCTCCCCATTTCTTAACTGGATTATTTGTTTTTTGGGTGTTGAGTTTCATGAGTTGTTTATAGATTTTTGGATACTAAAACTTTTTTTTAAAAAGGTTTTATATATTTTTGAGAGAGAGAGTCCACTAGTGGGGGGAGGGCAGAAGGAGAAGCAGGTACCCCCCTGAGCAGGGAGCCTGATGTGGGACTTGATCCCAGGACCCTGGGATCATGACCTAAGCTGAAGGCAGATGCTTAACCAACTGAACCACCCAGGCACCCTGGATACTAAACCTTTATCAGATATATTATTTGCAAAGATCTTTTCCCATTCCGAAAGCTGCCTTCTTGTTTTGTTCATTATTTCCTTTACTGTGCAGAAGCTTTTTATCTTGATGAAATCCCAATAGTTCATTTTTGCTTTTGTTTTTCTTTCCTCCAGCTCATATCTAGCAAGAAGTAGCTAAGTTTAAATATTAAAACAATCACTTTGAGTGAGCTTGGGAAGATGGCAGAGTAGGGACCCTGAATTCACCCTGTCCCACATTTTCAACTAGATATCATCCACATCCGAGTCAATCAACTGGAGAGTGATCCAGAGACTGGCAGAGAAACACCACAATTAAATATAGAGAAGAAGCTACATCTGAAAGTTTGGGAAGGTCAGAGAGGTGGAGGGAGGCTGCCCGTAGGATGGACGGAGCAGCATGTATGGACAGGGTTCTTGAATGTAAATGGACTAAGAGCTTAAATCAAAAGATATAAGGTGACAAATGGATAAAAAAATGAGACCCACCTATATGCTGCCTACAAGAGACCCATTTTAGATGTGAAGACACCTGCAGATTGAAAGTGAGAGGATGGAGAAATATCTAGTATGCAAATGAATGTCAAAAGAAAGCCAGAATAACAATTCTTATATTGGACAAAATAGACTTTAAAATAAAGAGTGTGGAATGCCTTGGTGCCTCAGTCAGTTAAGTGCCTGCCTTTGGCTCAGGTCATGATCCCAGGGTCCTTGGATCGATTCCCTCATCATGCTCCCTGCTCAGCGGGGAGCCTGCTTCTCCCTCTGCCTGCCACTCCCCCTGCTTAGTGCTCTCTCTCTGACAAATAAATAAATAAAATCTTAAAAAAAAGAGTGTAACAAGAGACAAATAAGGATACTATATAATAATAAAGGAGACAATCCAACAAGAACATATAACAATTATAAATATTGGGGCACCTGGGTGGCTCAGTCATTAAGCATCTGTCTTCATCTCAGATCATGATCTCAGGGCTCTGGAATGGAGCACCACATCGGGCTTCTTGCTCAGCAGAGGCTTGTTTCTCCCTCTCCCTCTGCTGCTTACTTTGCTTGTGCGTGTGCTCTCTCTCTCTGTCAAATAAATAAATAAAATCTTTAAAAAAATTATAAATATTTATGCACCCAACAAAAGAGCACTCAAATACATAAAACAATAACAACCATAAAGGAACTAATCTATTATAATGCAATAATAGTAGGGGATTTTAATACTGTAGTCACATCAATGGACATATCATCTAAACAGAAAATCAACAAGGAATTAATGGCTTTGAATTACACACAGGACAAGATGGAATTGATAGACATCTATTAGATTATTCAGAACATTCCATCTTAAAACAACAGGATACACATTTTTTTCAAGTGCACATTGAACATTCTCCAGCATAGATCATGTATTAGCCCAGAAAACAAACTTCAACAAATTCAAGAAGATCAAAATCATAACATGCATATTTTCTGACCACAATACTATGAAACTTGAAGTCTACCACCAGAAAAAAATCTGGAAAGACCACAAATACACGGAGGTTAAATGACATACTTCTAAACAATGAATGGATCAACCAAGAAATAAAAGAAGAAATAAAAAAATAGATGGAAACAAATGAAAAATGAAAACACAATGATCCAAAACCTCTGGGATGCAGCAAAAACTGTTCTAAAGGGGAAGTTTCGAGCAATACAGGCCTATCTCAAGAAGCAAGAAAAATCTCAAACAACCTAATCTTGCACCTAATGGAACTAGAAAAAGAACAACAAACAAAACCTGAAGCCAACAAAAGGAAGGAAATAATAAAGATTAGAGCAGAAATAAATGATATAGGAAGAAAAAAAAATAGAACAGATCAATGAAACCAGGAGCTGGTCCTTTGAAAAAAAAAATCAATAATATTGATAAACTTCTAGCCAGACTTATCAAGGAAAAAAGAGAAAAAACTCAAAAAGAATAAAATCACAAATGAGAGAGGAGAAATAACAGTCAACACCACAAAAATACAAACAATCATAGGAAAATATTATGAAAAACTATATGCTAACAAACTGGGCAACCTAGAAGAAATGGATAAATTCCTAGAAACATATAAACCACCAAAACTGAAACAGGAATGAAGAAATAGAAGATTTGAACAGACCAATAACAAGCAAAGAAATTGAATCAGTTATCAAAAAAATCTCAACAAACACAAGTCCAGGACTAGATGCCTTCACAGGCAAATTCTACCCAGCATTTGAAGAAGAGTTAATGCCTTTTTTCTCAAACTATTCCAAAAAATGGAAAAGGAATGAAATCTTCCAAATTCATTCTATGAGGCCAGCATTACTCTGATTAAAAAAATAAATAAAGACACCACAAAAAGACAGAACTACAGGCCAATATCTTTAATGAACACAGATGCAAAACTTCTCAGTAAAATACTAGCAAACTGAATACAATAATACACTAAAAAAATCATTCACTATTATCAAGTGGTATTTATTCCTGGGTTGCAAGGATAGTTCAATATTTGCAAATCAATCAATGTGATACATCACATCAATAAAAGAAAAGATAAGAACCATATGATCATTTCAATAGATGCAGAAAAAGCATTTGACAAAGTGCAACATTCATTCATGGTGAAAAAAACCCTTAACAAATTAGGTTTAGAGCAAACATACCTCAATGTAATAAAGGCCATCTATGGAAAAACAAAACAAACCAAACAAAACACACCTAATATAATCCTTGATGAAAAACTGAGAGCTTTTCCACTAAGGTCAGGAACAAGATAGGGATGTCCACTCTCACCACTTTTATTCAACATAATACTGGAAGTGTTAGCCGCAGCAATCAGACAACAAAAAGAAATAAAAGGCATCCAAATTGGTAAGGAAGAAGAAACGCTTTCACTATTTTGCAGATAACATGATACTACATATAAACAACCTGAAAGACTCTACCAAATAACTGCTAGAACTGACACACAAATTCAGTAAGGTTGCAGGATACAAAATCAATGGACAGAAATCTGTTGCATTTCCATACACCAATAATGAAGCGGCAGAAAGAGAAATTAATTAAACAATCACATTTACAGTTGCACCAAAAACAATAAATACATAGGAATAAACCTAACTAAAGAGGTGAAAGACCTGTACTCTGAAAACTATAAAACACTGAATGAAAGAAATTGGACAAAAAGAAATGAAAATACATTCCATGCTCATGAATTGGAAGAAAAATATCGTTCAAATGTCTCTATTAAAGCAATCTATACCTTTAATGCAATCTGTCTCAAAATACCATCAGTATTTTTAACAAACCTAGAACAAATAATCCTAAAATTTGTATGGAACCCAAAGGACCCAAATAGCTAAAGTAATTTTGAAAAGGAAAAGCAAAGCTGGAGGCATCACAATTCTTGACTTCAAGTTATATTATAAAGCTGTAATAATCAAAACAGTATGGTACTGGGCGCCTGGGTGGCTCAGTCGTTAAGAGTCTGCCTTCGGCTCAGGTCATGATCCCAGGGTCCTGGGATCGAGTCCCACATCAGGCTCCCTGCTCTGCGGGAGGCCTGCTTCTCTCTCTCCCACTCCCCCTGCTTGTGTTCCTGCTCTCACTATGTCTCTCTCTGTCAAATAAATAAATAAAATCTTTAAAAAAAAAAAAAAAAACCAGTATGGTACTGACACAATTTTAGTCCCATAGATCAATGGAGCAGAATAGAAGATCCAGAAACAAAACCACAATTATGTGGTCAATTAATCTTCAACAAAGGAGGAAAGAATATTATCCAGTGGGAAAAATTTTCTTCAACAAATGGTGTTGGGAAAACATGCAAAAAATGAAACTGGACCACTTTCTTACAGCATACACAAAAATAAATTCAAAATGGATGAAAGACCTAAATGTGAAACTGGAAATCATAAAAACCCTAAAGGAGAACACAGGCAGTAACCTCTTTGACATTGGCCATAGCAACTTCTTTCAAGGTACATCGCAAGGGAGACAAAAGCAAAAATAAACTATTGGAACTACATCAAAATAAAAAGTTGCTGCGTAGCAAAAGAAATAATGAACATAACTAAAAGACAACCTATGGAATGGGAAAAGATATTTGCAAATGACATAGCTGATAAAGGGTTAGTATCCAAAATTTATAAAGAATTTATACAATTTAACACTCAAAAAACCAAATAGTGCTATAAAAAATGAGAAGACATAAATAGACATTTCTCTATAGAAGCCAGTCAGATGGCCAACAGACACATGTAAAGATGCTCATCATCACTCACCATCAGGGAAATGCAAAATAAAACTAAAATGAGCTATCATGTCACACCTGTGGCTAAAATCAACAGCTAGAATTGCTAAAATCAACAATATAAGAAACAATAGGTGTTGATGAAGATTTGGAGAAAAAAGAACATTTGTGCAGTGTTAGTTGGAATATAAACTGGTGCAGCCACTGTGGAAAACAGTATGAAAATTCTTCAAAACATTAAAAGTAGAACTACTCTAGATCCAGCAATCATACTACTGGGTATTTACCCAAAGAATACAAAAATGCTAATTCAAATGGATACATGAACCCGTATGTTTATAGCAGCATTATCTACAATAGCCAAGATATGGAAGAAGCCCAAATGTCCATTGATTGATGATTGGGTAAAGAAGAGGTGATATAAACATACTATGGAATATTAGACATAAAAAAGTGAAATCTTGCTGTTTTCAATGACATGTATGGAGCTAGAGTATCATGCTAAGGGAAAGAAGTCATTCAGAGGAAGACAAATACCATATGATTTTACTCATATGTGGAATTTAAGAAACAAGCAAGCAAAGGGAAAAAAATAAAAGAGAGAGAGAGAGAAAGCCAGAAATAGACTCTTAATTATACCGAACAAACGGATGGTTACCAGAGGAGAGTGGGGTGGATTGATGGGTGAAATAGGTGATCGTGATTAAGGAGTGCACTTGTGATGAGTACTGGGTGATGTATGGAAATGTTGAATCACTATATTGTACACCTGAAACTAATATTACACTGTATGCTAACTGGAATTAAAATAAAAACTTAAAACAAAACAAAACAAAACCAATCATTTGTCTGCAGTCAAGTATGTGAAAAACACCAAAGGTGACTGTAGTGGTCATTAATTATAATTAAACTGATTAGTCTTATTAATTATTTAAGAATACCAACCTAAACAAAATGAAATATATTTGACTGTAACTTCACCTTACCCATAATAAAAACATTTTTTCAATATTGTCAAAGATGTTCTAAGAGTATAAATTGTTCTTGAATGTCATTTGAAAATATTCACATTCAAAAATATTCAACGGGCCCCTGGGTGGCTCAGTTGGCTAAGCATCTGCCTTTGACTCAGGTCATAGTGGATCCTGGGAGCAATCCCCACATTAGGGTCCCTGCTCAGCGTGGAGTCTGCTTCTCCTTCTTCCTCTGCCCCTGCTCCTGCTCATGCGTGCACTCTCTCTCGAATAAATATATAAAATCTTTAAAAAAATTCAAAATGTAATATAAATATTAGTTCATAACTAATCAGAAAATATATTCCTGATTCATGTCACCTGTTGTCTTGTGTGATTATTTTTCACCATAAAGTAACCATTACAAATGTCTAGCAATGATACAAGGATTGCATTAATTATTGAGTATCTATATTATATGCATGATGGTAATGATGATTTAGAATATTGTAATGACTTAAGTTTGTTCCTCAGGTTACTTGAATAAGTTGAGTATATAACCTCTATGCTTTCAGATACATGCATACACATTCATGCTTTAGAAAAAAAAATAAAAATATTATTATTGTTTATTTTCTATTATTTCTGACTAATAAGATTATGATTTCTATTAGTTTCCAGTAACAACAATCCATTCTAATTTAAGTAGAAAGTCATTTAATTCAGAGAGCTAGAAGTCTTACATTTATTAGAAGAGCTGTCTCAGTAGACCCTATTTGTCACAGAACAACAAAGCAGTCTGTCAAGGGAACAATGACATATTCCAAGATTTCAAAGCTGAATAATCAGGGAGCCATGTCAAAACTACTGCCTCCAAGACCACACTACTTTTCTACAGACCCCATGACCAAACTATTTGACTCAACTGTAACATCCACAAAGCTAGCTAAAAAGCTCTGAAATTTGGTAAATGGCTCAGTTTCTACGCTTCTTACAACAGAAGCTGCAGAGGCATAGCCCTTGCCCCAAAATATCCATGTCTGTCTTCAAAATCTGGCCTACACGCAGCTTCTTGGTGGGAGCTACATTCCATGTAAGATCTGAATTGTTTGGAAGATTGGGAAGCCTAGGCTTTAGCATTCCAGTCTTTTGCACACTAAGACACATGAGAGTGAACCATTCTGCAATATCTACCACACAGATATTTTAAATTACTTCTTTTAGCTGTAATTCTTCCACCCAATAGTCTGCAATGACTTCTGTTTTAAATCTAAATATTCAAACATTGCTGTAGTCATTAACATTCACACAGCAACTGTATTATACACATTAATGGAAATACAAATTCCTGTTTCTAATTCAATAACCTCCTCTCAACATTTGTTCTGTCACTCTATAATCAACCCATAATTTTCTTTAAAGAGCATGCTGAAAACCTTACTCTTGTTTATGAATCTTTGAGTATTAACAATATCCAGAGCTGAATAATCAAGAACTATTTTCAGCTATTATTTCATGGTCAACTCTACCCTAGATTTTGTTGCAGAGGAGATTAACTCAGCTTTTGCTTTGCTTTTACTAACTGAGCATTCAATATTGTATTTTACATGTCATTTTTAAACAGAGAAATTCACATTTTCCTCCACGTAATTGCCTTAATTTAGAGTATTTATGCTTCAGATGCAAATGGGACAGGCTATTTTTTTTTTTAAGATGGAGATAATCCTGTAACAGAAAACTCAACCTTGAACCCATCTAGCACAGCAGTCCTGCACTTGCAGTGCTTAGCAGTAGTACAACTACTATTACTACTACTCTTAACTACATTTTTTTTTAAACTGAAAAGTTAATATGAGTTATCCTAAGCATCCTAAAATGCCTTAACCCCCAAAAGAATAAAAAAATTGTGAGACACCTGAATAATACTGATTTTCCTTATAAGGAAATAGATCCATAGAAAAAATTAAATACCTTGGACAAAGTCAGAGTTTGGTAAATGGTAGGAACTGATTTTCATCAAACTCTTTTTTGGTCCTGTTTTAGTTATCTATTTGTATATAACAAATTGCACAAACTGAGTGGCTTAAAACAACACACATTTATTATCTCATAGTGTTTGTGGGTCAGGAGTGGCAGGGTTTAGCTAGATATTCTGCTAAGAATCTTATATAGCTGTAATCAAGTTATCTACTGAAATTTATTCTTATCTGGAAACCTGACTAAGGAAAAGTTTACTTAGTGTGTTGGTGGAATTCATTTCCTTGCATCTGTAAGATTGGGGGCTGTAGTTTCTTGTTGGCTATTGGCAGAAAGCAGTCCTTAGATACTTGCCAGGTGGGTCATACAGCATGGCTGCTTACTTCTTCCAGGGCAGCTAGGTAAAGAATCTCTAGAGCCAGTAAGCTAGATATATAGGGTCTTAATTAATGTAACATAATCACAGGAAGACTATTTCACCAATTTTGCCATATTTTATTCATTAGAAGCAAGTCACAGGTCACACCCATGCCCAAGGACTGGTAGCAGTGATGGTGGGGTTATAAAACCGTGTAAACACCAGCAGGCAGAAATTATGGGTGACACTGGAGTCTGTCTGCCACAGTCTACCCTTGAACTCCCAATGATGTCCATTCCAAATGAAAGACGCACTTACTTTTTGCTAAGTGTTAACTGAAGGTCCATCTCAGCTCCTGGAGGCTGTCCTAAGATCCTTGCCAAATAGATCACCCAGACTGCTTACTTACTCAATGCCAGCTATGGAAGAGATTCTCTGGAGTTTTTCTGCTAAGAATATGGAATCTTACATAATGTAATAAAATTACATAAGTGACATCCTACTTCCCATTTTCTCTGTCATATTCTATGTTGGTTAGAAACAAGTTACAGGTCCCACTCACACTCAAAGAAAGGGTATCATTATACATGAATATGAAAACCAGTGGCAGGCAGAATCAAGAAAAAACACTCTAAAAAGAGAAAGAAGGAAAAAAAAGAAGAAAGGAAAGAAAGAAAGAAAGAAAGAAAGAAA
>NW_022589706.1:45522707-45792248 GCF_004348235.1 Phoca vitulina
AAGAAGAAAGGAAAGAAAGAAAGAAAGAAAGAAAGAAAGAAAGAAAGAAAGAAAGAAAGAAAAAGAAAGGAGAAAGAAAGAAAGAAAAAAGAAAAGAAAAGAAAGAAAGAAAAGAAAGAGGGAAGGAAGGAAGGAAGGGAGGGAAAGAAGGAAGGGAAGGAAAGAAGGAAGGAAGGGAGGGAAAGAAAGAAAGTCATGCCACTCTAGGGTCTTTCCACCACAGGTCAAAACCCCAAGTTCTATATATTCCAAGACTAGCCTTAATAACTTTGTGAGTTTGATTTTTTAAAACCTGTAAATTTTATTCTTCAAAATGCTTCAAAAAGGAAAATTGGTCTCACCAACCAGAGACCTATGTAATGATGATGATCATGAAGTTTTAAAAGCTTCAAACTTCTTCCTTTAACACTATTATATAGCATTGATAATGACCATAGTTGTCCCAGGTTGAAAAGAAAATTAACTTATATATACATTATATATAAAGTTACGTTATAATCAATACATTTTATGATTGATATTATAATTAATATATATTATATATTAATAGAACTTGAAAATAGCAGCTAAAATATTATCAAACTTGTTTGAAATGTATGAAAAAGAGAACATCTCTTAAGTTCCACAAAGTTAGAATCTATAGTAAAACATTCTAATTATGGTGTTCCTCATAAAACACAATAGTAAACCATTTAATACTCCATTATTTAAATGAATCTCTCCTCGCTTCTAGCTTTGGTGTTGTATCTACTTAATTTTCACTGCATTTTAAAGAGTAATTAATATAGTAGATATAAAACTTTCAAGGAACTGATGTATTTATTACCGAAAACTTAATTTGTCTGTTTTCACAAAGGTAAAATCTAACTCAATGTACATGTTTCATTTCTCCTTCTCAAAGGTACTATTTTTAATCGAGTCTTGTAAATTGATTTAATTAGCCTAGTTTTTCTTTATTCTCAGACTGTTATATTTCAATCATTATAGGATGAAGTCTTTGTTATGCATTTAAAATTCATTTTACTCCGAAGTGAAATCTTGCATACAAAATACCGTATCAGCAGCAGCATTCTGGCCCCACCATCATAATGCTAGGAATAAGGGAAAGATTAAAAACTTGGAAAATATACAACCCCACATGGAGAAATAAATACCAAAATGAAAAAAAAAAATAAAATTCACACTATGTGTCTTTCTTTTTATAGTGTGAGATAGATTATAGATACAGATATATAGATATACATACACACGTACATATTTACACAATTTTAAAACACACTGGTTAATTTTTAGAATTAAATGTCACAATCATTTGGCACAACCTAAAAAAATAATAAGATTTTTAGGAATCATCAGTATGTAGTGTTTGAAACTCATTATTTAGTGCACAAGACCTAGGAAAGATTTCTGAGGTTTTATAATAAAATTTATTTACTCAACTGAATTTTCACTCACTATTGAATAAAAAAATTCAGTCCTAAGCATTATTTTCCTGTCAGTTTATAAAACTTATCAAAATGTAATTATTTAAATTATATAGAATAGTAAGTGCATTCTTTTCATTTTAGCAGTAGTATCTGTTAGTAAACAGAAGATTTTATAGAATAAAAAATTAAAAGTTGCCCACAATCAGCAAAAATAAGTATTATTATCAATTGCTTACCTAATTTCTTGTATTTCATATGAAAATTCTATATCTAATCCTGTCTACAATAGCATTATCCACTAGAATACAATGCATGCCACTTACGTAATTTTTAATTTTCCGATACATTAAATGATGTACGAGGAGATAGTGAAATAAATTTTAATAAGCTATTTTATTATACCTAATATGTACAAAATATAGAACATGTGGGTTGTTAGTTTTATGTGAACTTGGTGCCACAGTGCCCAGATTTTTGCTTAAACATTATTCCAGATGTTTCTGTGAGGATAACACATTTAGATGCGAATATAATTTAAACCAATAGATTTTGAATAAAACAGATTGTTCTCTATGATGTGGACCTCCTCCAGTCACTCTAAGTCCTGAATAAAACTAGGCTGATCTCTGGGATTCTGTCAGCAGATGGCCTGTGGACTTTATTTTTTTTTTTTTTTTTTATTTTTTTAAGATTTTTATTTATTTATTTGACAGAGAGAGAGAGATAGCGAGAGCAGGAACACAAGCAGGGGGAGTGGGAGAGGGAGAAGCAGGCTTCCTGCCGAGCAAGGAGCCCGATGTGGGACTCGATCCCAGGACCCTGGGATCATGACCTGAGTCGAAGGCAGACGCTTAACGACTGAGCCACCCAGGCGCCCATTGAGCCACCCAGGCGCCCGGCCTGTGGACTTTAATTGTAATATAAGCTCTTCCCTGGATCTCCATTCTGATGGCCAAGGTTGAAGATTTTGAACTCCCCAACCTCCATTATTGTGTTATCCAGTTCCTTAAAATAAATCATCCTCTCTCTTCTTATCTCTGTCTCTAAGTACACACACACACAGCCACACACACACCCACACACACCCACACACACACACACAAACACACCCCCCATTACCCCTGTTTCTCTGGAGAATACTAATAAAAAACATGTAGTGAATATAAAATATTAGTGAGTTATTTTGTATTTATTTTTTATTTTAATTCCAGTGTATATTCATTTTTGATACTAATTCATTAAAATCCTGTGTGTATTTAAGACTTACAATACATCTAATTGAAAGTAGCCACATTTCAAGTGATCAATAACCAGATGGGACTAGTGGCTACCACAGTGGATGGTGCAGGTCTGTGATATTTGAAGCTTATTACATACTTAAGCTTGTCTAATAACCCAGGGAATGTGTAAAATGCAATGGAGACGTAGGGCTTAGGAAACAGAAGGTCTGATAAGCCCTACTGTATTAAACATAACTTGATGCTTACTCAAACTATTATGTAGGAATCAATCTTAATTTTTTGGTGCTATTAAATACTACTAGGTCAGCCATAACATTTGTTTTGGGGGGAAATTGAGGTTTTTTTTTTTTTTTTTGCATTTTTTCCAATCTTTTTGTTTTGAGGCCTTAAAATAAAGTCTAATTCTGAATAGTGGCAATGGCTCATGTAAAATCAAAAGGTATAATTGACACATAGAAAATAATTAATCAAAATCTATGGAAGTTGAGTAATTATTTCAGTTAATCCCCTTTCATTCTTATCACTTTGAAAACTGTTTTTTTTTTAAGATTTTTTTATTCATTTGAGACACAGAGATACAGAGAATGAGAGCATGAGCAAGGGAAGAGGCAGAGGGAGAGGGAGAGGGAGAAGCAGGCTTCCTGCTGAGCCAGGAGCCCAATGTGGGGCTCGATCCCAGGACCTCGGGATCATGACCTGAGTCGAAGGTAGACGCTTAACCATCTAAGCCACCCAGGCACCCTGAAAATTAATTGTTGATATTAAAAAAACCTGAAGATATCTTGTTCAGAGTCCACATAACCATTTTTTTTTTTTTTTTTTTAATCACAGGAGGACAATTTTCTTGTGTTTTACATGACAGGGAAACTTCTTTTTTTTAAGATTTTATTTATTTATTTGACAGAGATAGAGAGAACACAGCAGGGGAAGTAGCACACAGGGAGAGGGAAAAGCAGGCTCCCCACCAAGCAAGGAGCCCGATGCAGGGTTTGATCCCAGCACCCCGGCATTGTGACCTGAGCTGAAGACAAATGCTTAACCAACTGAGCCACCTAGGCTCCCCTGACAGGGAAATTTCTTAAATAGCCAAGAATACATACTTAATTAGTAAAATGTCTGAGAAATTAAGTACATAATTTTTTGTTTGTTTTCTTTTTCATATTGTCCAATTTCAAAGTTACTTATTTATATTTACTATTTCCAAATTACTAGTCTAAATGGAAAAAATGAAACATCTTTCTTAAAAGTTGTATATAATTTTTGATATTTTCCACATATGCCAAAGTTCACACAAAACTATCTTTTCTCATAATTCATAACTCTCATAATTCCTTTTGCAGGTCTTTGCCTGGCTTTTCAAGTACCCTTAAGCTAAATAAAGTGTGTAGTTACTAAATATATTTTATTTCTTCTCAATATTCCCCTAAACAGATGAATTTTAGGGCCTGGCTGAAATGGTGCAGAATCTAGTCCAACATGATTCTTGGTTGATCTTTTATCTGAAAAAAATTTTTAATGAGATAGCCTCATCTTTATCCACTCCTTCATGCATCATTCTTCTGCTTTTATTATCTGTTCATTCAATTTTTTTTTGTACCAATCAGTATCATCTGGGTGATATGTTTAATGATTGCTTTTTAAAAACTGTCTTACACAGGGTAATTGTCTCTGATAAGAAGTGGGAAAGAATCCTTATTGTAAAAGCATTATTGTAGTTCTGACTGAATGAAAGGGGAATTCAGTTATTTTTTGCAAAGATTATTTCAAAATATATGGTTTCAAAGTATTTTTGATTCAGAAAGATTAAAGCAATCTGGTCTCAGGTGATAATATGAAATGGCATAATTCCTCAGCCACAGAATGGTTTCTCAAGCTCACTATTTTTTTACCTTTACCTAGCAAAATGTAGAAGTACTTGTTACGCAGTTTTTTTTTAATCAGAAAAAAGAGAGTACAGAAATACACAATTTGTACAGTTATAGGACAAATACACTTATATTTTAATATGTAGAGGGAAGAGTAGCAGAAGATGAATTGGAAAATATAAGTTTAAGATCATGCACATAATTTAATGACAAGTAGGAAATTAGGACATAATTCAGCAGACAATGGAGAATATTTACAAGTTTTAAGTCAGGAAAGTTCCATGATTAGAATTGAGTTTTAAAAATATAACTGAAAACAAGGCAGAGAATTCATAAGGAGGAGGATCTGAAAAAGTAAAGGTAGGCAAGCAGACCCTTTTATTATTACAAGAAAGCATGAATAGAGGGCTTATTAGAGATTGCTGTCTTCAGTGTGGAAAACAAAGAACAACATGGGAATGTATTTCATATGTAGAATCAATAGGAAATGGTTTCCAAATTGTGATGTCATGAAGGAATGGAAAAAAAAAAGCAAAACAATAGCAACAAAAAGTCGCTGAACTTCACTACTTTAGAAAAAATGTAAGCAAAAAACCCCAAAACAATAACAAAAGTCACTGAATTTCACTGCTTTAGAAAAAATGTAAGCAAAATAAAAATAATAATAGCAACAAAAAAGTCACTAAATTTCATTGCTTTAGAAAAAAATGTTAGTAATAAAAAATGTAAGAGGCCTTTAGGTTTGGAAATTGAAAGGTTACTACAAATAGAATTAATGTTATAAAAATGATCACGAGTCGGCATTTTTCAGAAATTTTTGAGAACCATCCCATTTCCTACCTAAACAAAGCATAAAATTCTAGCATCAAACTTAATGTCCTCTGGAAATAGATCCAATCCAGTATCACCCATCTTCCTCCACCAACCAAGAACCCCCATATGTAGCCACAGTATTTTATTTTTAACAATTGAAGCAGAGGCGTGTGGTGTTAACCTGATGTTTTCTTCCATGTGGAGAGATAATGAATAATTTATATCTCCTGACTGTTCTCTATACTCCTCACACACACTCCCCAGGGTGAAGTAATGAATTAATCTTGATACATTTGGTAGGAGAAACTCATTGGATATAGCCAACAGCTTCTCTCTTCTGTGAGGATTAGGCTACATACATGAAACTGTGTTTTCTCCTTTGCTCCTATACATCATAAAATTTAACTCCAGTTCACTGTGGCCTCTATTTTGATAAGTAAATCTATATAATCTTGAGTTTTAATATTAGGAATCCTAGAGGTTGTAGCTTCAAATCCAGCTGTTTTTCATCCTTCAATTTATTAATATTGTCATTTTTCACACATTAAATATTCATCAGGCATCTACTATGTGTAGCACTGTTCTAGAGATGAAAGATACAGAAGTGAACTTCACAAAAAGCGCTATATGGATCTCACTTGATACGTGTTAAAGGAGATTTGTTTCCGCCTGACATATTCTTTGTCTTATTTCTCAATTGTTTTATAATTTGATTGAGGGAAAAGAGTGTTATTTATTGAATCTTATCTCCACTGTCCCTCACCCCAAATCATCTTGGTTTTAACCACTTCCCTAAATTCAATTTCTACTGTCATGTCTCGGTCGTGGTTTTCTCTATGCTTTTTAATTTAACCTTCAAATTTAATTTACATGCCACTACCTCTAAACCTTGTCATTGTCACTGAAATTATATTTTCTTTTTTATGCTTCTCTAAAAGTTTATATTTTTACTATTTTCACTATGTCTTTTATGTTATACACAATTTGGATAGAAAGAGAGATGGGTAGATCAGATAGATGGGAAGAATGAAAAAAAAGAAAAAGAAAAAATATTTTTTTATTATGGAAAATTTGAATATATACAAAATTGGATATATATATATTTATGGTATATTGACTGGTATCTTGAATATATTGGTGTATTGAAACTCCATGTAATCTACACCCAGCCTCAGCTATTATTAGCATTTGGTCAATCTATTTTTTCCAAAACCTGCAAAAACTTTCACAAAATATTATTTTGAAATGAATATGGACCACTTTACTATTTAATTAGTAAATATTTTGGTATTAAAAATATTTTGAAATTTTCTCTAAAGGATGAGAACTTTAAAGCAAAGAGAGATATATTTCTTTTATTCTTTCATGTCTAAAATGTCATAAACATAGTATTTGAGAAACCAGTTTTCTAATTATAAAATTTCAATTTGGAAATGATTTTCTTTACAAAAGTTTGAAGACATTATTTCATTGTTGTTTACTAGTAAGAGAAGTTTAATCATGATGTGTACCTTAAAACTTTGTATATTTTGCATGTTATCTATAATCTTTGTTTTGGTAGGTTTTGAATTTTTTGTCTGACAGTAAAATTCTAAAAATATATTAAGAAGTGACTTGGCCTGGGGTTTCCCCACCTCAAATTTTGTGCAGAAGTTTGATCCAGCATGGGGCTGGATCACACAACCCTGAGGTCATAACCTGAGCCGAAACTAAGAGTCGGTTGCTAAACCGACTCCACTACCCAGGTGCCTCCTGGGTTGTACGGTATTTCCATTTTTCAATTTCTCGAGAAACCTCCATACTGTTTTCCATAGTGGCTGCACCAATATACACTTTCACTAACAGTGCATTAGGGTTCCCTTTTCTCCACATCCTCCCTGACACTTGCTATTTTTTGTCTTTTTGATACTAGCCATTCCAACTGGTGTGACGTGATATCTCAGTTTTGATTTGTATTTCCCTGATGATGAGTGATGTTGAGCATCTTTTCATGTGTCTCTTGGCCATCTGTACGTCTTCTTTGGAAATATGTCTACAGGTCCTCTGCCTACGTTTTAATTTTATTGTTTAATTGTATTGTTAAGATATAATTAACGTTTTAGAATACAAGCATTATGGAGGATAAAAAGAAAATCAGATAATCCAAAATTACTTTTCATTGCAACATAAAAGACACTACACTGGTATGAAAGGTTAGGCACATGTGAACATACAAATAATTTCAAAATCAGTCCTTTGGGGGACCTACAGAACTGTAGGATTCTAAGTGAGATCTCCTCAAATAGCACACTATGATACCACAAAGTATTTTCTTTATGCACTGAGTCGTACCACAACCAAAGTGATATTAAGAATGATCTAATAGTGATGAATTAAACCTTAAGTATTCATATTCATTTCTAATTTAAAAATTATATACAGAGGCAAATAGGAAAATATTTAAGAGCTATCAATTGCACTTATTAATGAAATATATTTCTCTTGTTAGATGAATTATAACCAAAATTATGTTATTATTTAAATTCTATAAAGTCATAGAGTTTTCTGTTTTTGTTTTTGTTTTCTTCAATGCCTAAGACATGGCCTGGCATGTAATGAACAATACATTTTGAGGGAAAAAAATAATCAATCTTATCTGTATATGTACTTTATCATTTTGCAAATCTATCCTACATGTAAAAGCTTATTCAAAACTTACTTTAGATGGATCAGATTCGTATTATTGATACATTAATTATTAGTTTTTGGTTCAACTTCAAGTTTTACATTGCTGTTTTTTTTAGCTGTATTTATCAGAGTTTGCACTCTTCTGTATCTACATACTGTCCTGAATTGTAGTACCATTAATTCTTTAGTAGGCATCTGAAATGAAACTGGCCTTATCTGCACAGTGATTGGTAATTCTTCAACTTCAGTGTTAAGAAATCATTTATCTTTGACATTCTTGTTATCACTTGATTTATGGTTACTGAGGAAAAGAAAAAAAAGGTCTTTAGGTAGAAAAGAACTTTTAAGTTTGTAAATTTTTATTTTATTTTATTGTTTTTAAACATCAGTAATGGGTAAATTGTGAAAAATAAACTGCACATATTGAATAGTAATATGCAATATAGATGTAAGTAGGATATATCTCTGAAATCATCAATACAATCAAAACAAGATATCTATCATCTCTCCAAAAGTTCCTCCTGCCTCTAATTTTTCCCTGCTCCCTTCTTCATTTCCAAGCAACGATTAATCTGCTTTCTGTTGCTATATATTAGTTTGCATTTTCTAGAATTTTATATAATTTGAAGCATGCAGCATGTGCTCTCTATTTGTTTATTTAATATTTGATGTCTTCCCCTACTGTCTTGTTAGTGTTGTAATTTCCTTCTTCTAGTAGTACTAGTAGTACTAGAAGTACTAGTCTAAACTTTGCTATTTGTCATCTATACTTAAAATTGGGAATAGAAAATTACTTAGAGAAAGTACAAATTTGAAGTAAAGATAGATACATGATTATGAAAAAAGAAAAGGCAATATAACTTTCAGAAATCAACACTGTGGATATAGTTGGCAAACTTCATTATGTTGATGAAATGACAGAGTTTGTGTTGAAGGAAATTTTTATTTATTATAACATGAATTCAGAAAGGTTTCTACTTTTCAAATGTTTGAAGTAAAATATAGATATTAATCAGAGAACCCCTGGAGAGTATCTATTGACATTTCTGCTTTTAAGATTCATTGATTCCACAACTTACTAGTTTGTATATATCCTAATGAATCAGGATAGCCTTGGGAGATTTTTGGAATGCTGAACAACACAACACTTAAGACTTTGTACTTCCAAATTCTTCAATGTGTGCCTTGCATAAACATTTTTTTTTCTAAATGAAGATTCAGCAGTGCATTTGTGCAGACACATACCCACACCCAACACCCCCCCCCCCCCGACACACACACCATATACCCATTACACCATCATTACTCATTTAGGTTTGGGACAAGCCTAAATTATTTATGCCAAAGATACAAATACTATTTGATTATCACAACTTGGTATGCAACTGCCTCCAGATCAAGGCAGAGCACCTAACTATGGGAAATGAAGTGACCATGTAGACAGAATGCCTATTGAATGAGTTGTGATGTAGACCAAAAATGGCATGCTTAGTTGGGCCCACCAGCAATCAAACATGTGATAAAAGTAGTACATTCAGGATTTATCATAAGCAGAGAAAGAGGGCAAATGTGAGCTGCATGAACACATGACAGGGGCTACGATTTTACACTACCTGCAATCTAATAAGTTAACCTGTTACTGTTTTATTGATATAGACGGATGACGTGAAACTCCTGACACACAGACAAAGGAGTTTTTCATTCATGGCACAGCAAATATTATGAGATTCTTGTTAGCATTGATTCCTCTGATCCCTCAAGTCCAGGAGGAATGATACAGAAAGGAGAAGATGATTATTGCACATATTGTGTGCCATCACAGCTGAGAAACACTGACGTTGTTAACACTCTTTTAAAAACACTCTTTTTAAACAGTTTTTTAAAAGCAAGGTTGGTCTTTGTTCTCGGAGAAACATTACTTCCTTGAGAAGTAAACACAACCTTGAGAAATGGCCTAAGTAAAGAGTGGTCACGCTTGCATTCTTGTCATACTCAGGAAAACATGTGGAAGCGTTAGAAGTCCATGGAATATTATATCTTCAGTTAGCAAGTGATCCAGTACACCACGTCTTCCACCATAGTTTTGCCAGTGGTCCTTTCTCAGCTCACACTTAAACCACATGAGGCAGTTCTTTATGACCAGTTGACAGAGGAAGAAAAATAATAGTTTTGATTCATACATCAGTAGGTTTATTATATTGATACAGATTTTTTTAAATGGGCTGCTATTATAAAATAGGATAATTCATTTGTGTGTCTGAAAGACCAGTGAGGGGAAAAAAAAAATCTTCCAGGTGGGCATGGTTCCAAGCAGTGAATATGGTATAGAAAGAGAAATGACCTAAAGTGAGACTATAACCTGATTCAGGGCCATTGATAAATAGCTTAGCAAGTTAATCAATGGCTTAAAGGATAGTATTGAAAGTTTGGTGACTTGAAGGTCCACAGAGGAGACATAGAGGTGGACAAATGAAAAAGCACAAAAAGCATGATTTGTGTACCACACATTCATTATAGAACATCCAACATAGAAGAGATCCCAGTAGACACAATGTCTTGATAAGTTGATATCAGGTAGTCTCTGTCATCAACCCCCTATACAGATGGCAGTGTGCTCATAAACAGAGTAGCCATGGCGACAAGGATGGAGAATATTTATGAGCCCAAGAATGTGGACTTGTACTCAAGCGTAATCTAGTTACTGAGACTCTATAGTGTCCTATTTCCATCAACAGGGACAAATACAAATGCTGAGCCTTCAATATGACACCATCTCTCAAAAAATTCTAGAAGCCACTTTGTGATAAGTGGCTTATATTGATTCTTTCCACATGGAATGGGTAATGATTTATCTTGACTGTGAATAAGACATATTTGGCATATGGATTTATTTTTCTGCCTACAGGGTCTCAGCTAGCACCACTTTCTGAGAACTTGCTTAGGGTTTACTCCAGAATGCCAGGAGTCATCAGAATCTGGAAGAAGCAAGGGAGGATGTTTGCCTAGAACTTTTGGAAGCAGCCTGGCCCTGCCCACACCTTCATTTCAGACTTGCAGCCTCTACAACAATGAGATAATAAATTTCTGTTGTTTTAAGTCACCAGTTTACAGCAATTTGTTACCATGGCTCTGGGTAACTAATACCCATAGAGGTGCTAGCCCAGTTTAGAGGAATTGCCAATGAGTGAAGATGAAAGGTGATAGGTATTAATTACCCCTTTGAGATCAGCTGTGATAGTTTCTCCTATGTATCTTACTTTTTGCAGTTTTCCCAGAAAGAGTCCAACCGCTATCATGGGGAAACAGTTTCCACAACTCAATAAAATGGGCTTGAATACTCCAAGGGAGGATCATAGTGGATACTGTAATGCCCAAACCAGATGCTTTCTTATACTGAAATGCTCATTCCTCCATCTGCAGGGAGTGTTGTTGGTTTTGTGCTATAAACTGAGACCTTCCGTAAGAATTGTTTTTGGTTGAAAAGATCTGCCTAGCCAAGGTCATTTCTCTCTTTCCATGATGCTGCTTATACATAATGATGGGTACATATGTGGTACAAAGGCCCAGACCCCTTGCCTTAAGGTGAGACAACTCTGAAAAGTTATTTCAGGTCCAGAATGGTCCATGAAACAATATTTGCATCACAGTTCAACCTTTCATTATGCTCAGTTCAACTTCTTTTACACTCTCAAAGATGTTGACCCTGATAGTATCTGCCAGTACACTTACACATGTTTATCTCCTTGCTTCCCAGGAAATCCAGCCTAACAAGTTAAATTTCACATTTTTCTTAGTGATTTTTGATAGATCAGCATTATTATTTATTTAAGCTAAGCCATGTAGAAACTGAACCATCAGGTAATCCACAATTTTAACATAATTTTAATAAAGTTAAAGTTTTTTTAATAGAAAGCAAACAATTTGTAGCTGTTATTCATACTTCAATATATATTTTTCCATACTGCCATATTGTCAGCATTTTAAATATTTTTTACTTCACTTACTGGTGGGTGAGTATGTAGGAAATATTCTGATTTGGGACCATACCCTCTGTAGTCCTATTTCTAAACATCCATCTATTGTCCAACATCCAGCCTTTGGAACCTATGCAGAACTCTGAAGATGATGATTTATTTTCAGCTGTATTATTAAGAATTTAAAATATTCAAAGAGATAGATTCTGGGGGCGTCTTGGTGGCTCAGTTGGTTAAGCATCTGCCTTCAGCTCAGGTCATGATCCCGGCGTCCTGGGATCGAGCCCCTCATCGGGCTCCCTGCTCAGCAGGAAGCCTGCTTCTCCCTCTCCCTCTCCCTCTCCCCCGCTTGAGTTCCCTCTCTCGCTGTCTCTCTCTCTGTCAAATAAATAAATAAAATCTTAAAAAAAAAAAAAAAAGACATTCTCTAGCCTTGTGTCGGAGAAGGAAGAAAAATAAACTCAGATGTTCTCTTTTGGCATACCATTATGTATGCCACCTCTCTGTGGCTTATTTTCTAGGAAAAAAAAAATCACTGTCAGTCTGGAGCTTTTCATTTTCATGAATTCATTGGACAGTGTCTTGTGAGGATTTTACAGTGAGTAGTATCCAGTGACCTCCAGCACTGTCATATTTGCATTTAAGTGGTGAATACATTGGTTTATGTATTTAAACATACAAATCAAAATAGTAAATGTATTTGCAAGAAAGTCAGTTTATTTCTGAAATTACTAAAGTACCACCTTAAAATATAATATGTTTATAAATGGATATGATGTTTCTCTATTTCTTAAACTGTTTTATAATAATGTTACTCTTTAAGGGAAATGCTATGTTGTCTTTGGAGCACTAAACAGTGGAATGAATTCTCCAAAGAGATTATCTGGATCACTGGAGCTTTAAAATGTAGGCTAATCCCCTGCAAGGATTATTTGGTTTTTGGAGTTTTTGAAATGATTTGGAATAAAGGATTTAGTATAAATATTCTCTGAATTTGTGCTGATTCACAGTAATAATAATAGTACTTTAATTTTTATATAAAAATTAACTTCGGGTAAAACTTTCACATTATAGCCTTCAAATAAACAATTAGAGATAATTATACATGTGATTTTAGATATGTCTGAAGTTCATATGTCAGTTAAATGATTCAATGGTATATAACAAAAGGATGAATAGTTGTCTCCATTTGGAACAAAGAGCAGCTCATGTTGTTCTGGATATTAGAAGGTCATTGCATATATCCCTCACTCTGGTCACAAGTAGAAAGGGTGAGGTGATTCCTATTCGTTCAATTTCCTCACAGAGATTAAGAACACAAGTTATTGAATAAATGGTATTGCCCTGAGTCCCAACTACTGCTCACTGAATATGTAACTGGATCATTTAATATCCTATGATCTATATTTTTGATGTGCATATTAGGGATTAAAGAGTCTATTATGAATATTAAAGGTGATAATCTATGTAAAAGGACTAGTACGACGTCCGGCACACATGTAGATACTGAAGCAAGTTTATGTTTGGTTTCTCGGGCTGTTACACATTATCTCATAGGCCAGAGAGCTAAGTTCTTGAAAGCCTTGAAGAACGTTATGCTTACAAAATTATGCAAATGTTTAAGTAAGAAAGGAAAAACACTTAAGTCCATATCTATATTTTACCAAGACATAAATTTAACTTATTATTCAAAAATATACTTTTGGCCAAAATGTATTAAAATATGTTTGCCATAAGAAATAAATTTATAACAGAAAACTGCACAAACACACAGCTATGGAGAGAAAGTATAAAATTATGATAAATTTGGGTTACATTTTTGTTCAACAGGGAATCAGAAATAAGACACTTAAAATGCCTCTTGACTGTGGAGTATGACAATCTGTTTCCTGCACCTCCCTCCCTGGAATCAATGTTAATAAATGTAGCTTAGAATATTATGGAAGACAAAGCACACTGTTGATATCCATATTCATTGTGAGCTTTAAAAATCTTATAAAGTTATATTTCATTCAGAATAATTCATGACACTTATAGATATTACACTTTATGTTAACATAAACTTTAGATGTATGCAGTTTTAATTTATATTTATTTTTTAATTATTGGTGCGTGAACAAAGCTACTATAGTAACTGTTTTCAACTGACGATACATAAAACAACATAATATCCTTTTCCTTTATCACCTCTAACTGAATTGGGCAAAGGAAACAAAAGCATACTCAGACAGTGAATACATCATCTCAGAAATTTCTCTGAAGTCAGGTGGAATGAATCTGCCAAATGAACAAACGTGAGCCACAGCTGCTGCCCCCAAATTGATCTGTTTAGTAGGATATATCTGTTTAATCTCTCATGATGGATCATGACACAAAAAGCATCTTGACATGAACTGAACTTGACATTTGCCAAATTATTTTCTCATTTTCTCTCCAGAAACAAGAAATGTTGTTAATTTGCAGCATATTCACAGCATATACCAACATTTATGTAATTACATAACATATGGCAAATGATAAAATGGTCTATGGGTTATTGTATTCAAAATCAACATTCATTCAAATAGAACTTAACTATTCAATTTTAGCTAAGTGCCTATATGTGATTCCAGCAAAATACTTGGTTTTGAACATATTTGTTGTTGTTCTTATTCTTTATTTTTCTAACTCCTTGTCAGTGAGGAGTTGTTCAATTTTTATCAATGTTCAATTTCTTCAATTTTTATCAATATTCACTTAAAATTCACATATTTTCATATTAAATTAAAGTATAAGGGTAAACAATAAGAAATTATAGTAATAATTGAAAATACTATGGAGAAACCTTTTTTTTTTTTGTCTTTTTACAAAATAAAGCATATCTCTGCCTGGTGGTTTTCTTGTTTTGTTTTGTTTTAAGTAAGATAATATATTAAATTTATGATTTAAAAATAAGTTCTGAGCAGATAAAAGTTTAGAAAGAATCAAATCCGGAAGAAGAGGAACCAAGACGAAAGCTATTTGAAGAAGCCATGGAAAAGATAAAAGATGATAGTGTATTATATGAGTGTGTTGCAGTAGATATAAAAATATATATATAAATATAAGAGTAGGAAAATTTTGGGAAAAGATGGTGAATTAAGTTTTAGATATGATGGATTTCAAATGCCTAGATTTGTATTTACTAAGCTAAAAAAAAATAAAAGCAACAACATTGTGCTAAGTTGGGATAAATTGCAAAGAAAAAAAATGTGAGTGTGACTCTAAGTCTCTAGTGCATGAATTTAGTCACTGGGCGTGGGTGAGGTCATTCAGGCAAAAAGAGTGTTACTTCCTTTTATACTGGGTGATTCTTTCCCCAGATTTTTCATTAGTAGGTAAGCTGCTGTTCATAGCTTACAGTTCAATTTACATAGATTAATAAGCATTCTGCAACACTATAATATTGGGTAGTTGTTATGCTGATCTAATTAAACAAAAAAATAAAACAAAGAGCTGCCATTCCAAAATTAATTGCTCCTAAGTGACTGACATACTTGAGGGTACCCTGTTTTGTGGAAGAAAAATTCATGAAGTCCATGTACTTTATCTTGTGAAATTGCTTCTTAATAATTTACAATTTAGTTTGATTTTAAAAAAATGTAAGGGGAAAGAATATTATCTGGCCATTTCAAAATAACTCATCATCTCTGTTTCTGATAATACATAGGTAGATTGTATCAGACCAAGCTCTATAAAACACTTGTAAACAATAGGAGACATTTTAGAAAGCAACTATTTGTAGGCATTTGCAAGAAAAGAAAAAACAAAAACAACCAAAACAACAACAACAACAAAAACCCCATAAACTAGAGGAGAAGTGTACCAGGAAAGAAGAGAAATGAGATTGAATATTTAATAACTCTTACTTGAGAGCACTCTCTATACCACAGATGTCAGAGAAGGAAGCTGGGAACTCAAACAAAATACCCTGGTTTTCTTGCAATGGTAACAAGATTTTGAAATTTGGGGTTGCCAGAGCAGCTGAAAGGTAAAGATGAAAACTATGTAAAGAAAGGAACTGCAGATGGAGAAGCTTAAATATTTATATAAACTCCACTCACATCCTTGGCTGATATTATAAACTGCATTTATAAGGGGGAATCCAAGGAGCTAGTAAACTGAATGAAGATTCCAGCTGCTATCTATTGCTGGGGAACCAAGTTTACAATTTTAGTCCTGCCAAGCTGCCTTCCTAGGACAAAATCCATGCACTTCAGGGAAAGATAACCAAGTATATTACTACTCACAATGTCCTGGCTAAGATTAAAAAAAAAAAATACTAAGATTTTTAAAAAAACAGGAAAGGGCAGGATGACAAAACAAAACAATCTAGAGATGACTGAAATGTTGGAATTACAAGACAAGGATGTTAGAGTAATTATCAAATGAGTTTTGTGCTACTTAGAGGTAAATATAATTATAAATGAGCAGGTATCTTGAGAGGAACAGATATCATGAGAAGAAAAACTAAAATGATAGATAGATAGTTGGATAGTTGGATAGAGAGAATTATAAAACTAAAGCATAAAATAACTAAAGGGATAAATGTATTGGATGGGTTTACCACCAGATTAGAGGTGGCAGATAACAGGGTTGGTGAATTTGAATATAAAGACTTTCTTCACTGGGGTGCCTGGGTGGCTCAGTCAGTTGGGTGTCCAATTCATGGTTTTATCTCAGGTCATCACCTCAGGGTTGTGAGATCGAACCCCTTGTCGGGCTCTGCGCTCAGCACAGAGTCTCACTGCAATTCTCTCTCCCCTCTGCTCATCACCCTGCTGTCGCTCTCTTTCTCTCTCTCTCTCTCAAAAAAAAATATATATATATGTATGTATATAAAGACTTTCTTCAGAAAAAATAATTGAAAAACTATGAAGATAATTACAGTGACATATGAGATAATATCAAGCTATCTAACATATATATAATAATTAGAGTCCCAGAAAGATAAGAGCAAGAGAATAGGACAAAAGAATATCATAAAAAAATTGGATAAGTATTTCCAAAGGTCTATTAAAACATGTTAGTTTACATGTCAAAGAGATTCAATCCATTTCAAGTTGGAGTTAAACATACAAAAAGCATCCCTAAGCTTATCATAGCCAAACTGTTGAAAACGAAACAAAACAAAATGAATGAACAAAATAAGAATTAGAATCTTGCATACTTCCAGAAAAGAGAGAATGAAAAAAAAAAGTCACTTACCTACAGGGAAACAACTGTATTAATGATACTGACTTTTAATCAGAATAATGGGAACTGGAAGTCAAAAAAATGAAATATTCAGAGCTAAATTGAAAGAATGACAAATCAACCCTGTGTTCTATATCCAGACAAATCATGTTTCAAAAATAAGGACAAAATAAAAATTTTCATATAACTCTTAACTGTAAGAATTCATCTGTATATTGTAATATAAGCCAAAGGGAGATTTTCATGCTGAAGGAAAATAATACCATGGGAAACTCAGCTTTTCTGGAAGAAATGAAAAGCAATAATGGACATGGGAAATGTAAAATATCATTACTGTATTGTATTTAATATGTATATATATATATGTGAATATAATATATGTGGCAACTACACAAAGGACAGGGCAGTAAATTGATTGTACTATTAACTGGTTCTTACATTTTATGCGAGGTAGTAAAATATTAACTCTAAGCAAACTTGATAGGTTAATGATGCATATTATAATACTTAGATCAAGCACTGAAAATAAGCAAATAGGTATAGCTTAAAATTCAATAGAATAATTAAAATGCAATACTATTTTAAAAAAAATAACCTAGAAGAAAAAAGGAAAGAAAAACTTAGGAACAAAATAACAGGAAAAATGGAAAACAAAATGGTAAACCTAAAGCCAACTATAACAATAATTATATTAACTTGAAAAGAACTACACTTTTTAAATACAAATATAGAACCCATGCTGGAGAAAGATGACTTCTTTATTCTGTTTGGTGTACACTTTCGCGTCAGTCTTATGATTGACCAAATATATTTTATTCTACTACTGTGCCATAGCATGCCATGCCTGAACAGTGAACATTAGCATTGGTAGCCAGAGTCTGCTTTAGTCCTGATCTTTGAATTTTATAGCTTTTGAAAATTATTCACAGATTCATGGTCTTTATCAGTCTTAGACTGTCAGTTGTTTTAGGAGTTTTTCATTTTTTGTGTTATATTTGTACAAAGATTTTAGTAAGAATTTAGAATTGATTGCAATAGAGCCAGTTCTACATATACCATTTGATACAAATATTTCAACCTATTGGGGAGCCTGGGTGGCTCAGTCAGTTAAGTGTCTGCCTTCCCCTCAGATCACAATTTCAGGGCCCTGGGAAGGAATCCTTCATAGGGCTCCCTGCTCAGCAGGGAGTCTTCTCCCTTTCCGTCTGCCCCTCCCCTGCTCATACTCACTCTCTCTCTCTCTCTCCCTCTCAAATAAATAAAATCTTTAAATATTTCAGCCTATTGTGATTTTGTTTATGACATATAATTAGTACATTTTTATTTTATTAAGGATAAGTGATGATTTACCAAATACTTTCCTATATTTTCTTGAAATGATTTTAAGGTATATTTTCTTTAAATTTAGATTGCAAAATTCTGAATTTTGTATTAGTAAATGTAAATCATGTAGCGCAGAGATAGGTACTGTTAATATTACTATTACTTTCCATTTTATGTTATATAATTTTAATTCACAATTGTATGAGGACGGGATAACAGGGTAATGGAGAATGGTCAGAAGAAAGGCAGGCAGGGGCAAGGGCCCTCATTCTAAGAGGAAACTACCCTTAAAAGGAAAAAGATTCTATACCACCCTGGAAGGAGACTTCTACCCTTTCCCATGTGAACAACTACCTGATAGGTAGATGAGCACGTCAACAAAAACCTCATTGGGTGACAGGGGCATGGAGGGTTAATCAGATACAAACAGCCCGCTCACAAGTCCATAAAAACCCCTAAACTTAGAAATGCCAGTGGCAGCTCTTTAATAAACTTTGCTTTGCTGTCCACCAGGCTTCGTCTGGCCTACCTGTTCATTCTTCCAAGCGGCATGACCAAGAACCGTGGGCACGGAAGGAAAAGATATCCTGCAACAGAAGCACAAGTAAAGAATGATATATTTTCTAACAATACTATAGATTAAAAATTTTAATGTGTATAAAAAGCATACATCTTTAGTAAGGATAAGTTACTCTATGAAATAACTTAAAATGGTTTTAGTTTCCTAAAAAATTTAATGGGATTAATCTGCTCTTCCACTAAGGAATTCCCTACATAAGATCATCAAGGTGTAGAATTGGGGCTTTTTTGAATAAAGCTTATATCACAGCCCCTTATCAAAAATGAGCTTTTGTGAGTATGTATTTTACTTCAACAAATACACCTCCAATCCCTATCAAAATAATTGTTGCTAGCCAGACTATCATTTTTCATTGAACAAGAGGCTGAAATAACATAGCCTAGATGTTACCAAAGTTGATTATGAATTGAAAAATTAACTAAATAACCATTCAACCTAGAGATTTTTTTTTAGTAAAATTGATATTCTGGAGATGATGTTTGTAATATATTTGGTATATTTGGAGGACAATAAGAAATAAGTTAGGAGGAGGAAAGTAAGCAGCATTTTGAATGCATTTCATTCACATAAAAATTTCTAAAAGGGGTCATTTCATTTTGCTATTATTTTAATATTTTTTAAAGCACAGCAGTTTTGAAGATTTAAATTATCTGAGAAATATCTAGTATTCATTCAATTGTATTATGTTAATTCTTTTAAAAATTTAGTTTTCAGTTTTCTCTTTTAAAGCAGATAGATATTAAATACCAAGTTGATTAAGGAGAATCTAGATAGCATCATAGATAGCTCTAGGTATATTAGCAATCTTTTTTTTTTTTTTTTTTAAGATGCCTGGAAGAGCCCAGAGATAGAGTCTCTTGAATACTTAAAGCTTGATAAACAATCAAATCATTAATTAGTTCAGCAACCAAGTTGTGCTTATCTACCCTAAACACTATATGTACAACACTCCCTTTTATCTCTTCACTCTGGAATGTGTTGTTGATATGCCTTGATATATTTGTTTCATTTCAACTTCAGTTCCAAATTTGTAAACCAGATTTAGTTTCTATCCCAGTGTAATCATTTTTTTTAGATTTTTTAAAGATTTAATTTATTTATTTGCCAGAGAGAGAGAGCACAAGCAGGGGGAGTGGCAGGCAGAGGGAGAAGCAGGCTCCCCGCTGAGCAAGGAGCCTGATGCAGGACTCGATCCTAGGACCCTAGGACCATGACCTGAGTCGAAAGCAGACGCTTAACCAACTGAGCCACCCAGGTGTCCCCCCAGTGTACTCATTTGAGAAATATTGTTGAAACACAATTTTTTTAGTTGTATGCTTTCTACATATGTGAATTTAATGAAAATAATAAAACACTTATTTTTGGAAGGCATTGAAATTATGAAAACAAGTCAGAACAATAATCTATTATATTATGTGCTTCCAATTCTTAAAAGCCTTTAACTGATGTCATTCTTAGTATATCAGTATTTTAGATAATTTTTACAAAGTAATTTTTAATCACAACATAATATCCTTGTGTTACCTCTCCTCCTGTTCTTAAAAATAATTGGTACATATTTTGTTAGAAAGAACCTCAAAAAAATTTGTATTCTGATTTTAACTTGTATGAGATTGATCTCCATGGAGTTTTGTTTCCAGAATCTTCTCTGTTTTGCTCAGAATTTTACTATGGATACTCCTTCTCTAAATTCAATTATAGGAAAAGAATATAAAATAAATTGATGATTTGTATATATGTGACATGCTTATGCATATTTCAGATTAAGTTCCCAGTGAAGGAAGCATAAATGCAAAAACAGTATTTTTTTTCATTAGATATTCAGTTCTCAGAAACTGTAAATTGGATTGCGAAACTGACTATTGAAAAAAATGAATATTGATATGGAAAAAATGTTTGACTCCTTCCTCACACCATATACAAAAATCAACTCAGAAAAATCTAAATGTAGAAGCTAAAGGCATAAAACTCTTTGAAGAAAACATAGTTATAAATCTTCCTGAACTTGAACGAGGCAATGGTTTCTTGGATATGACAGCAAAAGCAGCAACAACAAAAGAAAAAAAAAAAAAAGATAAACTAGTCTTCATCAAAATTAAATATGAATCAAATGACACTATTTTAATCAATTAGATCTGCTAAAACAAATTTCCATAGAATGGGTGTTTTAAACAACAAACATTATTTCTCATAGTTCTGAAGGCTGGAAGTCTGAGGTTAGGGTGCCAGCATGGTTGAATTCTTGGTGAATGCTGTCTTCCTAGTTTACAGAGGAATTTCTTGTTACTTATGTGGTAGAAAGAGAATGAGATATTTCTTTGAACTTTTCTTATAAAGGCATTGATCTTACTCATGAAGGCTCTACTCTAATGACCTCCCAAAGGCCCCACCTCCAAATACCATCATATTGGGATTGTATTCAACATATGAATTTTAGGAGAACACAAATATTCAGTTCATAAATGACATTATCAATAAAATGAAGATACAACCACAATATGAGAAAAAAATATTTGCAAAATTTATATATGAGACCATCAGAATATATTCAAAGTATATAAAGAAGTCTTGCAACTAAACAATGTAAATGTATGAATCAATTAAAATAATGAAAAATAATTTGAAAATTGTTTCAAAAAGAGATGTACAAGTGGTCAATAAGCAGAAGAAAAAATGTTCAACATCATGATTCATTAAAAAAATGCAAATCAAAACCACAACAATATAACACTTTACAAGTTAGATATAGTCATAAAGTGGACAATAACAAGTGTTCACTAGGATGTAGAGAATTTTGAACCCTCATACATTACTGGTAGAAAAGTAAAATGGTATAGCTGCTTTGGAAAATACTTTGGCAGCTCCTCAAAAAGTTAAACATACTGTTACCTTATAACCATCAATTTTTTTTCTAGGAATGTACCCAAGAAAATTGAAAATGTATGTATAAAAAAAAAAACAACTTATGCATGGATGTCCAGAGTGGCGTTATTAATGATAACTAAAAGTAGATATAATTCAAATATCTATTAACAAATGCATAGGTCGACAGTGGTATATCCATTCAATAGAATATTATTCATCAATGAAAAGGGATAACGTACCAATATATGCTATAATATATATAAACTTTGAAAATCTTATGCTAAGTGAAAGAAACCAGACACAAAAGGACACATAAGATTTTATTTGTATGAAATATACAGAATAGATAGATTTTTAGAAAGTACAGAGTGGTAGCCAGGAACTGAGAGAAGGGGAAATAAAGAATGTCTGCTAATGGGTGTGGGATTTCTTTTGGAAGTGGTGAAAATGTTCTAAAATTAGACAGTGATGATGGTTGCACAGCTTTGTGAGTATACTAAAAAAATACTGAATTGTACATGCAGAAAGAGCTAATTTTATGGCATGTACATTGTATTTCAATAAGATAAGAGGAAAAATTGTTTACCCTATATTTTAATTTGTGATTCAAATAGTCTAATCTCTTATAAAATATATAAAAAAAATTTCAGTTAAGTAATAATTAAATGGAAGATTTTTATAAATGGCTATTTTAAAAATTAGTAGTATAAAGCAGGACATCATGTATTAATTTTTCCTAACTACTTATATTTCAAAAATTACTTTTCATGAGATACAAACTTGATATGTAAGTTACTGAAATTTTAAATTCATTCATTTAATTAAAATTTTACACCAAAAAAGTAAATTAAAAAAAAATACTTAATAAAATGTGAGATACTGTGGTAGACACAGGAGTTAAAATACTCACAAAATAAACATGGAACTTCCCCTGAGAAATATCACAGACTAATGGCAAAAAGACAAAAAGAATATAATCAAATATGATCAGTGCTAAGAGGGGAAAAGCACTGTAATATGAGATAGAAAGGGGTATCTGTACAAAGTGTCACAAACTGGGTGACTCAAAGCAACAGATTTTTTTCTATTATACTTTTGCAGGCTAGAACTATGAAATCAGTTGTTGGCACAGCCATGCTTCCTGTGAAGCCTCTGGATGCTTCCTTGCAAGATTTCCTTGTCATACCTCCAATCTCTGTGTCCATCTTCACATGGCTGTCTTCTCCCTGTATTTCTGTCTCTTCACATCATGTTCTCTTCATAAGAACACAAGTCAATACTGGATTTGTAGACCACCCTCCTCTAGTATGATTGTGTCTTAGCTAATTACATCTGAAATGACCTTGTTTCCAACGGTCACATTCTGAGATAGTAGGAGTTAGGGTACAACTTCAACATAACTTTTTGTGAGGGACACAATTCAATCCATAATAACACTTAATCTGGATTTTTTTTGCCCCTAGAGGAAGTCTGATATCTCAGGATCTCAGGAGTTCTACCTCCAGTGGGATGTTCTGGGAGGAGAAATACCTATAAGCCCTGGTCCCTGAGGGCCCTTGTCTCAGACTCCACTGTAAGTAGTCTGCCTCCTGCCACTTAGCAAACAAACCCCAATCCTGATCAAATGTCCTCTGTCTCACTCAGGGTCACAGTAACAGGGGTACTTCACTCCAGGGTCCAGCCAGGTGTGGGAAACAGGCTCCAAGCCAAAGTCTGTGCAGGACAGCAATGCCAAAAGCCAGCCTGGAAAGTAACTGTGCATGTATATGCTGCAAATCTCTAGCCTTTCAGGGAACTGAAGGCTGGGGCAGAACCCCAGGGCCCCAAACTAACTTCTGCCAAAGTCTAAGGCTGCAGCAACCAGAAGGTATGGTTCCATTGTCTCAGGGCAGCTGTTCCTCCAGGCAGCTCTGAGGTATCTAAAATTCATCTCAGGAGCCTATCACTGCCTGTTCCTTGAGACTTTTTTCCTGAAGAAGCCTCAGGGCATAATTTCATTCTCTCTCTGTCTATCTCCCTTTCTCTATCTATCTCTGTCTGTATCTCTATTTTTTTTTTTTTTTTATTTGAACACAACTGTGGCAAGGTAAACTCCATTTGTCCCTTTTGAACCAACATGCTCTTGGGATCCCCCTTGCTGCCCCTCCTCCTGCCTTGTAGGACCCTCCTGCGCTGGCACCACTGCGCAGGCCCAGATGTACCAGAGACAAGGGCCAAGAAAGGGTTAATGACTGGCAGTACTGAGTAGGGAAGGAGAGAAGTGAAAATCCAAGAGTGAGTTCAGCTACAAGGAAGGACCATTTTTTAAAAAATAGATTTATTTAGAGAGGGATAAATACAAAAGAGATCTAACACAGAGCTTTGACTACCCGCAGAGGGCATTTTGGCTTGGGACAGTGACATACATTTTTATAATTACTGTAGGGTATACAAAGCTCTTTCACCTTCACTTCATTGAATAACTCCTTGGGTTTGTGGTTATTGCATTCATTTTGCAGACGAGGGAACAAACAAGAAGGGGTAAATTGAATTGTCTCAAGTTACAGAACTCCAAACTGAAGATGGAAAGCTCAGTGTGCATAATTTTTTTATTATATATATATCAGTTTACCAGGATATCGATAAAACTGTTTCAACTAAATTTCCTTTTTTTTAAAGATTTTATTTATTTATTTGACACATAGAGATAGTGAGAGAGAGAGAGCACAAGCTGGGAGAGTGGCAGGCAAAGGGAGAGGCAAATTCCCTGCTGAGCAGGGAGTCGACGCGGGGCTTGATCCCACAACTCTGGGATCATGACCTGAGCCAAAGGCAGACGCTTAACTGACTGAGCCACCCAGGCGCCCCTCAACTAAATTTCCTTAATCTCTGTACAGTAATTCTGTAGAGAAAGCAGCAATAGTTATGGTTCCAACTCTGAAAGCCAATAGCAGTAGAATTTCTGGTTCCTTCTTCTCACCTTGGGATGAAACTGATTCCATTTGGCCAGCACTATTGTTGGTGTCATGAGTCATATCAGTGATGAAGAGAGGTCCAACTAACACAGGATGTCTATTTAGATACAATCCATTCCTCATTTGGGTTCTTGTTTTTCAATAAGTATATTCATAATTTAGAATTGGAAATTAAATTTCAGAGAATACTTTCTATATCTGCTGATATATTAAAAAGTTGAATTAATAACTTATACTTCAAACTTAACACTATGGTCTGGCAATTGTATTCATTAAAAATAGGGTTTTGATTTTGAATAGGTGGTTTTAGTAAATGTCACTTAGTATTCATAAATCTATTTGATATTAACAATGTGTGATAATTGTTTAAGATTAATGCTTACCTTAATTCTACAATGAATATATTATTTCATATTATTAAAGCAATTAAATCAAATTTTGTAATATTCCTTTTTATTAATGTAAATTTTAATGATAATGGAAAGTTTTATAAAAACAATTATTAACTTTCAGATTAATATGCAAAAACCTTTTTAGTGAGCTATTCCCAAGAAAAAATTAAAGGTATGTAATTTTTTTCTATATGACAATGAGCTAAGAGGTAATGTAACACCTGTAATGGTTAAGAAGTTTGAGAACAGATAGGAGAGAGTAATATATTTACTCTAAATCATAAAATATTACCTATGACATTATCTGGTAAAATATTAAATCTTAAATCTGTCTTCCGAGTTCCTTTGGAAATGTTAATGATTCTTCTAGATAAACACACAAGCATACACAAAAATATTCACAAATCTTGACAAGGAAATACTTATAAACCATGAAAATAAAAACATATAAAGATATAAAATTGTTTATCAATATAGTAGTATTTCTACAACTCAGATGTTATCTAGGCCTGGAAGAATGTTAATTGAGATTAGAGAAAGGGAGAAAGGGACAAAGAGAAATGAGAAAGCCTGCTATGAAGGGAAATTGAGCATTTTCCCAACAGCAATAAAATTTGCCTGTTAATAAAAGTGGATGTTTATTAGGGATAGGTAAAAGTGGTTCAAGTTTTACATGTATTAGAGTTAAGTTTGTGAATGTTTTAAAATTATATGCCTATTTATCTTGAGGAGGTAATACATGCACATGTTACGAATAGCAAAAGTTTCTAAAGGGCATATAGGGGAGAAAGGACTGTCAAACTTCTCTTTTCCTACACAGTCAGAGGTAACTACTGTTATCTGTTTCTTATGTTTCTATATATCTTCACAAAAATATCTATGCATATACAATTTTGTACATTGTTTTGCCTTTTATTTTTGCCATATTTATTTATGAAATCTTTACTTCTCTACTGTTATACACAGAGCTGACTCATTCTTTTTAATGGTGCATACTATTTCATTATGTGGTACTATATTTAATATACAAAATATTCTATTAGTGGACTTCTAGTTTGCTTTGCTCCCTTTGCTACTACAAGCCTTTTGTAGTGAATATGCTTGTAGAAACCTCATTTGGTACATAAGTATGTATACCTCTATGATGAACATCCATGAATAGAATTACTGGGTCAAAATAAATGTACATTTAAAATTTTAATAGTATTTTTCCATATACAGGGCCTACCTACTAACTTACAGTCTTACCTGCAGTGTACAAGAGTGGGGGCATCTTTGAAACCTTAAGTCCTAGAAGAGTGCACATACCTTATATTTAAAGACTGATTTGTATTATGCATTTACAATTCCTTATTCTAAATGAAAATGTCTGTTCTACCGTAGCTATGTTAATCCCACACGACCTCTCACCCCATTCTTTAGTCCCACTCCCAGCCAAAGCCAAATTAAGTTGCTGCATGAAATCTTACAAAAGGGGACACACAATCCATATACAGTTCAAAAGTCTCAACAAAATATTCTCTTAGGAATTTGAATTCAGAGATACTAAAAGAAAAGCAGTTAGTATTAGACTATTTGCATGTCACAATGAATAGAGGATGAGTTGGGGAGGTGATGGTGTGATCTGCGCAAATTATGATTATTTGGCAGCAGGGACCATGAATAAGTAGAAGAATCAGAAGATTAAAACATGAAAACTGAGCAGATGCATAGAATTTCAGACCCTATGTGAGCAGGAGGCCATTGTGGAGCTGCCTACATTCCTCATAGATCCCTAAATTCAGGTTCGATTTCATGAATGGAAACTTAACCCTTTCTTTGAGGTTAACCTTAAAGGAGTTTTCCTAACTAACTTTCTCATTTGCATTCTTTAAATGCAAACTTTTAAAGAAGTTGATGGCTTACCCCAGGTCACATCACAAATTTGTTACAAAATTGAGACATTGTTGAAACATGCTCCCCAGTGATGCCACAGATCTATGAATCTGATCTGTCATCCTCCTACAAAATGATGCAGTGGGAATGACAACATGAAATACAAACTCTTTTGATAGCTAAACAGTCTGTCATACCTCTCACCCAGCCTCATTCTGAGCTCATACATTCCTACTTTTTTGTTTCAGCTGTAAAGGGGCATATTTTGTTGCTCTTTATAAAATGTGATCTCTCTTTACTTGTATTTTACTCCTAAGAGAATAATTTTCTTTTCCATTTCACTTGGCCAACTCTATTAGCTTTCAAATTATGAAGTCTTTTATCAAAGAGGCTTTCTCTGGACTTACTCAAGACTAGCTTATTCACCCCCTCCACCCTATGCCCATCTCCACCCCCAGCTATATAGGACTATAGCATTCCACAGCATCATCCTTTCAATTACTTGTTTGGTGTTAAGCTTCTCCACTAGCCCAAAAGCTCCATGAGTGAAGTGGCTTTATGTCTGTACACTGTGGTATACTCAACACCCATCCTAATGCCTTGACAAAGAAGATAATTCCAATATATATATATGCTAAATAAATGAAACTAGCTAACATGTATTAATATGCACCAGACACTGTTCTACAAAGATGATAGATGATAGATGGATGATGATGATGATAGATAGATAGATAGATAGATAGATAGATAGATGATAGATAGATTTCAAAGGTATATTTTTATGACACCAATCTATGATGTAAATGATACTATTATCCCCACATATAGACAAGGAAACTAAGGAAGAGAGAAATTAAGTAACTTGCCCAAGGTCATGCACCTAATAAATGAGAGAGCTGAAATGTCAACAAGGTGATCCGACTTCAGGGCCTGTGCTTTCAGCCAATGAAAATGCACTATATTTTCAGTGATTGCATTACCATTATAGGAATGTCAGGTGGGAAGTTAGTAGCGAAACAGTGACTCAGAATGAATTCAGATTAAAAAACGAATTTATTCTTTAAGGAATAAAATACATATTTAATAAATATAACACACAAAGGCATAACTGCCACAGAGATTATAAATAAAAGTTTTTAGTTTTATTTTATAATGTGTATGAGTTTCCCCTATTTTGCTCTAGAACTGAATTCAGAGAAAGACTTCTTTGTATTCAGGCAAAGGAATACTATATTGTTTGCTTTTCGGTGTTTTTCACTAGCATGAAACATTTATTTTAATCATCTTATTTGAGGTGCCCAGAGAAGCCACATGATAAATCAGCTTTGAGCATCCTCTGGGACTTCATAAAGCTCAATCTTTATTCTTCTCCTTCAGTTTTAAGCTGGTGGTAGCTCAACCTGATGTTCTTTAAAGAATAGAATCCTACCAAGATAACATCTGTTCAAATCACTTTCTCTTTGTTTTGAAGTTATTCAAGATAAAATATTTGAATATGAATTAAAACTCACAATATTGCTTATCAGCAATATGCAGTTTCTGCATATTAAAGTTCTCATCTCCATTTATCATTTAAAGTTACTTAAACATTTACCAGTTTTAAAATGCTTACCTCTCTCTCTTTCCTTCTCTCTCTCTCTTTCTCTCTCTCTCTCTCTCTATATATATAAACAACTCTCTCTCTCTCTCTTTCTTTCTCTCTCTCTCTATATAAACAACTGTGGGTTAAAATTCACTAGCTTTCCAATATTAATGAGAACCTAATGGGAAGGAAATTATGGAAAATCAATAGAACTGTGACCAACTTAATTATTTATTTAATACATATTTGTACTTCAAAAGGATATCACTTTATTTTCCCCATGTCTCTTTTACATTGTATATACTATTCAAACTTAGTATAAGTTTTATATAATAATTATTTCTTAAAGCAAAACTTGAGAATAGACTCCATGGAATTCTAATAAACTACTTTAAATGAAGTGATTTGTTTGTAATTTTTCTAAAATGAGAAGTAAATACTTGCAGTAGGGTAGAAATATTCCTATTTCATTTTGACACTTATGCTAATCTTGTGACAACTGGGCTAGTGTGAATTTTTATTGCATCCATTAGTCATGTAGCAGATATAGCAATCTCTCCACCAAAATTATCTCTCCCCTTCATTCATATTACTAGAAGTACCAGTTGCATGGCTACTATATTTTAGAATCTCCCTTTCAGTTATGTGAAACTGTTAAAGAAAAATTATTCTGAAATTTGTTAAAATAGTAAGGAAGACATTATTCAAGTCTACTGCAGTAAGAAAACTGCAGTAGGGAAGGAAGATCAAGCTCAACTCCAAATATGAGAACAAGTGGGGATTATAGCCAAGGGACAGGGTGAGGGGGTCAGTAGAGGGACAATTACTGAGAAGACATCAAAAGAAGTAAGATTATTGCTAACCTGACCTAACAGGATTCTTGCTAAAGACAGGCCAAGGACTTTGATACCAAAAGTAGGGGATGAAAAAAAAAAAGTAGGGGATGAAAAACCTGATTGGATATCAAAGGTGATCAGATACGGGGGCAATGGTTCCTCACTAAACTGACTTAGCAAGATTTTTGCTAAGACTGGGCTAGGTAGGAGGGCACATACTGAATGGAGCACTGGGTGTTATACGTAAGCAATGAATCATGGAACACTACATCAAAAACTAATGATGTAATTTATGGTGATTAACATAACATAAAAAAAAAAAAAAAAAAAGACTGGGCTAGGTAGGCTGAAGACAAGACAGAGGCCAAGATCAAGGCTTAGACTGGGAAAGGGCTCAGAGGAACCTGACTAAATTTTGGTTAAGGGGAGAGTTTTTAATAAAGCCAAGTGGCCATGTTATCTCCAGTGGAAGACAAACAGAAGTGGTATGTATGACTTGTAGGAACAGATCCTTAGGAATAAGCCATGCTTTCTGCAAGGTCTCCTTCTTCTTTCCTTAAGCCATAGTACAGCAGATAATGATACTGCTTTATGAACTGACCATAAGACAATGAACAAACAAAACAAACCATCAAAAACAAGAAAACAAGGGGAAACTAGCTTTCTGAATGTTAACATGGAACAGACACATTCTATATCAGAAAAGTACAATTCCATCTTACTGAGTTAGTGTATTTTGGGTCTTTTAGTTAGAGCAGATCCGTTGGAATGGAGACTGCCCATCAATAATATAAACTATGTTCCACTGGCATGGTTATTTAACAGCAGGAAAAAAAGAAGCAGACATTGCAGGTGGAAAAACTTATTTACAGGAACTAGGAAGGTAGTTCAACCACACCAACTTTCAGGGAGATGATAGACATAACCAAAAATGGTATTTAGTAAATTTACAAACAAACAAAAGCCATAATGTAGCAATTAGCAAAGAGAGATGAAAGAGAATAGAATCTAGAGATCAAAGAACTCAAAGATTTGGAAAGTCCAACTCACCAGGATCCAAAAAATGGGAGATTAGGATGATGTCTTTCACCAGTCTTTTTCCAACCATATTATTTCAGATGGCCTCAAGCTAAAGGTCTTTAATATGACAAAGGAAGAGAAGTATTGCATTTACTTCCTGTGTTACAAGCCACTCCAAAACTCAGAAGCTTAAAACAACAATGATTTATTATTACTCATGATTCTCTGGGTTGTCTGGGATCATCTGAGCTATTCTTTTCTTCAAGGGTGAGATAAATAACTCATAGAGCTGCATAAAGCTGGCTGGAATGAGGATATCCAAAAAGGCCTCTTCCTCCAGTCCCCCCTCGCAGGATCTTTATCCATATGGCCTCTCATCATTGAGAAGTCTAGTCTGAGTTTCTTTTCTTCATCACAGCTGGATTCTAAGAACTGCATTCCAAGAGATCAAGACTCAATGCTTAAGCGTTTGCCAAGCCTCTGTAATACACTTGCTAATGCCTCATTGGCCAAAGAATGTCACATGGTCAGGAGTCAATGTGGGAGGACCACACAAGGGTGTAAATATATGAGCTATGTTTCACTGTGGGCTACCTGACACAGTCAGAAGTAGTAGGAAAAGGAAGAAGGTAAATGCAAAAATGATGCATAGAAAAGAATATGGAGAATAGTCACTGATACATGGAACAGACTGGAAGTAAAGTTACTATGAGCCTACAGAGTTGCTGAGAAAAATCTATTTCCTAAGAAAACATGAGTTTCTCTTGCAAAAGCCAAAAATAACTGTTAGATTATAAAATTTTTATTAACAGGAAGCAGTATACAAAAGTCATATGACCCCTAGTAATTTATACCGTACAGTTCTGCTTCAGTTATATTTAGGGAGGAAATGGTAAATGAGAACATCCCAAAGGACAAGCCATGGTGATAGGATTTCCTTCTCCTCTCCTTCTTTCTTCCCTCCCTCCCTTCCTCCCTCCATTCCTTCCTTCCTTCCTTCCTTCCTTCCTTCCCTCCTTCCTTCCCTCCATTCCTTCCTTCCTTCCTTCCCTCCATTCATTCCTTCCTTCCTTCCCTCCATTCATTCCTTCCTTCCATCCTTCCTTTCTTATTTAAGAAATGTAGATAGAGTTTTTCTTTAGAAAAATTAAAATAAAATCATAAACATAATGAATAAATTCCAGAAAGAATGTATTATTAGCATCCATGAAAAGCTATGATAAGCAAAATCTGAATAAGTATCTTAATGTTTCAGAAATTCTAGTAACTGCACAAATATATATATATATTTTATATATAGAATATATACATTAACATTAAGTGTATGTATATTTTAATATATATATATTAAATTTCTGGTTCTGTGTTTTCATCTTAGAGATTAATAGAATTATTATTATTATTATTTTTAAAGATTTTATTTATTCATTTGAGACACAGAGATACAGAGAGAGAGAGAGAGAGAAAGCATGAGCAGGGAGAGAGGCAGAGGCAGAGGGAGAAGCAGGCTCCTCGCTGAGCCAGGAGCCTGATGTGGGGCTCGATCCCAGGACCCCGGGATCATGACCTGAGCTGAAGGCAGACGCTGAACCATCTGAGCCACCCAGGTGCACCGAGATTAATAGAATTATTGAGGGAACTAGATGATATTAATTTTTTAGAGTACACAGAAAATTAATTATATGTTATGAGGCTCACTATGAAGGAAAAATAATTGAGCATCATTATATTATCATCTCTTCAAATCATTAGATTCTGATATAAAACTGTTTAAGTAATATGAGTTTTAGTCCTTTAATGTATTCACTTTAGAATCTTTAATTTGTGGGAAAAAAAAGTGTGAACAATGTATTTAAATCAAATGCATTGGAATTGATACTTTAAATGAAAATTTAAATTTCATTAATTTACATGAAATTACTGAATTTCCTACAGAAGTGTATTCTTTAAACTTATAATTTATGAAATTATGAAATCTTATTCTGAAGATGATTCTATTTTTAAATGTTTTAAATGTTGCTCTCAGACAAAATGGGGAAATGAGGGCGCCTGGGTGGCTCAGTCATTAAGCATCTGCCTTCGGCTCAGGTCATGATCCCAGGGTCCTGGGATTGAGCCCTGCATCAGGCTCCCTGCTCAGCGGGAAGCCTGCTTCTCCCTCTCCCACTCTCCCTGCTTGTGTTCCCTCTCTTGCTGTCTCTCTGTCAAAAAATAAAATAAAATCTTTTAAAAAAAATGGGGAAATGAGATAGTTTTCTCATTTTTATGGTAGGAATTACATCTTCACTGGAATAATTTTTGTTCAATTACAGAATAAAATTTGATTTGTTTTTGTTTATATAATTAGATCACTACCTTTGTTAAAAAATTGTGTTGTCAAGTGAACCTAAGATATTTCCATCACTGTTTTTAATAAAAATGAATTAATTTGCATTTTCACTTCAGGCTCAAATTATGCATTTATTATAAAACCAATGATCTACAAAGGAATTCTACTAGAGTATGTTTCTAGAAAGTTTCATTATGCTTATTTATTTTAAATGATTAGAACTTATATTCAAAGGTGATAACAGAAGATAAGAATTCCCTTATGCAACCATAAATAAGTTCCTTATTTTATTCCTTTTCATGAAGACTTATTTATTTTAGAGAAAGAGAGAGAATCTCCATGTGTACAAACACATTTTATGACAAAACAATGTAATTGTATTATATGTGTATGAAACAATCCCCATGAAGAGATTGAGAGGGATCAGGTTGCTGATCTATGTAACATTGAAATTACTAAGTTAGTAATGTAAGACTAAGGCAAAAGAAACTGGATAAGCACCACGCCTTAGTTTATAAAGTTGTTTCCCACGGGTGTAATAACGCCACGATTCTGATACTACTAAACATATACATGTACACTTGAACAATTAAGCTAATGAGTGGCAGATGGTTAGAGTTAGACTTCTCAGTGTTGGAATGTGGAATTACAGATAAGCAAGGGGAGGATTCTAGAATGATCTATCTGGTAATAGATTAGAGTTTGAGACATCAGTATGAACTCATGTTTAGCTTAATGTGTGTGTGTGTATGTGCAGCTATATATAGAAGTATTTATGGATATGTGTATACAACAGTTTAATATATGCATATTTTTCCTTGTTCTGTGGATTTTGACAAAGAAATAGTATCATGTATCCATAAGTATAGTACCATACAGAATTGTTTCCCCGCTCCCCCCTGTGCTTCATCCAGTCAACTCTCCCCTCCTCCTCCAAACCTCTAGCTACTAATCTTTTTACCATCACTATAGTTTTGACTTTTCTAGAATGTCATATAGCTGATTTATAGAGTATGTTGCTTTTCAGACTGAGTTCTTTCACTAAGCATATATATTTGTTTCTTTCATGTCTTTGTGTTGCTTGATGACTCATTTTGTTGTATTGCCAATAATATTACATTGTACGGATATACAACAGTTTATTTATTCATTCAACTATTGGAGGACATTTTTGGTTGCATCCATTTTGTGGCCATATGAATATATATGTTATAAAAATTCACATGCAGGTTTTTGTGTGGACATAGGTTTTCAAATCAGTGAAATCAATACTTTAGATCACAATTGCTTGATGATAAGCTATAATTATATTTACCTTTGCTAGAAACTAGTACTGTTCCAAAGCGGCTATACCATTTTGCATTCTGACCAACAATGAATGATTATTTCTGATTCTGTACATCTTTGCCAGAAGTTGTTATTGTCAGATTTTTTTTTTTTTTAATTCTAGCCATTCTACTACATGTATAGTGGTATTCATTGTTATTTTAATTCTCAACCATGTAATGACAGATGATGTGGAACACTATTTCATGTTTATTCCCATCGCTATATCCTCTTTTGTGAGACATCTGTTCAGATCTTTTGCCAATTTTTTAATTGGGCTGTGTGTTTTCCTATTATTAAGTTTTAAGTGTCTTCTGTGCATTTTGAATTTAAGTCCCTTATTAGGTAGGTGTTTTGTAAATATTTCCTCCCAGTCTGTGAATTGGGTTTTCATTTTCCAGCAGTATTTTTGGATAACAGAAGTTTTTTTTGGTTTTTTTTGTGCAGAAGATTTTTATTTTTTTTATTTTTTTAATTTATTTTTTATTTTTTATTGTTATGTTAATCCCCATACATTACATCATTAGTTTTAGATGTAGTGTTCCATGATTCATTGTTTGTGCATAACACCCAGTGCTCCATGCAGAACGTGCCCTCTTTAATACCCATCACCAGGCTAACCCATCCTCCCACCCCCCTCCCCTCTAGAACCTTCAGTTTGTTTTTCAGAGTCCATCGTCTCTCATGGTTTGTCTACCCCTCCGATTCCCCCCCTATATTCTTCCCCTCCTGCTATCTTCTTTTTTTTTCTTCTTAACATATATTGCATTATTTGTTTCATAGGTACAGATCTGAGATTCAACAGTCTTGCAAAATTCACAGCGCTTACCAGAGCACATACCCTCCCCAGTTTTTAATTTTAATCAAGCCCCATTTCATTTTTTCTTTCTTTCATCAATGATGCTTTTGATGTTGTATATAAAAACTCAAGGCAAAACCAGAGGTGAACTAGATTTTCGTATGTTTTCCTCTAGAAAATTTATAATTTAGGGTTTTACATTTGTCCAAGGTCGTTTTTTATGTATGGTGTAAGGTCTGTGTTTAGGGTTTTGTTTTTCTTTTGTTTATGCATACTGACATCCAAATTTTCCACCACTGTTTGTTAAAAAATCTATTCCTTCTCAATTGAATTGCCTTTGCTAATTTTTCAAAGGTCAATTGATTATATTTGTTTGGGTCTCTTTCTGGGTTCTCCATTGTTTCCTATTGATCTTGGTGTCTGTTCTTTTACATGTGTTGGATCTATTGAACAAGTTGGGAAGAATTGACGTCTTAGTAATATTGAGTCTTTTTTGTCCATGATCATAAAATATCTCTCCATTCATTTATATTTTCTGTAATTTATTTCCTCAGGGTTTTGTAGTTTTCCTCATATAGATCCTATACATATTTTGTTAGAATTTTATTTACGTATCTCATTTTTTGGTGCTAATGTACATGATATTATTTATCTTTTAATTTTAAATTCCAATTGTTCACTGATGGTGTATAAGCAATTTGCATATGTATAATTTATATGTATACAGTATATATAACAATTACATATAACTCTCTCTATATAACAATTTATACATATAAGTCTTGCATCCTGAGACCTAGCTATACTCATCTAATACAAAGAGTTCTATTATTGGCCCTTTAGGGTTTTCTACACATACAATAATATAATCTATAAACCATACAATTTTTTTTCTCCTTTCCAATCTGAATAATTTATATTTACTTTTCTTGATGTTGGTTTGGAGTATTGAGTCAACATTTTACCTGGTCTTGGAGAGAAAGTATCTAGTTTTTTTCATCATTTTTTATAGATGTTCTTTATCAATTTGAGGATATTCCAAACTATTTTTAGTTTCTGATAATTTTTGTCATGAGTGGGTGTTGGATTTTGCCAAATTATTTTCTGCATCAATTGATATGATCATATTATTTTTCTACTTTACCATGTTGATGTGGTGTGATGGATTTTAGAATGTTATACCAGTCATGTTTACCTGGAATAAATCCCGCTTGTTTATAGTGAATAGTTATTTTTATACATTATTTGTTCAATTTGTTAATATTTTATTGACATTTTTCCACCTATGATTATGAGAAATATGCATCTACAGGTTTCCTTTTTTATAATATATTTGCATATTATTGGTATTAGGGTAATGCTTGCCTCAAAGAATGAGTTTAAAACTGTTTCCTTGTCTTCTATTTTCTGAAAGAGATTGTAGAAAATAAACAAAATTTCTCTATTAAACATTTTTGGTAGAATTCACTAGTGAGACCATCTGGACCTAATGAACTCTTTTTTGAAAGGTGGTTAATTATAAATTCATTTTCTCTAACAGATACAGACTTTTTCAGATAATTTATTTCTCCTTGGGTTCAATTTTTCAGTTCATGCCTTTGAAGATATGAGACTATTTCATCTGTTATCAAATTTATGGGCATAGAGCTTTTCACAGTATTCCTTTATTATCCTTTTAATGTTCATGGGATTAGGAGTGATGACTCCTCTTTCATTGCTGATGTTAGTAATTTGTGTCTTCCCCTCTTTTAATTGGTTAGCCTGGATAGAGGTTTATCATTTTTTTGACCTTTCCAGATAATCCACTTTTGGTTTTTTGGCTTTATTGTTTTCCTGTTTTCAATTTCTTTGATTTCTATTCTAATCTTATTTATTTTCTTCTGTTTGTTTTATACTTAAATGTTCTTTGTTCTCTATTTTCTTGGGGTGATCCTTTTTATATCTTTCTTATTTTCTAATAAATGCATTTAACTCTATGAATTTCCCTCTAAGCACTGATTTGGCTGCATCCCACAAATTTGGATACATTGCATTTCATTTTCTTTTTTTTTAAGATTTTATATTTTTTCAGAGAGAGAGAGAGAGAACACAAGCAGAGAGAGTGGCAGGCAGAGCAGGCAGATGGAGAACCAGGGTCCCCACTAAGCAAGGAGCCTGATGCAGGACTCGATTCCAGGACCCTGGGATCATGACTTGAGCCGAAGGCAGATGCTTAATGACTGAGCCACCCAGGCATCCCTGAATTTCATTTTCAATGAACTCAGATTGTTTTAAATATTTCTCTTGATATTTCTTTTTGGAACTATATGTTATTTAGAAGTATGTTGTTTAATCTCTATTTTGAGATTTTATTTTTTTTATAAACTATCTGTTGTATGTAATCTACTCTAATTCCTTTATGGTCTGGGAGGATGTTTTGTATGATTTCTATTGTTTAATATATGTTAGGGAGGGTCTTATAGCCCAAAAAGTGGCCTATCTTGGAGAATTTTCATGGGGACTTCGAAAAGATGTGTATGTATTTTGCTGTTGCTGGATGGGATATTCTATCTTCTATAAATGTCAATTTGATCAAGTTTATTGATGATGTTTCTTAAAACAACTCTCTTTCTTAATTTTCTTTCTGTTTGATTTATTAGTCATTGAAAGAGGAATGTTAATTTCTGTAGCTATGCTAGAGGACTTATCCACCTTTTCAGGTGTACAGTCCTGCCTCAGATATTTTCATACTCTCTTGTTAAGTACATTTAGGATTTTTATGTCTTCTTGGAGAATTGATCCATTCATTATATGTAGCACCCCTCTATATCCAAGATTTTAATTGAGAATTATATATAATTTATTTTATATCTTTTCATACCCCACCAAATACACTTTATTATACTTTACCTTGTTTAACTAATCTATTTCCACCTATGATAAAACTATTTTATTTTTAGTATAGGTATCTTATAACTGAGTATTTTAAATTCTCCCCTTTTATATTGTTATATCATTACTGTTATTCATTTCACTTATTCATATTTTATGACCAGGCAACACCTTTTCAATACTATTACTTTAAAGACTTAACTTTTATTTATTTATTTATTTATTTATTTATTTATTTATTTATTTAAAGATTTTATTTATTTATTTGAGACAGAGAGAGCACATGAGAGGGGAGAGGGTCAGAGGGAGAAGCAGGCTCCCTGCCGAGCAGGGAGCCCAATGCGGGACTCGATCCAGGGACTCCAGGATCATGACCTGAGCCGAAGGCAGTCGCTTAACCAACTGAGCCACCCAGGCGCCCTAAAGACTTAACTTTTATACCAAGAATAAGAAAAATATAAGATTTATTTTACCTTTATTTATGTATTTTTTTCTTCTCTGATGCTCTTCCATTTTTATGTAGAGCTAAGTTTCTAACCTATCTCATTTCCTTCTTGCTGAAGAACTCTTTTTAACATTTCTTACAGGGCAGGACTTCTGAAAGTGATTTCCCTCAGGTTTTTTTTTTTTTTTTTTTTTTCCTGAAAAATATATTTATTTCTCCTTTACATCTGGAGGATAATATTGCTGGGCATAGAATTTTAGATTGGTACTTTTTTCCCCCTCTTTCTACACTTTAAATATTTCTCCATTCTCTTCTTGATTGCATAGTTTCTGCAATGAAAAATCTACTGTAATTCTCATTCTGGTTACTTCAAGTTAAGATGTTTTCCTGCCCCATTACAACTGTCAGGGTTGTTTCAAGATTTTCTATGTCTGGTATTTAGTTTGAATATGATATGTCCACATGTAGGTTTTTTGATATTTTTTCTGCTTGGTGTTTTTGGAGCTTCCTGGATCTGTTGTTTGGTGTCTCTCATTAATTTTGCAAAACTTTTCAGCAACTATTACTTCAAATATTTCTTTTGCTCCATTTTCTTTTTTACCTCCTTCTATTATTCCAATTATTTGCATGCTACATCTTTTGTTGATATATATTTAGACTCACTTATTCTTTCTTTAGCTGTATATAATCTCCTGGCTAGCCCATCATAGACATTTTTTTTTAATATTTTATTTATTTATTTGACAGAGATAAAGAGCATAAGTAGGGGGAGCAGCAGGCAGAGGGAGAAGCAGGCTCCCCACTGAGCAGGGAGCCCGATGTGGGGCTTAATCCCAGGACCCCAGGATCATGATCTGAGCTGAAGGCAGACCCTTAACCAACTGAGCCATCCAGGTGCCCCCATCAAAGACATTTTTGAAAAAAATAATTTTCCTTTGATTTTTGTCTTGGAGATTCCATCCTTCTACTTTAGAGGTTCTATCACTCTGCTTGCAATTTCTGTCTGTTCTTACATGCTATTTTTTTTAACATAGGGCTTTTAACATATTAATCATAGATACTTTATATTTCCTATCTGACAACCTGTGTCTTATTAGGAGTATGCCTCTAATACCTGCTTTGTCTTTTCAGAATTTTTTTCTGCCTTTTAGCATCCTCTGTAATTTTTTTTGTTTGTTTTTGTAATTTTTTTTTAATAATTTTTAAAGCCATAGATAATGTATCAGGTAATAAGAACTGAGGTAAACAGGTCTTAGCATGATATTTTATGTAAGTCTTTCTAGGAGTTGGCAATGTTTATTGATTATTATAACTGTGTATGTCAGAAACTTCAAACCCTCTAGTGTCCTTGATTTTCATCCCCTCTATTGTCTTTGGGATTCCATGGGAAACTTTTTATCAAATATCTTTTCTTTCTGCTTTTTCAGTAGTAATCCATTGTTATTTAGAGTGGTGCCATGTTGATAACTACATCAACAGGTGTAAGATGTGTGGGAAGGGAAATGTTCTATATCTTATAATTAAATTTTAGTATTTCAGGCTTACCTCTGGGCTATTATCTTCACATGTATTTTTCCCCCCACTTAGATGAGAAAGGAAGGCTAGAGGGTGCTGGACTCAGTGAAATGTTCTTAGCTCACAAGTGACAAGGCTCTGGCAAAGTATTTTACCTTGGAAAATAAGCTATTTTAATGAAAACTCTCTGGGCACTTTACCCCATCCCTTGCCAAGCCAATGAGTAATCATTTCTGGCTATTCACAGTGAGAAATTTTGGAGTTTTTGAAGATTAAATCCATGTAATGTGAGTCCTTCTAAGATGGCAGCTCCCAGTAGTTTCTCACTCAGTGTAGTCCACAATCAGCCTTAGCAGTTAGTCAGAATTGCCAGTTAAGTATCCCCACTAGTTTATTACTTCAGTTGATAGAGTGTCTGCTCTAAGTAGGACCTTGGCTGTAAGTGTTTTGTTTTGCCTACCTATCCCGATTTCATAGTAGGGGTTTGCCCTGCAATCTCAGTTCTCCATGATTAGGAACAAAAAAAATTATTAATTTTCATTTTGCTTGGGACACCTGCGTGGCTCAGTCTGTTAAGTGGCTGCCTTCGGCTCAGGTCTGGAGTTCATAGGAATCTGTCAAAATTAGTTAGACATAAAAGAAGACAGAACAATATAACCAATATTAAGAAGGAAGTACAGAAAATAGGGAGAAAAAACTACAGTGAACCAAGTAACTAGATCCATCAGTCATGTACTTTCAAAGGACTATGCTTATTATGATAAGGAATTGAAATAAAAGATTGATAATTTATTAGAAAAGCTGATCAGAGCTTTAATGGAAAATAGGAAACAATAAAGAGCTCATGAAAATTATAGGAATGATGAAAATAATAATCAAAAATAACTTAATGGCTATGTTTAGCATTAGTTTCAAATTCCTAAAGAGAAAAGTATCAACTGGGGAAAAGATCAGAAAAAAAAAAAAAATTCAGAATAAAACATGGAAAAAAGAAATGATAAAAAACAGTAGGAAGCATGGTAGTGAAGTATGTCTATGGTAAAAATGTTTGCATATGTGCATTTTAAGTCTCAGAAGATGGGATTTAATAAGACAGAAATATTATTTGAATAAATAAAGGCTGCGAATTTTTCGTTATTGAAAAATAAATTAATCTACATCTTCAAGAAGACTTGCAATTCCCAGAGCAGTATATATCATGTGCTGATAATAGAAAAACCACTGAAAACCAAAAACTAAAATAAAACATCTTGCAACAGTCTGAGGAGAAAAAAAGAGACATTATGTTTCAAAAGAGAAACAGTAAAACTGTGACTTTTGCAAAACCAATATAAGCCAAAGACAATGGGTTGATGTATTCAATTTCTATGATAACACTTGCAGTGTAACAATTGAAAAAATTTTCTTTGCATATGTTGTATTTTTCTTGTTTGCAATGGCAGAAATACATTTTTCTAGTTCACCAAAAAAATTAAAATCTTTATTATGGGTTCAAATAAAAAGAAGATAAATATGCTGGAAATTGTTTTTCATTTTTATTTTATAAGTTCAAATATGAGGTTATCCTTAGAATGTTTACTACTGCACACTTTAAATTTCATTTGAGGTGGTAGGGCAGTATCTAAAGTAACACTGAATATTTTGGATCAACATTAAAGGAGTATAATTTCTCCTTAAAATGGAGTAAAAGTATACATTAAATGTATATATGTTCAAGATAAATTGTGAAATAATTAAATATAAAATCTCTTTATGCACAGATAATAAATTAGGAAAAGCTCGTTGTAGCTTACTGAGTTGCTAACTGACATGCAGTGTTGAGAGAGGGTCTAAATAGATTGATCAGGTAGGAGAAGCTAGGAATTTGCTGTTTTGGCATCTATGATCTTATAATTTAGATTCATTTTACAGCACCTTTAAAGACAATACATAATCTTTCATATCACTATAACTTCTCAAAATTAAGAAAATTTTTTGCTTTGAAATGGCAATTCAAATTTTCTACAATCAATGGTGTTAATAGCCTCTCTGTTAAGGAGATTTATAGATTCAATAAGGTATGGAAGAGATCTCATAAACCCAGGAGCCTGGGTAAGATCATTTATTCAATAATTTCTAAAGTTTCAAATTCATAATTAACCACATTAGGGCTATACTGTGGGTAATACCCTGGAAAGTATGTACATTCTCTTGCCTTCTATAGTTAAGGATAAAATAAAGAATGCACAATTTTCAAATAATTAAGCATTTCCAAGGGAAGATTACTTACTTGTTTGTGTGTCTGTGTGTCTTTTTCTGAGCTTTGATTTTATTGTGTTTCCCTTTCCTTCCTGAAGTTGTTTCGATTCCTTGGATAGCCTAGTATATCTGTGAGTTAGGGTAATTAGTTCTGATCTGGTGACTCAGGTGGTTCAGACAAACAGATAAAGTAGAAAACTTTTTCCCTATGTCTGTTTAATTCAAGATAACTAATACCTTAAGACCAAGCATGCTTGTTGCTGCCTTCAGAAGCCTCTCTAAATCATGCTGCCACCTTTGTAATTTTGCATGTAATCTGACTAGGAAGTCAAAATTCTGTGAGGAAATACCTTAAAACAGTCATTATGACCTTTACTCTGCCTAGAACCATAAATCTCAAAGTGTGAACCACTTACTGCCTATTTCAGAATGTTTGCTTAAATTCTTTTGGGAAAGATGCAGAAATATGTATTTGTTACAACTTTCCAAATATTCTGATGCATACTAAAATTTTAGGGCCTTTGGTCTCAGATAACACATTTCCTCATTCTATTCCAAAGACTTTAACTTAAAACAACAGCCCAGATCTTTCTCCTTACAACCTTGAGAATCACAGAGTCTTGAGCTTCCATGTCATGTGAAGGTAGTGTCTAATTGCTCTTATCCTTAAATGGTGATTTAATGGTGTTTGAAGTTAGCCCTGCTTATGTATATACCATGTGAAATGATTAACAATCTTTAAAGTACAATTTATATTTTGTTTTGGTTATCTTATTAAGTGTTATAGTATCACTATGGGTTTGAAACTACTGTCTATGTAGTTGGAGTTCTAATAGAGTATTTTCACCTATATTTTTCTATTGGAGAAATTTGACCTGGTTACTAATAAAAATTCAGCTGCTGGCTGAAAAGCTATTCTTTAGAAGGAATTAAGAGAAATGACTGTTATATCTGACTTTCTTCATATTTCATTTTTGCTTATAATGCTGTCCCAACCAACATATTGTTTCTTTTTTAGTACTAAAATCGGCTAATATCAATTCTAAGTGTATCTCACCCCCTTGGATGCCAAATAACACACTGCTTGCTACATATTCCATGGGTTAACTCTAGTTGTTTTAGGTTCCTGGTTGCCTGGTCCAAATTTCTCCCACTCTCACTGGCTTTGGCTTCCTAGTAAACCTCTTATTTTGATAGTAAATCTCTCAGAGAGATGTAAGTTGGGAAAATTAGATTCCCATATAATATGCAAAACTTACCTTTGATTAGAGACAATTTCTCTTAATCATTTCGTATAAGTTGCTGTTGAATTAAAATAGGTTATATTTAAAAATAATTTTATCAGATGTTTTGCTTCTCATTTATATATATTGTATAATATGTGAATATAATTATATATATATATAATCCCTGCATTTGATTTGATTGGAGGGAATAATTTTTCCTTTTGACAATTTTTGAGCCTATTATTTCTGTTACTTGTGATCATAATGACAGGCAAAGAGATGTGCCATATGTAAGATACATTTTATTTTTGCTTTTCTTATTTGTTTAAGTATCTTTCCTTTTTTCCAATTTTACTGAGAAATAATTGGCATATATTATTATATAAGTTCAAAGCATACAGCATTTTGTTTGATTTACATATATTGTGAAATGATTACCACAGTAGTTTCAACAAACATCCATTTTTCAATACAGATACAATAAAAAAAAATGGGAAAGAAATTTTCCTTGTGATGAAAAATCTTAGGATTTACTCACTTAACTTATCTGTATATCATACAGGAGTGTTAGCTATAGTTATTGTATTGTATATTACATTCTAGTACTTATTTATCTTATCACTGGGAGTTTGTACCTTTTGACCACCTTCCTCCAATTTACCTTCCCCCCACCCTCTGCCTCTGGTAACCACAAGTCTGATCTCTTTTGCTATAAGTTTGTGTATGTGTATGTGTGTTTTAAGATTTCACATATAAGTGAAATCATATAGTATTTGTCTTTCTCTTTCTTATTTCACTTAGCATATGGCTTTCATGTTTGTCACTAATGAATAATATTCCATTATACACACACACACACACACACACACACACACACACACACCAGATCATCTTTATTCATTAATCCATTGATGGACCCTTAAGTTGTTTTGTTTCCATGTCTTGGCTATTATAAATAATGCTGCTATAAACACAGAGTACAGATATCTTTCCAAGTTAGAGTTTCTGTTTCCTTTGTTTACAGGCATATCTTGGAGATATTGCAGATTCAGTTCCAGACCACTGCAATAAAGCGAGTATCACAATAAAATAAGTCAAATGGGTTTTTTGGTTTCCCAGTGCATATAAAAGTTATGTTTATGCAGTACTGTGGTCTATTAAGTGTATAATAGCATTATGCCTGAAAAAACAGTATACATACCTTAATTAAAAATACTTTATTGCTGGGGCACCTGGGTGGCTCAGTTGGTTAAACGTTTGTATTCAGCTCAGGTCATGATCCCAGGGTCCTGGGATTGAGTCCTGCATCAGGCTCCCTGCTTGGTGGGGAGTCTGCTTCTCCCTCTCCTTCTGCCCCTCCTTCCACTCATTCTCTCTATCTCTCTCAAATAAAGAAATAAAATCTTTAAAAAAAATACTTTATTTCTGAGACACCTGGGTGGCTCAGTTGGTTAAGCTGGCGGCTCTTGAGTTTGGCTCAGGTCGTGATCTCGGGGTCCTGGAATCAAGCCCCATGTCAGGCTCCATGCTCTGTGGGGAATCTACTTGAGGATTCTCTCCCCTCCGTCTCTCCCCGCATTCATGCTTGCTTTCTCTAAAATAAATAAATCTTTAAAAAATAAAAAATAATAATTTATTGCTAAAAAAATATTAGCATTCTCTGAGCTTTTACCAAGTTACAATCTTGAGCTGGTGGAAGGCCTTGCCCCAGTGTTGATGGCTACTGACTGATCAGGGTGGTGTTTGCTGAAGGTTTAGATGCTGTAGAAATTTCTTAAATAAGACAGCAAAATTTGCTACATCAATTCTTGCCTTCACAAACAATTTCTCTGTAACATGCAATGCTGTTTGATAACATTTTACCCATTTGAACATCTTTCAAAATTGAAGTCAATTCTCTTGAAACCTGCTGCTGCTTTATCAACTAAGTTTACATAATATTCTAAATTCCTTGTTGTCATTTCAACAATCTTCATAACATCTTCACCAAGAATAGATTCTATCTCAAGAAAACACTTTCTTTGCTCATCTATAAGAAGCAGCTCCTCATCTGTTCAAGTTTTATCATGAGAGGGCAGTAATTCAGTCACATCTTCAGACTCTACTTCTAAATCTAGTTCTCTTGCTATTCAGATCACATTTGCAGTTACTGCCTCCACTGAAGTCTTGAACTCCTCCCTCAAAGTCATCCATGACGGTTGGAATTAATTTCTTCTGAACTCCTGTTAGTGTTGATATTTTGACCTCTTCCTGTGAGTCACAGATGTTCTTAAAGACATCTAGAATGAATACTTTCCAGAAAGTTTTCAATTTACTTTACCCAGATCCATCAGAGAAATAACTATCTATGGTAGCTACAGCCTTACAAAATGTATTTCTTAAACAATAAGACCTAAAAGTTGAAATGGCTCCTTGATTCATGTGCTACAGAATGGATGTTGTGTTAGCAGGCATGAAAACATTAATCTCATTGTCCATCTCCATCAGAGCTCTTGCGTGATGAGGTATATTGTCAATGAGCTTTTGTTTGCTTGAGAAAGTCTATCTATCCTTCATTTCTGAAGGAGAGCTTCACTGAATATGAGTGCTTAGTTGACAGTTATTGTCTTTCAATATTTTGAGTATATTATCCCATTTTCTCTCTACCTGAAAAGTTTCTGTTGAGAAACTGCTGACAGTCTCATGGGGGTTTCCTTGTATGTAACTTCTCTCTTATCTTATTGCTCTTCAAATTCTTTTTTTTTTTTTTTTTTTTTCTGTTTGACTTGTAGCAATTTAATTATGATGTATCTCAGTGTAGCTCTCTTCACGTTTAACCTATTTGGGGTCTCGTGGGCCTTAGATATCTGGATGTCCATTTCTCTCCACAGGTTCAGGAAGTTTTCAGCCATTCTACTTTTTTTTTTTTTTCCAGCCATTATACTTTAAATATACTTTTGTTCCTTTTTTCTCTCTCTCTTTCATCTGGAATTCCCATAATGTGAATGTTATTTCTTTTTATTGTATTCCATAATTCCTATAGCTTTTCTTCATTTTTTAATTCTTTTTTTTTCTTTTTTCTTTCTTTCTTTCTTTTTTTTTTTTTTTTTTTTTTCTTTTTGCTTCTCTGACTGGGTAATTTCCAATGTATTCCCTCCAGATCACTGATTCATTTCTCTGCATGGTCAAGTCTACTTTTGAAACTTTATTGAATTCTTCAGTTTAGTTGTATTTTTCAACTCCAGGACTTCTTTGTTTTTGTTTCTTTAGAGGGTTGCCATTTCCTCATCAAACTTCTCATTTTGTTCATACATTGTTTTCCTAATTTTGTTTGGTTGTCTGCCTGTGTTTTCTTGGATTTCACTAAAACTTCTTAAGAGGATTATTTTGAATTCTTTGTCTGACAGCTCATAGGGCTCCATTTCTTTAAAGTCAGTTATTAGAGTTTTATTATCTTCCTTTGGTGATGTCATATTTGCATGTTTTTTCATGATCCTTGATTTCTTGGGTTGGGATCTTCTTATTTGAGTATTCTGGTTCCTCTTGCAGACTTTACAGGTTTGCTTTGGCAGAGGCAGTTCTTCTCCAATCAGCTCAGTTTGGGTTTCTGGGTGTTTCTGCTGTTAATGTTTTGGGGCAGGTAGGGTCTGCTATTATGATCTAATTTTGGTTGAGACCACTGTTTAAGCTATTGAGGATGGGGTTGGGGGTATGTGCCAGTGGGCTGAGAACAGTTAGATAAGACTGCTGGTTTGGTTCGCTATTCAAGTGAGACTGTAGGATGGTCTCTGCATTGCCTGGATTCTCTGGTCAGGCTTACTAGATAGTTGGTACTGTGTACTATATTCAGTTGCATACAAGGCTATGACTTAGCTTCTCTGCCGTGGCAGGTCAGCCAGACAGGACCCAAAAACATGCAGCTCCTTGTTTTGGGGGACTTAAATCAGACCAGAGTATGCAGTATGCACTGAATTCTGGTCAGGTGAAGCTATCAGTTTTGCCCTATAAATGAGGGGAGCCGAAGGCCATGCTCTCTATTCAAGTTTCACTGTATGGAGGGCTGTAGAGTGGGCTATGCTGCTTCCTGTGTTCTGTTTACATTCCCTGGCTAAACAGGGTGAAGTCTATATTCAATGATGAGTGGGGCTATGAATTAAATTCTCTGCCTGAAGCAAGTGTGAGAAGCAGCTCTAAAGCTGGTAAATTCCCATTTTTTAATACAAGCTGACCCACAGTCTAAGTTTCCTGACCAAATAGGGACACTTGCTTTGCTCTGCAGACTATTATCTATGTTTGCCTATCTCTTGCCTGCAGTTCTCCTGAGCCCACAGGTTCCAGGAGTTGTTGCCAACCCTCTGATCTAAGGCTGGAAGACACTCTCCACCGTGGAGAGCTATGTTGCAGATTTTTAGCTTTATGGGAGGGGACGTGGCCACTCCAGGCTACTCTCATTTTCCTAAATTAGATCTCCAATAAGGACTGGTGGGGAGCTTTCCTCAGTCTTGGCTATGAATCAATCCCCCTGCCTATGTGTAGCATGGAAATGATCCACTCTCTATATGGACTTTGCTCTGTGGGTGATCAACTCTGTTCACCTGTGTTTCAGCTCATGTGCTGCTGTATGGCAGTTTCCAAAAGTTGTCTCCAGCTTTTCTGATCACATGGGGCTGAAAGTCATTCCACAGTGGTCGGGCTGTGACTCAGCTCATTGCCTAGGCATAGGCGAACTGGATTTCACAGCCAGAAAATCTCCTTATTTGATAATCTACATCATGTAGGCCTGTACCCCACTGAGTTCCCTGGCCAGAGTGTGCCCCTGACTTGGTCCTACAGATAAGCAAAATCTTTGGTTGGAATTACAAGTTGGATACCACAGGTATGAACTTGGTCTGATAAGGTCTGTGTTCTGGTTGCAAGCCCCTCCTCACTTTTCCATCACTGTATGTTTAATTAGTTTAATTTCTAGTGGTTGAGCTCCATAGATTCTCCTGCAATCCCCATGGTGTAAGATTAGAATAGGAGCTCCCCACAATGTGGTCCCAATGCTAGGGGAGGCTGATTGTCCCCCTAGGTTGTCTTTTCTCACTAGAAGATCTTGAGGCTTAAGGGAGATTTCTCCACATGGTGCTACACTGGCCTGGAAGAGAGGCAATGTGGCCAATGTGGAGTAGCAGCTTTGCTTACCTTTACAATGCAGTCTGTCTTGGTTTCTGAGGTGTGTGTGTGAGTGTGTGTGTGTGTGTGTGCGTGTGTGTGTGAGGGGGCGCTTCAGCCTCAATTCATGTTCTAGGATTCTCTTAGCGGTGTCTTATTCTTGAATAGTTAGTTGTTAGTTGTTTTTCCTATGAGGGGGAGCCACGTCAGGAACAACCTATTTTGTCATATTGGTGACATCACTCCTCTACATTCTTATTTATGAGATGACTTAAGATATTTTCCTAATGACTTTTAGTACTCCTATAATTGGACAACAGGTATTTTCATTTTCTTTCTAGATACACAAAAGAGGCACTTAAATACTTTAAAAAAGGTTTTAAGTAAATATTTTCCATATTCTTACTCACTCAACAAAATGTTTTATGTTAATAAAAATTACACATATACGGAAAGGAAATTGTATTCAGTATCTAACCTGATGTTCAGACCCAAGTCACTAACCAGAATTATTGTTAAATTTCCCATAAATATAACATCTTATGAATGTTACAAATATTTAGTCACAGATGCTTTAAATTATAATTATTCTTTCTTGATCTCTATCTACAAATACAAATTTTGAATATATGTACATGGGCCTAAATATATTTGACTATATTATGTACAGGAGTCTCATTTCAAGAAGTATTTATGAATTCTAAGTTTATATGATGTGCTGAAAGAAAGACACTGATAGTTTTAGATTTCTTTAGGGGAAAGCCAGAGATTTCCATGCATTTATTAGTGATGACTGGCTAGTCAGCAGCCTATTACTGGTAGAATTTTAATTTCAAAGTAGACTAATAAGAGTTGACTGATGTCTGCCTGTGCACGTTCTCAAGTGATAATCAGTATAGAATTACTCATTGATAGAAGCTTATGTCATAAGCTAACTGTCTAAATGATGAATATATAATGAAATTAAACAGAATTGAGACAGATGGTTCTAACTTTTGATAAATGTGCATAACTTCATAATTAGATAATAAGTCCGTTGTCTGGAAGATCAATTGGGACATAATAACTTTTAAAACTAAATCATTTCATTGTTTCGCATTTATGAGACATGGTAAAAAACAAATTCCATTTTAGTTTACTTAAAATATTGCTTATTTTCTTCCTAAGCACTTGATTAAAAATGGAGAATCAGATATTGTCATTTTGTATCCTCATATAAAATTATGTATTTGTTATATAGACTTTAGAAAATCATTTCAAAATAAAATTCTATAGATTAATGACTTCTACTGGGTATGAAAGAGGAAATAAAGCAATTAAAATATTCTAAGTCAAATAGCTGATATTAAAGGGAGAGTAAAAGTGAATAACCTTGTAAAATTTATCTGAAATTTTTTATTGTTTTTATACAAATTATGAAATAAAAACGGTCAGTATGTTTGTTTTTCTGGGAAGAGGCTTGGATGTTTAATATATTCATATTTGCTTTTCTATACTTATTAGGCATTTTCAAGTAAAATACACATACAAGAAATAGCAATATAACTTTCAAAAAAGTTTTAATTGGTAGTGACAGTAGCAAGATACCCAAATAAGACATCCTTAGCTCACTACTGAACACAATTTAGCATGCATCCAAGGACAAAATGTCTTTGTGGAAGCTGTGGGATCCTGCACCAAACTGCAAGGGATCCAGGTGGAGTCTCACCCACTTGTGCATGTTAAGATAATAAGCATATAGACCGTGGTCCCAGCTATGGACCATGAAGTAGACTGTGAACTGACTCCATCCCCTCTCAACCATTGCTTAGGAGCCCCTGAAAAACACTGATTTAGGAAATCATCCACAGATGAAAGAGCTGTTGTGGAAGTCCAGGATTTTGTCAGAAAAGGTCCAGAACATCTAAATAAGAAGCTTATTGAAGAGGACAGTTGTTGCCATGAGCCCTGGGTGTTGTATGTAAGTGTTGAATCACTAAATTCTACACGTGAAACTAATTTTATACTGTATGTTAATGAACTGGAATTTAAATAAAAACTTGAAAAAGATAAAAAAGAAAACAAAGAAACAAAAAAATTAAAAAGCATATGTTTTATTGCAATAAAGACAAAATATAGAAATAGTGAAAAAATAAATCTATTCAACTTCATTGCATTTCTTAAGTCTTTTGGTAATGCTGAGCATTAGATGGAGTTAGGGGTGGAGATTAATGTATACAGGTGTGTTATGTTATGAAATGAGAAGAATTTTGAAAAATGTTCCACTACATATTAATGAAGGCAATTCTGGTTTAGAGTATATCTGTTTCTGAGAAAGCAATTTTATTTCTGATTGCTGGTGATTTTTTTTTTTTTTTTGAAAGTTCCAAGTAGTTACTTAATATTTGGTATGATCTGGTGATGTGCATTTGGAATTATATGAATTAATTTTTTATTCTATTTTTCTTGGCATTTGTATTCATTTCCTAGGGCTTTCATAACAAAGCACTACAAATTAGGTGGCTTAGAAATATATTATCTTACAGCTTGGCTAGAAGTCAGAGCCTTTCTCCCTCAGAAACCCGTAGGAGAATCCTTCCTTACCTCTGCTTAGTTTCTGGTAGCCTCAGACTTCCTTTGGTTTGTGGCAGCATAAATCCAATCTTCTCATGACACTATCTCAAAGTCTCTTCACATAATCCTCCCTCTGTGTATGTTCGAGTCTTTGTCCAAATTTCTCATTTTTATAAGGACACCAGTCATATTGGATTAGGGCCCATCTAATGGCCTTATCTTAATTTGACTACATCTGCAGACTCTATTTCCAAATAAGATCAGATTCTAAGGTACTGGAGGCTAGGATTTCAGCATATCATTTTGAGAGGACACAATTCAACCCTTAACAGTATCCAATAATGTAGTCATAGAAATATTATATTCTTCCAGTTTTTTGTCCCCAAACCCATAATTCTGTTGCTGATGTCTTGCATTTACTAGATTCCCTACTTCATCTCCAAAGATATAGTTGATATTAATTAATGCTAATAAACCCTAAGGTAAAAATTTTATACACACACACATAGAGACACACACACATAACCTCCATTTGTTCCACCACATGCCTGAAGTTGGGTTCTCCAAAAGATGATGAAGAGGTGGAATCTTCCTTGAATCCCAATATCAAACATTATTATCAAGTAAATAAGCACATTGATGTTTTTAATTTTGGGCTGAATGGAGATTCCATTCTAATCTTCTATTACTAGAAAATATAGAAACAAGGAAATGCATTAAACTGAAAAGTGCTAGGAAAGAAATGAGTGGACATGATGATTTAGAGAGTAGGCAGGCATTTGGAGACAGGGAAAGGTGTTATCAGGAAATCTTCTCCCAAAAAAGCAGCATTTGAAAGATCTGCATGTTTGAGAAATAGCTGGGAGATGTGTGCTTTAGAATAGGGAAGAACAAAATCATAGGACCTAAGGTAAGAAGAAAGTAGTGTTGAAAATAGTGATGGAGGAGCACATCCTGCTTTTCTTCCCAGAGATCACTGAAAACAGAGGGGAGGAACTAACAAAAACTCAAACCCCTTTACAAATAAAACTAATGTAATTCCAAACTACAAATTCAGCAAAAGCAGAAGGTTGCTGGACCGAGTTGCATAAGAAATAAAGTTGAGAGTTCATGGTTATAGATCTCAGGAAAAAACTGCTAAAGAAATTGAGACCAGAATTAAAACATCAAACAATTTTATAAGAAAAGATAAAGAAGAAAGGAATAAATAAAAAAAAGCAAACATGGTCACAGCATGGCAACTTATTAAATAATAATAATTAAAAAAATTCATGTTGTGTATACCTGACTCTGTCAGTAGAATAGCTATATCTTGGCAAGCCACTAAAGAATGATTTTGGTTTTGTTTTTGTTTTGTTTTGTCAGTGAAATAAGGCAATGGGCAGATATATTACGAAATGCTTCATTTTAATTCTAAAACAAGGTATTAAGAAAAAAAAAAACAACAACAAATATACACACAAGGTCTGGAGTTCCAAAGCTGCTCTGATCCGAGACTGTTCTGCGATCCAGCGTGCATGGCCTACATCATAGCACAACTTCGTTCTGTGTATCTGCTCACTTTTATTTTTCTATTGACTCCTTCTGCTTATTATAATGTTCTCTTCCATCACAACTTCATCTTGCATGTGGCCTATCACAATCTGTCCTGTCTTATTCCACATCAAAACCTTTTAAGTGCTGCTTCCATCACTCTCTGCTTCATATTCTCAAGACTTCTTAGTTAAAACTAATGAGAAATGACTGGACTTGGCAAGTTATATTTTTGAGCCAAGACACATCATAATTTATGGGGCAACTCATCGATTTCCTGCTCTTTGGGAAAGGCATCATCCCTGAGTGATTCAGAAGCTGCTGGAATGTTAAAGAGTACTGTAGCATTAAATAAACATAGAAGGAACCATAAACACATCTACTGACAACCATTCTTTACTTACAAGCATTTATACTCTTCTTCCAGTAATTAGAAGTCAAAGATGCAACCAAACATACATTGCTAGAGAAACTGTAAATTGTCACAGTTTTCTGGATTTGGCAACATCTATTAAAATTGAAAAATATATATCCTCTAATTCTGCATCAGACTTCTAGGATCTCTTCTCTAAATATAATCACCCTGTAGGAATTGATATGTACAAGATTGAGGCATGGTTTGTAATATCATAGATTGGAGAATCTAAATTTTCATTAATCAGGACCTCACTTAATAAATTATTTTATATCCATTTAATGGAATATTCTGCTGAAATAGAATATATTAAACAGTTTATTGAATTCTGATATGAAACATTCTCCACTATGTGGTATTAAATTTAAAAAAAAACAAACATGGTGCTAATCATTAGCATATTATGGCAACATATATATTTTTTGCTTGTATATGTTCAAAATATCTCCGATACGAAGAAAACTGCTTATATTTGTTGCTCTTAGTAGTCTCCCAAGGTGATGGGGAGATAGGTGAGTGCTGGGACAATGTTCGCCTAATTTAATTATGAAACATTTGAATTTTAATCCAACTAGTTATAACTACCTAATCAAGCACTATTTTGAAAAGAATTAAAGAAAATAACCATGTCTTTTAAGGAGAATAATTTATAGGAAGTTAAGTTCAGAGACCATTTAGAAGGCTCTTGAAATTCTAAGAGATGATGATGTTTTGGATTGGTAGGCAGATTGGAGATACACTTTGTAAATAAAATTGATACTATTTGCTGAAAAACTAGACAGGAAAGAAGAGTGAAAAAACATAAGGGACCAAATGTAACTCCCAAAACTTTGACTTTATTATCAGGATGGATGATGACAATACTTGTAGAGATTGGGGAAATTTTAGAGAGATATGTGTAGTGGAGGTGGTCTAATCAGAACCATGGGGGTGCCTCTTGGGAGATTAGAAACTGCTTATGGCCTGAGGTGCATCCAACCATGACTGTCCTCTCAGATAAGTCAGCACATATGTGAGTACCTGGAACATACCTAGGACACAGCAACAGAAACATGAGCAGAGCCATCATGCTCCTACTTTTATGGTAACTGTGGCACCAGGGAATGGTGGTACGGGAAGGCTGCCAGGCAGAGTTTTCTTGAAGAAGCCTACTTAGTCTGAGAGATGTAATGAGTAGACATTGACTGGAATAAATGGGACCTATATATAACAAGGCTTTAGGGTAGAAAGGAACAAAGAAAACAATTTTGGCTGAAGTGAAGAAGTAGGCAGTAGGTAGGAGGCCAAACATGGAAGGTCTAAATAACATGGAAAGCTATTGAGGCTGGCAAATACTTTAAAAATGAACCAAGTCTAACTGATACCTGGGGAATGCATAGCAAAAAAAAAAAAAAAAGAAAAAAAAAAAAGAAAAAAAAAAAGAAAGAAAGAAAGAAAGAAAAACAATGAAATTTTACTTAAACATTAAAAATAATTAATTAATTTAACACCTTTGTCACTCTGTTTTACTTTCACGCTTAATAAGCTGATTTTCTTTGGATAACCACTTTACAGAAAAATTACAAGTAGATACAGTTAGGGTGGTTTTATAGCACAGCAGTACTCTCAACGCATTTATTATTGAAAACATAGACCTTTAAATACTATAACAAATTCTAAATTAAAATGATACATACATGACAAATGAATTAAATTTTCTGTGGGAAATAACAGAACAGTATTAGTATTAAAGTGGTGGTCATAAGGGGAAACAAGTAATTTAGTTAAGAAAATAGAAAATAGAAAATACCCTTAATGACATAGATGATAGAATAGAATGTCTAATGCTCATGCTGTGTGTTTTATATAGGTATTTCTTTTTAATGCCAGGCAATGGAGCAAACAAGACTTTTTATTAGATTTTTTTCTACATTTTCTCATACAATTGCAATTTGTATCTATTTGTAATTAAAATGACATTAAGCAGCCCAATTTTCAGTTATACAATATTTCACGTTAAAGACCTCATAAAAAAACCTTCACTAAGTCTATGGACTCAATTATATAATAGGCATTACTGAGTCCCTGTGTGAAAATAATGATAAATTATCCAATTACCTTCAAAAGAAGACTTCAGTTTGGAATTTATTCATATACTGATTTTCATTGTTTCCTAATTGATTCATGCATGTGTGATTTGTCTGACCAACACTCTGAAAAGTTAAGGAATAGAAATACTACAAATAATTCATCCTTTGAATATACACTAATGATATGTTCAGACAGATATTTAGAAATACTAATAAATGCTGGATGAAACAAAAGAAAGATTTGGTATAAGAAATGTATATGTTTGACCCCATTTGGCTTCTCTCTCTGTCTCTCTCTCTTTGTCTCTCTGTCTCTCTCTCTTTCTCCCTCCCTATACTATTTTGATTATTTTCAAGAAACTCCACTTGAATTTACTGAGAAAAAGTAGATTCTCATTTAGAAAACTAAAGGAAGGCTTTTATTATCTGATAGAATGATTTTCTCAAAGCCTACGTATAGGGCAATAAAATTTTCCTTATAATACCCCAACACTTGTAAAACAAAAACAAAAAAACAACATAGAACTCTCTTATGCATAGTTATTTTCTAATAAAACTCCATGTAAATTTATGAGGATTGGCACAAAATGATTGCTCAGTTACTGCTGAGGTATGGTGTCTATACTTAATGGTATTTTGTAGGAAGATGTGTAGGCAGTAGAAATTGCTAAAAGAGCAATGCATAACATTTGTGAGTCTAAGGTTTGCTTAAAAGTATGATGAGTCTTGCTATATTCCTTTTCCCTTATTTAGTAAGTTCTAGAGCAAGAAAATATACAATTGTGATGAAAGACAAAATTAAGTTTGTAAATTACATTATATTAATGGCCCCACTTAATTGACAAGTATAACTCAATTGTTAAACTACCAAATTCTGCCATTAAATAAATATAAATATTGTTTCTTTATCTTAGTACCCAGAGACTTTCTCTTTTGCAGTCTTTGGGGGAAAGTTTTTGCAGCTTTTTCACTTTTTTTGACTATCAGAACTATTAGCCAGGCGGTACTACCATTCTCTTCATCCCCTGTTGTGTGTACATTAATTTCAGTAGATTTTCATTTAGAGGCTAAGAATATTTTCAAAATTTCCGTTGAAAATTATTTTTCTATTTTTTATATTAAAAATTAAAAATATTAAAACTTTCTAAATGTTCATTATAAATATAGTTGGTTTTTTTTTTTTTTTTGTCTTCTCAGGTCAATTGTACCAGTTCTCAAGCCCAAAAAGAGCCTAGAGCAGATAATTGCCATCAGACAGTTTTATTTACTTTTTAGATTTTTGATTCTAGACGGCTTTACAGTAATTAGTGCTCTTTAGAACTAGTATCATTAGATATTTAGGATATAAACGTAACATTGCCCCTTGTACACAAAGAACCATATTATGTCACTAGAATAAAATACTGCTTTTGGTTGTGATAGGGCTGGAAGGAGGTCAACTTCATCCATTTAATTCTCACATATTTGTGTGAAATGTTCTTTTTTCATTAAGAAAGGTCTGCTAACTCTGCTCCAAATTTTTGTGTATTATCTGGACCACAAGAGCTTTTTATTCTGTGTGTCTACCTGTCCTATCTATACTGGCTTAAATAAAAAGGAAGTTTATTAGCTTATATATGTTACCAATTCCAGAGGTCAAGTGCCATTCAGGCATGGCTGAATTTAGAGCTCCAACAATATGGTCAATACTCAGTTTCTTTTCATTCTTCACTTCTGTATTCTACTGTGTTGGCTTTGTGTTCAGGGTTAAGAGGTAGTAAACTGATGCTGATGGCCTTTCTTCCTCTTTTCCTCTCCATGAATTATCAACAAGAGTCATAAATAACAATGCTTAAAGTCCAAGTGTCATCATATTGCTCATATAAATAAATGCTTCACTCTCCCTGTATCTTCTCCTTCTGTGATGAGTAGCTTAGTCTTTGAGGTCAAGAAAGTATTGATATATGATTAAAATGGGAATTTTGATGCCTCATAATTGATAGTGACAGTAATAAGTATCATGTATTCAGTAGATTTTTAAAATGAGTGCTTTGGAAATGCTATAAGATTGGCTGAAATATCAAGAAACTACATCCCTTGCCATCGCAATCTTTCACCTATATGTATTAAATTTGTCTGGGATGAACACGTTTGTGGACAGTATAATGAGAATATGTAAGTGTTAGTGTTTGTTTTCTCCTTTGCTCCCTCTTTACATCAAGTGAAAAAAAAAAAGTTGACATGATATTTTACAAAAATGTGTCATATGTTTTCTGGAGATTGTAAGGTAGGGACTAGTGCCTGGCACTCATTTAGGAAAATTCCATATCAGGGGCACCTGGGTGGTTCAGTCAGTTAAGCATCTGCCTTCGGCTCAGGTCATGGTCCCAGGGTCCTGGGTGGAGTCCTGCATTGGGCTCCCTGGTCAGTGGGGAGCCTGCTTCTCCCTCTCCCTCTGCTGCTCTCCCTGCTTATGCTCTCCGTCTGTCTCTCTGTCAAATAAATAAATAAAATCTTAAAAAAAAAGGAAAATTCAATATCAGCTAATTCCCCTCTTCTGGGGAAGAGGTAGGGGCATCCTGTTCTACTTATGGAGAGTAAAAATATCAGATGTTTCCTGTGGGGCAGAAGTGATGTTTAAGAAGGTGTCTGGGCATCCTTGCTAAGGCTTTTAACATAACAAATGACACTAAAAACAGTGTTTTGAATTGCATCCAAAGAAACCAAATTTGATGAGGACTTCATAAGCAATTAACTGAGTCAATTTTCAGTGTTGGAGAAGATGACATCAGATATTTACAATCAAGAATTGTTGAAATACAAAAAGTACCCACAAGAATAAAAGTGAAATTTGGTATCCATACTCCAGAAGACGTCAACATCATATTAAAATTGATCCTCCCAAGCAATGTGTCCTATGCCCTCTACTCATCTTCTGTCTTATACCCAGTTTCCACCATGTCTACTGTGAGCAAATCTAATGGAAGAAGAGATATCATGAGTATCAAAAAGACAAACCAGGGTTATTTTTAGCAAAATGGATCTTTATTTACCATTCTTAAATTTATTTAGCTGATTCTCTATTTCTTTTCTTATTATTAATGCTCTCGTATCTATTTTACATTTTATATTTGTTAACATGATTCTCTGAACATCTTTACTGTCATACATATATATCTATTCTTTCTTTTAACTTTTATTTTTTACCTCTTTAAAAAAAATAAATTCAGTTAATTAACATATAGTGTAGTATTAATTTCAAAGGTAGAGTTCAGTGATTCATCAGTGTTGTATAATACCCAGTGCTCATTACATCATGTACCCTCCTTAATGTCCATCACCCAGTTATCTCATCCCTTAACCCCCTACCCTCCAGCAACCCTCTGTCGCGTTTGGCCAGCAAATCCTGAGGCAGCAAATGCAAAGATTACTCCAGACACCCTAGTAGGAGAAAGGAGAGGCCTGGGGACCAGACACTCTAGTGGCAAAAGGCCCTGAGCCAGACTGCCTCCACCTTTATTGTGAATGTTATCAATGCAACTAGGGAATACAAAAAACAAGAAGGAATGTGAAGCTGTAATGATCAAGACAATGGCATGGGAGTATCCTATGAATAGAACAAGCTGTGCTCATGACAGGCGTGCAGACAGAATATTTCTCCTAAATCAAGCATTTACTCCTTGGATGAGTGCATTGAGCCGCAATGAGGATCCGGCTGTTTTCAGTCCAGAAACTCTAAAGGAGGCCCAATTTTCCGGACACTTCTTTTCAACTAGTCTCATCCAGGGAGGCATGTGTTTATTAAATCTCCTCTAGCTAGGCACTATGAATTCCCACAACCTTCAGTTTGTTTCCTGAGATTAAGAGTCTGTTATGTTTTTTTTCCCTCCCTTCCCCTATGATCCTCTGTTTTGTTTCTTAAATTCCACATATGAGTGAGATCATATGATAATTATCTTTCTCTGATTGACTTATTTCAGTTAGCATTATACCTTCTAGTACCATCCATGTCATTGCAAATGGCAAGATTTCATTTTTTTGATGGCAGAGTATTATTCCACTGTGTATATATACTACATCTTCTTTCTCCATTCATCTGTCGATGGGCATCTGGGCTCTTTCCATAGTTTGGCTATTGTGGACATTACTGCTATAAACATTGGGGTGCAGGTGCCCCTTTGGATCACTACATTTGTATCTTTGGGGTAAATACCCAGTAATGCAATTGCTGGGTCAAAGGATAGCTCTATTTTCAACTTTTTGAGGAACCTCCACACTGTTTTCCAGAGTGGCTGCTTCAGCTTGCATTCCCACCAAAGGTGTAAGAGTGTTCTCCTTTCTCCACACACTCAACAACATCTGTCATTTCCTGAGTTGTTAATTTTAGCCATTATGACTGGTGTGAGGTGGTATCTCATTGTGGTTTTGATTTGTATTTCCCTGATGCAGAGTGAGGTTGAACATTTTTCATGTGTCTGTTGGCCATTTGTATATCTTCTTTAGAGAAAAGTTTGTTAATGTCTTCTGTCCATTTCTTGATCAGCTTATTTGTTCTTTGGGTGTTGAGTTTGAGAAGTTCTTTATAGATTTTGGATACTAGCCATTTATCTGATAAGACATTTGAAATTTCTTCTCCCATTCTGTTAGTTGTCCTTTGGTTTGTTGACTATTTCCTTTGCTGTGCAGAAGTTTTTATCTTGATGAAGTCCCGATAGTTCATTTCTTTCCTGTTTCCCTTGCCTTTGGAGACATGTCTAGCCAGAAGTTGCTGAAGCTGAGATACAGAGGTTGCTGCCTGTGTTCTTCTCTAGGATTTTGATGGATTCCTGTCTCACATTTAGGTCTTTCATTCATTTTGAGTCTATTTTTGTATATGGTGTAAGAAAATGGTCCAATTTCATTCTTCTACATATGACTGTCCAATTTTCCCAACACCATTTGTTGAAGAGACTTTTTTCCATTGGACATTCTTTCCTGCTTTGTCAAAGATCAGTTGACCATAGAGTTGAGGGTCCATTTCTGGGTTTTCTATTCTGTTCCACTGACCTATGTGTCCGTTATTGTGCCAGTACCATACTGTCTTGATGATGACAGCTTTGTGATAGAGCTCGAAGTCAGGCATTGTGATGCCACTAGCTTTGGTTTTCTTTTTCAACATTCCACTGGCTTTTGGGGTCTTTCCAGTTTCATACAAAATTTAAGATTATTTGTTCCAGCTCTGTGAAAAAAAGTTGATGGTATTTTGATAGGGATTGCATTGAATGTATAGGTTGCTCTAGGTAGCATAGACATTTTAACAATATTTGTTCTTCCAATCCATTCATATGGAATGTTTTTCCATTTCTCTGTGTCTTCCTAATTTCTTTCATGAGTATTCTATAGTTTTCTGAGTACAGATCCTTTGCCTCTTTGGTTAGGTTTATTCCTAGGTATCTTATGGTTTTGGATGCAATTGTAAATGGGATTGACTCCTTAATTTCTCTTTCTTCTGTCTCATTGTTAGTGTATACAAATGCAACTGATTTCTATGGATTGATTTTATATCCTGTCACTTTGCTGAATTCCTGTATGAGTTCTAGCAATTTTGGGGTTGAGTCTTTTGGGTTTTCCACATAGAATACCATGTCATCTGTGAAGAGTGAGAGTTTGACTTATTCTTTGCTGATTCAGATGCCTTTTATTTATTTTTGTTGTCTGATTGCTGAGGCCATACATATCTATTCTAAAATAAAGTAGTTATATGACTTGGTTATTCTGTACACTTCAAAATAATCCATTATTCTTTGAAACATTTCATTACATGCATGTTTGAACATTCAGCATTATAAAATAATAAAACACAAAAATGTAGAGTTGGTATAGAGAAGAGAAAATTCTTGATTTTTAAATATATATATATATATATATATATATATATATGTATGTATATATCTTTATTCTAACCTCATAGTTTCATATTTTTGATATGTTTTATTTTTTTATTTTTTTATTTTTTAAAAATATTTTATTTATTTATTTGACAGAGAGATAGAGAGCACAAGTAGGCACAGAGGCAGGCAGAGGGAGAGGGAGAAGCAGGCTCCCTGCAGAGCAGGGAGCCCGATGCGGGACTCCATCCCAGGACCCCGGGATCATGACCTGAGCCGAAGGCAGCCGATTAACCAACTGAGCCACCCAGGCGCCCTTTTGATATGTTTTAATTACCTACCATGATTCTCTCTTTTTTTTTAATTTTTATTTGACAGAGAAAGAGAGAGGCAGCGAGAGAAGGAACACGAGCAGGGGCAGAGGGAGAGGGAGAAGCGGGCTTCCTGCCAAGCAGGGAGCCTGATGCGGGGCTCGATCCCAGGACCCTGGGACCATGACCTGAGCCGAAAGCAGATGCTTAACGACTGAGCCACTCAGGCACCCCCATGATTCTAACTCTTAATTATTGATCTCTTCATACAATCCTACTCTCCTCTCATTTGCAGATTTTGAATTTAGGTATAACTACCATGGCTGATACTTCCTTTGTCAAAAATAAATAAATCTTTCATAAATTGGGATATATGTCATTGGTTGATATATGTCATTAGCATTGATAAATAATTTCCTCCAGCTTTAATAATCAAATACTTAGGATAGAAGTATAGGTGGCTGTTTGAGACATTTTGCCTGAAGAATGAAAAATATTTCTAACTTTGAAGGAATCTTTGTTATTTTTCCTACAGAGTTAATGATCCTGAATTTCACATACAGACAAAAATTGTGGCCTTCACAAACCTAACACAAAACAATAACACAATAAAACAAATAATAAAAATAGCATCAAATACCCATATTACCTCCTTTGCTATTCAAAAGATAAGTATATGAATTTAACTGACTATTGATGCTGACTAGAACTATTTTGAAAATAAAAAAAATACATTTAGAACTGGTATATTTTAAAGCTTACCTGGAGTATAAAATGTCTATTACAAATACCAACTTTTATCCACTTGTGCTTCTTCCACTTTCTCAGTGATGTGTAGATACTTCTGAGGATCTAATGTTAAAATGTATGAATGTAAAATGTTAAAATGTTTGAATCCATGTCCCTGATAAATTCTAAATTCAGACTTCTTCATTGCTCAACTTACTAACTTCATTAGTTTCTTATCGGTTTCTATATTTGTACAATGCTGTTCTCTAATCTAGTCTACACTTGGACATCAAATAAATCTTTTAAGTGAGTTATATCACCTCATACTCCTACATAAAAACTTTTCCACCTCATTTTGAAGCAAGAAAATATTCACACTAACTCCCTAGCACACTGTATTAGTTTTCTAGGGCTGCCATAACAAAATACCACAGACTCAGTGACTTAAACAACAGAAATCTATTTGCTCCCTGTCCTGGAGTCTAGAAGTCCAAGATCAAGGTGCCAGCTGACTTGGTTCCCTCTGAGGCCTCTTTCTTTGACTTGCAGATGACTGCCCCCTTGTTGCCTCTTGACACAGTTGCCCGTCTATGCACAGGTGCCCTTGGTGTGTCTCCTTCTTATCTTACAAGGACACCAGTCATATTAAATTAGAACCTGACATAATGGCCTCATTTTAATTTACTGACCTTCTTAAAGTTCTTTTCTCCAAATACAGTTATATCCTAAGGTATTGGGGCTTGGGTCTTCCACAAATAGACAGATTTTAAGGGTACACAACTCAGTTTTTAACACATGTTTTATTATGCCCTGTATTAATTGATCCCTATTTACATCTCCAACTATGTTTCGTGTCACTCACCCTTCTTCACTCTGCTCCAGCTCACAGATTTTGTTTTTCAATTTGTATACATTTTCTTTCTCTCTGATCTGGTGATCCTTACACGTCCCAATTTTCTTATTGAACTTGATTGTTTTCATAAATGATCCTTTTATTTAAAATATTCTTTGTCATGAAGAAAAATGCTAAAAATACACTTTAAATTATGTTTCATTATCTGGATCAGATTTCAATTTTTTTTAGGATTTATTAGTACAACTGGACTATTCATATATATCAGGCATGCTATTCTCCTTTATTCTTACTGACTAAATATGTGAAGATTGAAATAAATTATATAAATCATTAAATATTAATATGCCTTCTAGTCTTATCACATTGTATTTACATCAGTGGAGTAGCTAGAAGGAAATGACAGGTGAATAAAAAGAATAAAAACTTTATTATTATATATTTATTATTGTATGTATTATACTATTACATATATATATATACACATATATATATATAATATTATGACATCCAACATGAATTCACTACATTTCTTCCTTCACTCACAGGTTTTAGAAAAAAGATGGTTACAGGTTACAAGGTGGTATTTTGGGAAATAATAATACTAAGAAAAATAAAGGTGCATATAAATAAATGGGGAAAGTAGAAAAAAGGGAGAGAGGGAGAATGAATTAGAATGCACTGTTCCTTTAGTACCTTATTATCTTGGCACTATTTTCAGAGAAAAATCATTTGCTCAAGCGTTTATAGACAAAGTTGGGATACACAACACTTCTTTTTTGTTTTTGTTTTTTTAATGAATTAGTAGACTTTATATCTTAGAAAATTTTAGATTTACATAAACATAAACTAAGAAATACTGAGATTATCATGTACCCTACACACACACACACACACCCCCACACACACAAAGAGTTTCACCTATTAACATCTTTTTACAATAATGAACAATTACTGATACATCATTATTAATTAAAATAGACAGTTTAAGGTTTCTTTTTTGTGTTGTACTGTTCTGTTTTATTGGCAAATTTATAATATCATGTATCCACCCTTACAGTATTATACTGAATAGTTCAATTCAATTCAATTGGCTAAATACCTAGAAGTTTAATTGCAAGGTCATATGTTTAAGACTATATTTAGTTTTGCCTGAAACCAGTAAACTGTCTTTCAAAGTGACTATCATTTCCATTCCCACCAAAATGAATGAGCTCCTGTTGCTCTGCCTCTTTGTCCACGTTTGGTGTTGTTGGGTTTTTAGATTTTAAACAATCTAACAGGTGTGTAGTGATACCTCATTGTTGCTTTAATTTGCAATTCCTTAATTTCTTAGGATGTTGAGTATCTTTTCATATGTTTATTTACTATCTTTACATCTTCTTTGATATAGTGTCTGTTCAGTTCTTTTGCCCATTTTTTATTTGGGTTGTTTGTTTTCTTATTGTTGAGTTTTAATAGTATTTACATGTTTTAGGTATGGATGTGCCTCAAAAAATTGAAAATAGAGCTATCCTATGACCCAGCAATTTCACTACTGGATATTTACCCCAAAGATACAAATGTAGTGGGGCGCCTGGGTGGCTCAGCCGGTTAAGCGGCTGCCTTCAGCTCAGGTCATGATCCCAGGGTCCTGGGATCGAGACCCGCATCAGGCTCCCTGCTCAGCGGGGAGCCTGCTTCTCCCTCTCCCTCTGCCTGTCTCTCTGTCTACTTGTTCTCTCTCTCTCTGTCAGATAAATAAAATCTTTAAAAAAAAAAAAAAGATACAAATGTAGTGACCTGAAGGGGCACCTGCACCCCAATGTTTATAGCAGCAATGTCCATAATAGCCAAACTGTGGAAAGAGCCAAGATGTCCATCGACAGATGAATGTTTAAAGAAGATGTGGTACATATACACAATGGAATAATACTCAGCCATCAAAACAATGAAATCTTGCCATTTCCAACAATGTGGTTGGAACTAGAGGGTATTATGTTATGTGAAATAAGTCAATCAGAGAAAGACAACTATCATATGATCTCACTCATATGTGGAATTTAAGAAACAAAACAGAGGATCATAGGGGAAGGGAGGGAAAAATAAAACAAGATGAAATCAGAGAGGGAGACAAACCATAAGAGACTCTTAATCATAGGAAACAGAGTTGCTGGAGGGGTGGGGGTGGGAGGATAGGGCACAGGATATAATGAACACTGGGTATTATATAAAACTGATGAATCACTGACCTCTACTTCTGAAACTAATAATAGATTATATGTAAATTAATTGGATTTAAATTAAAAATAAACAACAAAAAAGAGTATTTCCATGTTTTGGATATTAGTCATTTATCAGATATGTATTTTGCAAATGCTTTCCCCCATCCAAGGTTGGTATTTTAGTTCAGGAAAAGTTCAAGATTCTAGTTCAGGAAAGTCCAACTTATTTTTTTCTCTCATAGATCATGTTTTTGCCACACCCAAAATTACCTAGATTTTCACCAATGTTATTTTCAAAGAGTTTTATACTTTGAGTTCCTTATGTTGAACCAAGTATTTTCTAATATCTTTGTGATTTCTTCTTCGACTCCTAAGAGAGTGTTGTTTAATTTCCATGTATTTGTGTACTTACCCATTTTAATGTTATTATTGATTTCTAGTTTTATTTCATTTGTTGTTGGAGAAGAAACTTTGTATGATTTGTATAACTATATTCATTGAAACTTGTTTTGTGGCCTACATATGATCTATTCTGTAGGAAGTTCTATGTGCACTTGAAAAGAATGTGTATTCAGCTGTTACTGAGTGGGTTATTCTGAAATATATATATATATAGTATATCATATTATGTATATAAGGTCCAGTATATAAGGTCCATAGTAGTTTGTGGCATCCACTATGTGTATAATATGTGTATAAGGTCCATCCACATTGTTGCAAATGGCAACATTTACAGTGTTGATCTTATTGATCTTTAATCTGTTTTTAATCTGCTTTTCTTTTCCTACCTATTATTGAAGGTGGGATATTGAAGTCTCTAATTATTAGAAAAAGTGTTTATTTCTCCCTTTAATTTGGTCAAAGCTTGCATCATCCATTATAGGGCTCTTTTGCTTGGATATATATATTTATAATTGGTAATCTTGTTCATGAATTAAACCTTTTATCAGTTTATAACAGATTTTAACTTAAAGTTTATTTTGTCTAATATTAAGATAACCATTCCAGTTGCCTTTGCTTACTATTTACATAGGATATCCTTTTTCATTCTGTCACTTTCAAACTCTATGTGTGATTGGATCTAGTGTGAGTCTCTCATAAATAGTATATATTTGGGTAATTTTTGATCTATTCTGGCAGTCTCTGTTTTTTGTTCACAGAGTTAAATTAATTTACATTACAGTAATTACTAATAAGGAAAAACTTATTGGTGCTGATTTGTAGTTGTTTTTTGTATGTTTTATACTTTTTTGGGTCTTTCATTTCCACCATTACTATCTTGTTTTGTATTTTATTAAATTTTTGTAGTGAAATGCTTATGGATTAGAAGACTTAATATTGGGGCACCTGGGTGGCTCAGATGGTTAAGTGTCTGCTTTCAGCTTGGGTCGTGATTCCCAGGGTCCTGGGATCAAGACCCACGTTGGGCTCCTGGTTCGGCCGGGAGACTGCTTCTCCCTCTCCCTCTGCCTCTCTCCCTGCTCATGCTCTCTCTCTCTCTGTATCTCTGTGTCTCAAATGAATAAATAGAATCTTAAAAAAAAAAAAAAGACTTAATATTGTTAAAATGACAATACTATCCAAAGAAATCTCCAAATTCATGAAATCTCATCAAAATATCAATGACTTTTTTTGTAGAAATTGAAATGCCTATTGTAAAATTTATGTGGAATTGCAAATTTATGTGGAATTGCAAAAGGCCTGGATAGCCAAAATAATCTTGAAAAAAAAATTGGAGGATTCATATTTCATGGCTTTGAAACTTAATATGAAGGTACAATAATTAAAGTAGTATGATACTGTCATAAGTGTAGATATATATAGGCCAATGGATAAAATAGAAAGCCCAGATATAAAGCCTCACACTTATGGCAAATAGATTTCAACAAGAGTACCAAGAATATTGAAAGGGGAAAGGACACTCTTTTCAACAAATGGTGCTGGGAAAACTGGATATCCACATGCAAAAGAATGAAGTTGGACTTTTAACTTGGAATTCTGCCCTTGGAATGGCACAAGGAGCTGCCTTCCTGGACACTTTCTTAGCCCAAATAGCCACCCTGTGCTCTAAGAGATGTGTGCATTGTCCCCTAGGCTGTGTTTAGCAGAACTCATAGAACACGCAGATTAGCATATGGTATCTTTCCTGTAAACAGATCCTCCCAGTTTCAGTAAGACCCTTTGTCACACATCATGTGCTTGAGAAATAGTGATGAGGATTTGTGATTATCCTGAAGGACCAATAAAAGCAGGAGCAAAGAAGAGCAAAGGGTCTTCGTCTCTGAGCATTGATCCCCTTGCCTTTTCCTCTTTTTCACAGCAAAGTTTGGAGTCATCTTTTCATCTGTAGCTACAGGGATTGCTGGCCATTCCTGGCACAGAAGAGTTGAAGGACTACATATTAAAATTATTTTCATGTGTTTTTAACCTTATTCAATAGGATTCAGCCTCCAGTCATTGGATTTGTATCTATGAAGGGGTTTAGATCACTCCAAGAGACCAAAATTTTCCACTGGGGTGGCTATTTAATACAGGAGTCCCCTTTTATCTGTGGTTTCACTTTGCATGGTTTCTGTTACCCATATTCAACCATTGTTTGGAAGCAGATGATCCTTCTTCTGACATATTGTCAGAAGGTCAAAAGTAGCTTAATGCTGCCTATGTCATTCACTTCACTTCATGTAATCATGTAAGCATTTTATTACCTCACATCATCAGAAGAAGGAGAAGGGTGAGTACAGCACAGTAAGATACTTGGACAACATTTACCTAACTTTTTATTACAGCATATTGTTATAATTCTTCTACTTTGTTATTGTTAATTTCTTACTCTGCCTAATTGATAATTAAGCTTTATGACAGGTGTGTATGTATAGGAAAAATATAGTATGTTTATGGCATAGTAGTTTGTGGCATCCACTGGGGTTTGTGGAACATATCCCACATGGATGGGGAGGGGAAGGACTATATTGTATCTTTCAGTTTTTTCTTATTCTACAAATGGAGCAAAAATTTAGTCATCTCATTAATTATCATGGTTCTAGAAATTTATTTACCAGCCAGTGCTAGAGCTACTTCTAGGTCAAATCATCCTGAATGCCACTTCTTTTTGCTCAGAGTACGCTGTGTTGCATAAAGAAACAACTGGCTTCTGAAATCTGAGATCCCAGGGTTCCTAAGACTATCAGGCATTCCACAACAGCAGCTTCCTCTGTCATCCTAATCTAAAGAACAGGCACTGCAAAGTTTCTCAGAATCAAATGCCCCCATCACATTTCCAATGATATTAATCCATTAATATTCTTCTACCGTATTTTTCCCCATATCTAATAATGTCTTCCTATTAGTATGCAAATATGATTAAGACTTAATATAGATCATCATCAGACTGAGGAATTTTCCTTTTTTATTTTTTAATTTCAGAAGAGTGCTAAATTTTCTACTACCAAAAGATTGTGAACAGATACTGAACTCATTGTATTCTATCTGAAAACTAATTCAAGAGTGATGTCACTGTTAGAATACTCTTCATATAGTGTAGAATTTCATATACCTTATTGTCTCACATTAGAAGATCACGTATAATCCCGTATAATCTATAAATCTTTTCTATAGAAGATTTTATGCTAAGTTCAGGAAATTTTTTTCTCCTGACTAGACTGTTTAGTTTCACTTAATTTCATTTTGCTAGATACTGTGCACATAACCCCAACAATTCCTGCTTCTTGACACTACTATAGTTTATTGAGACCTGCCTCTGTGCAGTGCACTTGGAAGCATACATTTTACCATGAAAGTCCATTTTGCTCTTGCTTGTTCTAGGAGCTTTCTAAAAAAGTGTGTCTGTTGTAAATTGGATAATACTGAAGTGTTTGTGGCTAATTGACCTTTCTTTTGGGACTTTACCCATGCTCTTTGGAAATAACCTCCACAGAAAAAGAGTGAAATAGCTAATTTGACTTCTTGTGAATACTATTTACACACAAATCAAATATTCCATCTTCAAATATATCTTTTACTTATTTCATTTGGTCACTTTAGGCTGAAAGGTAGTCATCCACTGAAACAAGTTTATGTCCTAAAAAGCATAGCTACGTGAAGCTAACACAGTTTTCCTGTAGAAACAAACATAAGAAACAAAGGGCAATTTATAGAAAGTCAATTTCAAGTTACTTAAGGTGTATTTGCTTAGTGCAGAAGAAAATTAATTGTTTTGCTAATTAATGGTTACTATTTCTTTAGACTATTTTCTTTTAGAGTTATTACATGTATTCCTTCTTATATGTGCTTCTGTTGCCTATGTTTTATCTTTTTATCTTAAATACAGGTGTAAGGTGCTATTTTTAAAAAGTAAAAAATAATTCTAAAACCCAAACTATGTTAGTTTATGTAGTGTTTTTCAACCAAGGTGAGGTATAATCTAATAAATGTTTTTGTATTTTTCCTTGAAATTTACCCCAAAATATATTTAGACTTCCTTCTTCAAATACAAATTTAAATGGAAATTCAATGAAAAATAATGCTGATTAAAATTTTTAAAATGATACCTTGATTTTTTTTTATGGGGAAGAGGAGGGCATTTCATTGATAGATTTAACAGAAATAGTACCTTATTCGGGGGCGCCTGGGTGGCTCAGTCGTTGGGCGTCTGCCTTCGGCTCAGGTCATGATCCCGGGATCCTGGGATCGAGCCCCACATCGGGCTCCCTTCTCCACGGGAAGCCTGCTTCTCCCTCTCCCACTCCCCCTGCTTGTGTTCCCTCTCTCGCTGTCTCTCTCTGTCAAATAAATAAATAAAATCTTAAAAAAAAAAAAAAAGAAAAGAAATAGTACCTTATTCTAATGGACTCTGAGTCAGAAGAAATCTATCATTCTGAGGAATTTTATCACTCTCCATGTCATTTTTTTCTGCTTAAATAATGTGGAAATTCAAATTTGTGTTTATTAATATACTTTATTTCAATGAGATAAAAATGTATGTATATAAGAAGCATGTAAGTAGTGGTTGGCAAATTATAAGGTGCTAACTAATCAAACTAGTAAAGGTGGTAACTTGAATCTCACAAGAAAAACTTCTGATCGAGTGATTTTGTTCTTTGAAAAACTTTAGGATGAATTTATATAAAATACTCTTGCAATCACTTTTCCAGTTTATTTTTCTATGATCCACACTAGGTCCCTAAACTAGTTTTTTTAAGAAACCGTTACTTGAAAAGTAGTATTCATAAAACCATGTTTCTTTATCCTTTTATTCTTTTTGTCAAAAACATATTCTTAATGGAAAAAACAAAACTGTGATGAAAAAAATCATACCTATTGTAGTATTTCTTTTACCACATGGTTTATACTGAGAATAGATATTTAAATACTGTATCTTTCAATTTTGATGTTTGTAATATAGGAATGAAATGTATCTGATGTGGCATGCTGGTAAATGTCTGAAATCCAGCTCTTGGTTGGAAGATCTTGATTTGTAGTGTTGGCAATTTTGTGGTATAAATGACACTATTGAAAGGAGAATTGAAAAGAGATACACACAATAGGCTCTTGCAAGCTGGTGCAAGCCTTCAGCACATCATTTCTTTCCTCAAAGAGCAGTTGTGAGGGAAATAAATAGTAACTTTTCCTAAGTGTTTTGTATAGTGTATGTATAGTGTTAAAGAATTTATTATAATTTGGGCACTCCACAACTCTAAACTATAGACTATTTTAATCCTTATTGCTTATTGATTCTACTGCTTGAAAGGTCCCCCTTGCTATATTTTTTTAGGATAGCTTTCAGTTTTCATAAGGTAGTTTATTGGTAGTGGTGTGTAGCAAAAATAGAGAGGAACTGAGTAACCATATGGAAATGAATTTAACACATTTCTACCAGTGTAACCTTAGTATAGCGTTAAGGATCATAGTGTAACCTTAAGGCAGCAGAAAAAAAATAAGGGAGATCTACTGGGATGAGGAATTCTATGTATATAAAGAACAAAAACTAAGAAAGGTATAGAATATGGAATTTGATAGGAATTTGACTTTGCACAATTGTGCCAACTAGTTAAACATTATATTTTCCTTTTTCCTCTGGTTAGGCCTGAATTCAGAAAATCAGGCAGTTGGAAAGGAAACATGGACATGTAGTGGGGAGAACAAAGAAAAGTGGAAATCTATAAGAAAAAGCTGGAAACTGTGTTGGTCTCCCCCTTGCTTCTAAGCTGCCAGCATTGGTAATACAGGTGACCTTTAGGAGAAGCTGGACACTTTCATCAAGAATTAAATATGCACATGGTCCAGAAGTTGGAGAGAATGAAGAAGATTGGGGATCCTGGAGGATTTATGGACCCAGATGCTGTTGCACATAACAGAGTGAGCTAGCATTTCATCAAAAAGTTAACGGGCTACACCAGGTTCTGGTGACAGTACATATCTAATATGATTGCTGCTTCACTTCTGCCTTCCAAAGCACATTCAAGTTCACTTGGCACTTGTTTACCCAAAACAATATATAGAAGGAAATCCTCTCAGAAGAGAATTTTACCTATATGAACCCAAATTTTCTCAGAATATACGGCTATCAGATGAACTTGTCCATTGACAACACACTGACAAGAAGGATAAAGGCAAGGAAGAAAGAATAAAATCCCCAGTTGTGACATGGCTTGTAAGAAGTCAGCTGCCAGACTTCTTTGATCCTTAGACTTTTGATCCTGTCCATTGATCATAATTGACTTGTCTTGATATCCACCAGTATACCTCTCCCATCCCCAACTTCCAGAACCAATTTCAATCTGAGACAGTTAATTCTTAATTCTTTCCAGATCAACAATCTTTAAGTCCTGCACTAAATGTTTACCCAACTAATGATGACTGTGATTAATGGAATCAATTACACTTTCTTTTCTTGAATACAAAAACAAGATATGGGTTACTTATTTACTTAATTTTTTAGTGGCGCAAAAAGCTAAAAGTCATGAAGAGAATATAATGAGAAAGCAATAGAAGCCTTGTATAAGTGGAATCCATAAATAAACAGGAATAATAGAAAGCAGAAGTTTCAAACAGGAAAACTACTCCTTGTCAACAACCATAACTCATAGATTATCTGCTAAGCAGTTACTGCTTTTATCTGCATGTTTAGAGCAGAAGGTACATGTATCATGACGGGGCATTGCAAATAAATGGCTAGTTTAGGTCCTTGTGAATGTTTAAGGCCTCATCTATTTCATGAGTGCTTGATGTGTACTTAGTTCCTTTAATTTTCCCTATGTTCAGCAAACATATGAGCTATTTATCTTACCTATTTTTAATATATTTTATAAGCTACTTGGTTACATTCATAGTGTCTCTTATTTTCTATATTACAATTAAATAGTCTTAAGTAACATAACAAATATATATTCTAAACATATTAGATCTCTTTTCTTGACAAATTATATATTAAAATACATTTTTTCCATCAGAGAATAAAAAGCATATTTAAAAGAATGAAAGTATGTTTAGTTCTTAGTTATACTATACATAGTGTTTAATACATAGTGTTTAATATAATGCATTATTTTAAAGACCATATTTAAAAATGGGGAAGTACAAAGACATTTCCAGAATGGTAGAGTAAGGGCCTTTGTAAAGCCACTCTTCCATGAAAGCAATTAGAATCCTGGAAAAAAAAAAACAAAAGTCAAAATCAACATTTTTCAGAACTATGCAAGTTAATCAAAGTCTTTAAAGAATTTGAGGAGTGTTTCTTCAAGAAAAGTAGCTGATTCCCAGTAAGAACAAGAGAGTTTTTTATCATTTTAACTTGCCTCACTACCACCCCACTCTCTTCAGATCTGTGCTAGTCTCAAAAAACAGCAGTCTTACACTCATGGCATCTGTGAAAAGCAGCAGCCTAACAGCTACTGGAGATGACAGAATGGTTTTATAAATCCCAAAAAAGCCCCATTCCCAAATAACTATTTGTCTGGAATCACTCTGGAAAAATAAAATTCTCAGCAATTGTCTTTATTTGACCTGACTCAGCTTCTTCATTGAGAAATCCTATTCCTAAATCACTTGCTGAAAATAATTAGCCTGGAATTATTTAACACTGCAACTGCCCTAAATGGTGATACTATTTTTGGCAGAAAAGGGCTGGATAAAATACTTAAAAGGAGAGTTTACAGAATGAGATGTCCATAGGGAGCATTGGAAAGCTCCAAAATATTCCTTTGGATGTAGAAGGCTATATGCATGTGTCCACCATGTTCATGCCCAGCAAAGATCCAAGAAGGCCCTAATTTCTCATCTCTGGTGAATCCTGAGGCTCATGGCCATTAAGGAGTAGAGCTTGAGGTAGAGTTGCAGACTGCTGAAGCCTTGAAGAAGTGCCATACCACAAACACACAGGCCCTTTGTAAAGGGCGGGAGAAATATTGGCCAAAGGCATTTAATAATTAGCTGATGAAATACATAACTAAGCAAAGACTTCAGAAGCTGCACATGACAAAAAATATAGATGTTATAGAATGAGACCGGGAAAATTATTTTAAAAAACCCAAATAACAACAATAACAACACAAACAACAAAAACAATAAGCCCTATTGGTAAAATATTCTGACTTCCAGAGTTGCCACATTTATTTATTTGTTTATTTGTATGTCCAGTTTTCAACAACAAAATATGAGACATACAGAGAAAAAGAAGAGTCCATAAACTGAGGCAAGAAAGTCAATAAAAAAGGATCCCTGATGAGGCTCATATATTGAAATTATTAAGCATAACATTTAAATCAGCTGTCATAAATAGCTTTAAATAACTAGAGGAAATCACATCCAAATAATTAAAAGAAAGAATGAGAACAATGATCTACCAAATAAAGAATAAATATAAAAAGTTAGAAATTACTTAAAATAACGAAATTGAAAATGTGGAGCTGAAAAAGTAAAATAACTGAAATGAAAAATTCATGAGAAAATCACAATAGTAAATTTGCAGAGGGGAAAATCAGTGAAATTGAAGATAGGTCAATTGAGACTATTCAGTCTGAAGAATTGGAAGGGAAAAAATAAAGAAAAATGAATAAACCTTCAGAGATCTGTGAGACACCATCAAGTGTCCAACATATACATAATGGGAGTTCCAGAGATAAGAAAAACAGAGAAAGAAAGATTATCTGAAAAATAATGGCTAAAAATTTTATATATATTTTGAAATCAAAGGCGCTCAACAAACTTCAACTAAATTCAAATAGATCCACACTTACACATATCATAGTGATATAGTAAAAAGCCAAAGACAAAGAAAGAATGATTTATTACATACAAGGAATCATCAATAAAACTATTACTAAATTATTACTAAAGGTAAATTAATAAATGATTTCTCATAGAAAGCTTTGGAGGCCAGAAAGCACTGGGATACCACATTCAAAGTGGTTTTAAAAAAAAACTATCACTCCACGGGTGCCTGGGTGGCTCAGTTGGTTAAGCGACTGCCTTCGGCTCAGGTCATGATCCTGGAGTCCCAGGATCGAGTCCCACATCAGGCTTCCTGCTCGGCAGGAAATCTGCTTCTCCCTCTGACCCTCTCCCCTCTCATGCTCTCTCTCACTCTCTCTCTCTCAAATGGATAAATAAAATCTTAAAAAAAAAAAAAAAAAGTCTGCAAAAAAAAAAACAAAACTATCACTCCAGAATTCTGTATCCAACAAAACATTCCTTCAAAAATGAAGGGAAAATTGAAACAAATTAAGACAAACAAAATCAGGAAAAAAAAAAAATCACAAGCAGACATTGCCTACAAAAAATACTAACAGGGTCTTTCAAGCTGAAATAATAGGACACTAGAAAGTAACTTGAATCATCATGAAGAAGAAAGGATCAATGGTAAACTACACAGATGAATATAAAAGTCAGTATAAATATACTTTTATTTGTAATACTTTTCTTCTGCTATGTGTTTTTTTTTAATTATTTATTTATTAGAGGGAGAGCGAGAGCAAATGAGCAGGGAGAAGGACAAACAGGCTCCATACTGAGCTCAGAGCCCAAGGCAGGGATCAATCCCATGACCCTGAGATCATGACCTGAGCCAAAACCAAGAGTCACACACTTAACCAACTGAGCCACCCAGGCACCCCTGACGTATGATTTTTTAAAGAAAACTGCATAAAGTAATAATTATATATGTTTTGGGTTTATAATGTATGACGTTATGCTTTTTATGATAATTGTAGCACAAAGGAGAGAGAAGGCAATGAAGCTATATTAGAACAAAGTTTTTATATATTATTGAAATTAATTTGGTATCAATCTGGACAAGATTGTTTTAAGTTAAAATGTTAATTGTAATTGGATGTACTACTACTAAGAAAACAATTTTAAAAATATGGTACAATAGAAAAGATTGTTTAAAAGAAAAGAAGACAATAATGGAGAAATAGAGAAACAAAAGCCTGTAAAAGATGTATAAAGAAGATAAAAAATGATTAGTATAAATCTTATATTATCCACTGTAAATATAAATATAAATCCCTTTAAATATAAATAAAATAAACACTACAGTAAAGGCAGGGATTTTCTAACATCAAAAGTAAAAATAAAAACCAAGGTTGAACTAGCATTGGAGATAGATTTCAGTCTATGCAAGTGAAAGTTTGGAAAAATTATACTATACGAACAGCAACTATGACAGAGTTAAAGAACTTTTAAATAAAAAAATATATATATATTACTAAAGGTAAAGAAGAGACCATTTTGTTATGTTTTGGAGTACAGTATAGTTTTTTTTAAAGCATAATTATGTAGTAGTCTCAAATAAAACAATATATACCTTTTAATATTTACATTGAGTGAGATTTCCTAATGAACAACTATTCCCTCCACTATAAATAGAATTATAATGAAACATTCCAAATAGAGATTATTTAAAAAGCAAAATATACTAGCTCTTTATGAAAATTGTGCCTCCTTCCATTAAGAAAATTACAGCAAAATGCTCCCTGTTAAATTACTACTTAGGTAATTCATCAGAAAGTTTATGAAATTTGAAAAAATTTATTTAATAGAAATGAAATAAGTGTGAGTCAAATGGAAATTTGACAAGATATTTTTCATAAATTCATTAAATGATATATTGATTTAGAATAAGATTGAAGTAAGTGACTTATTAAATGTTTAATGATCCAAACAAATAATTCAGGTGCATATTGATACATATTTACAAACAAATACCAAAGAAATTCAAACCTAAACCATTCAGAATCATAGGCTCAGTGGACCACATGGGATAGAAGTCACTAATTTTGATGGTTAATTTTACCTATCAACTCTACTTGTCAGTGTGTGCCTAGAGATTTGCCTAATATGCTGGGTATGTCTGTGAGGGTGTTTCTGGATGAGATTAACATTTGATTGGTAGACTGAGTAAAGCAGATTGCCCTTCACAGTGTGGATCAGTCTTAGCCAATCCACTGAAGGACCAAATAGAATAAAAATGTGGAGTAAGGATAAATTCACTCTCTCTGCCCAGCTCTTCCTGCTGGAATATTGGTCTTTTGCCTTTGGACTCAGACTGGAAATACACCATCGACTTGTTAACCGTAGATCTTGGGGCTTCTCACCCACCATTATCACGTGAACCAAATTCTTATAATAATGTGTGTGTGCATATTGTATGTGTGTGAGAGCTGGAAATATATTTAGAAAATAAGTGTAATAATACAAAAGCAGGAGAAAAATTGTAATTATTTACTTAACCCCAAATCAATATGGAGATAAGTTTCAGATCTCTTGTCTCACAAATTAAGAATCTCTGTTTAGACCATGTCACTTTCTATATTAAACATCTACATCAACTTATTTATATTATGCCAAAGCAAAAAATTCATGGCAAGAAGTTAAGCAGGCAAGGAAGACTTTAGTCAAGTTTGTTGGAACAGGGTAGCAGAATGCAGTCTGATCTCAACTCTGCTGAAACAAAGGTTGGAAAATCTTGGTGGAATAAGAGTGCTGTCTTAAATAGTGGAAAATCTTGACCTTAACCAAAAGAAAAGTAAACTTTCTCCTATATACATAACAAGTGGTAGTTTTACAACTTGCAATAGGGCACCCACCAAAGGTAGGTTCCTGTCGCCCCACAGAGACTGGGAGATCTGGGTACTATCTTCCTTCATGATTACACTTCAGAGGGATGCCTCCCTGTTCTCGAGAAAGAGATCCTAGGTTGGAAAACTGGCATGTATCTTTTAAAAAGATTTATATCTCAAAGAAACAAATAATTTATAATTACAAAGGTTGTACAATTACATGCTCTTTGTTGTCATTTTTTTTTTTTTTTAAAGATTTTATTTATTTATTTATTTGACAGAGATAGAGACAGCTAGAGAGGGAACACAAGCAGGGGGAGTGGGAAAGGGAGAAGCAGGCCTCCCACCGAGCAGGGAGCCCGATGCGGGGCTCGATCCCAGAACCCTGGGATCATGACCCGAGCCGAAGGCAGACGCTCATCGACTGAGCCACCCAGGCGCCCCATTTTGTTTTGTTTTAAGTAACTGCTCTAAGAAAAGGGAGGTCAGCGTCCTAGAGTCAAATAAGAGCCAGTTTAAAATTTCATCAAACTGAGGGGAACATTAATGCCCTATTGGTCAATTCATGATGTTTCATCTCTTTATTAAGGGAGGAATCAAAATAGATCAGTTTTTTCAATTTTTTTTCCATATAACATATCAAATTTCTCAAAACTGAAAAATATGTAATGACAGCTAAAGACTTGTAGTACATTTTAAGCTTGTCTGGAAATAATTTGGCTGTTTTTCTTTTTTTTTTTTAAGATTTTATTTACTTATTTGACAGAGAGAGACACAGTGGGAGAGGGAACACAAGCAGGGGGAGTGGGAGAGGGAGAAGCTGGCTTCCTGCTGAGCAGGGAGCCCCATGCGGGGCTGGATTCCAGGACCCTGGGATCATGACCTGAGCCGAAGGCAGAAGCTTAACGACTGAGCCACCCAGGCACCCCCTGGCTGTTTTTCTTAAGTGAAAGAAAGAATTATAAAATTTGTAATAACTCCATCAAAATTTCATTGCAAAATTGTCAAACATCCAATAACTCATTCACATAATGAATACTTCCAATTTCTTAATGTAGGAATACTTTGAAGATTAATGGGCTAGTCTTTATTAACGCCATTTGCAATTCTAGGGAAACAAACAAATTAGACAAAGGTAGGATTTAAGAAATATGGTTTAGCTAATTAGAGTTGTTTAGAGACATGTTTAAATCTTACATAAGATCCTCACGGACTGTATTGTGCAGACCATATTACTATACTGCATTCTGTTTTTGTTTTGTTTTGTTTTTCCAAATTCCCTATAACTACTAAACTAGAAAGCAGACTCTACAATAGATACACTGTTTATTTGTGGGCTGATACCTTGGGAGAAAGAAAATCATTTAGCTGTATCTTTGCATCACCATCCCCTGTTGTTTAGTAGTACAGAGATCACACTGGAATAGCTGTTTGTCTACTTCGCCAATTTGAGAAAAGATGTTGTAATAAAAGTGAGAGCGAACAGGGGTAAAAAAAAATCTCATGTGTGTCTTACATGTTCTTATTGGAGTGGAGAAAGACAGCACTCTTATTGCTCTTAAATTCCTTTTTTATTTTATCTGAACATTCCTTTGTGCACATTCAAGCTCAGCAGGGAGTTTCAAAATGAGGCAATAGAAAAGAGACTTGATAAACCAATATCTGAATAATTTAGGTGGCACTGAGGAGAACTGGGAATCATTAAGAGAGGCAATATCTAAGAGTAAGAGCTTCAAGTCTTGAGTACTATTAGTAAGAGATCCAATATAAAGTAATCAGGAATTCCCTTATAGGCCTGGAGATTGAAACCATGGAGCATAGCTAGCTATTCTAGAAAATGCTCCAGTTGGTTACGCCTAGAGCAAAACCTGCCTTTACAAATGCATCCAAATTTATTCACAGCCACCTGCAAGCTGCTGTTTTGGTTTGTTTTTATGGGAGACTGTATTAGGACTAAGGACAATGGCCTAACTTTCCTGCAGTTTAATTGACTGTGGTATTGGATTTACCTTCCTGATGTCATCATCCTCTTCCACTTCTTCATGATCGTGAAGGTCCTTAAAAGTGAATTCACATTTTTAAACCTGCCCAAGCTTTCCATCCTAACATTCAGCACCTCTCACTTTACCAAAAAAAAAGATCCAGATTTTGTAGGCACAGGATTTTGAAGCATGTGGGATATGGTACAATTTATTATGGCAAACAGATATGAGAAGTGGAGAGGAATTTATACAGCAAAGAAGGAGGGAGAAAAGGCGACTGTTTTACACCTCTCTTCTTCAGATAGTGATGACTAAAAATGCTAGTATCTTTGGACCATGTTACCACTTGTGCCTCACTGATTTGAAATCCCTTAAGGAAATTGCATTTAAATTAAAATCTATTTGCATTAACAGCAAGGCGTGAAAACAGACATTAGTGACTAAAGGCAAAATTAACATTTAATTTAGAGTTTTCTTTTTTCTCTTTAGTCATCAAGAAAATGCTAGGAAGGAAGAAGTGTTTCCTTTCAGTACTGAGGGAAATGTAACCAATGGTAGAGAAAATGACAATTATATTCATGCCAAGACCAATAGAGAACAAGAACGAGTAATTGTTAGTGAATTCTATTCACTAGAACATAGCGTGTTAGAATGGTCTTGATGTTTTCTTATATATGGAAGAATTTTCCCTGTGTTTTGGGGGAAGTTTCATGGCCACTATTTTTCTTTCTGGGAAGGTATTTTGTAATGAATTCAATATTTTTTTATAAAGGAGTGTTCAGTTTCTCATTTTTTCTTATATCGTTTTAGCCAAGTCATGTTTTAATTTATTTTATTTTTTGAGGGGTTTGTCCAATGTATCTAAATTGCCATTTTATTGGGATAAAATTTTTCATATGTCATTACCGTCTTTCAAAATGACTTGAAAGTCCATAATGACCAACCCTTTATCCCCTACTCCCTGTTTTTACTGCTAATACTGACACTTGTTGATTTTCTTTTTTTTACCTATATCATTCTAGAGTGTTATATATTTGTTCAATGGATCAAGCTTTTGGTTTAATTGGTTTTCTTTACTGAATATTAGCTATTTCACTGAGCAATCATTATTGTTTTCTTTCTGTACTTTGATTTGCTAGACTTTTTCTCATATAGAGATGGTAGCTTAGATCTATTAATTAAAATCTTTCTTGTTTTCATTTGTAATTATACTTTTATACATATTATATATAATCATATATTATATATTATACAGTTAATTGTATATATTATTTATACATAATTGCACAATTATACATAACTGCACTTATAAACTTTCCTCTAGTCATCACTTTAGCTACATAAAAGATATGTTGATATATACTGCCATGATACTCAGTTATATATTTTTTTAAATTTTTTCTGATTTTTTTCATTTGATTCCTTATTCAAACCGTAAATATTTCATATAGGTATTGTGTTATTTCAATCTAGTTGGAGATTATAGTTCTCAATTCCACTGTGATCAGAGAATGCATCTCAAAGGATGTATAACCGTTTATTTATCCATTCATCTATTGAAGGAATAGATACTTCCAAGTTTTGATAAATTGAATAGAGCTACTATAATCATTCATATGCAGGTTTTGAGTAAATGTAAATTTTCAACTCATTTGGGTGAATATCAAGGAAAGCATTTGCTAGATCATATGGCAAGGATATGTCTAGTTTTGTAAGAAACTGCTAGGCTATCTTCTGATGTGGCTGTAATGTAACTTTTCAAAATAAATAAAATTTAAACTTAAAACTTTTCAAAATAAAACTCCCTTAGGAGTTTTAGAATCCAGTTTTTTTATGGACAGAGATCAAGGCCAAAAAATTAAGCTAAACATACTATGAGGAGTAGTTAGCAGTGAGGTCAGGAAATTGCACAAAATCAGAACTTGCATTTCTGAGTAAGAAAATGAAATACAAAATATAAGATAGAAGACTGGGAAATAGATAAAAACATCTGAGATCTGAAGATATGGTTGCCAATAAATAAAACAAATAAAGTGGGAAAGACTTGTTAAAAAATAACCAAGAACAGGATGACTTCTCTGAGAAGTGAAAATTTTACCAAGGACTGAGGTAAAATTATGTATTTTTTAATAAGCAGTTTCATCTTTCTGTCAGTACCTTCCCCTACATTATCTTAAATGAATCTTTTCCTGTGATTACCAAGGACTTCAGCTGCAGCCCTGTCAGCATTTCAGAACAGAAAGAACATAAAATAAATATACTCTTCTGAAAGTTAAGTACAGGTCGATGAATTAATGTTAAAAGGGAACCGTAGGTCTTTGTCAAGATCAGAAGATCGCATTGGAGAGGATTGGAACTTTTGCCGAAACTTAGTCATTGCTACTCTAGTAAGTTTTCTAGAATACAAACTTTTTCATTATCTATAGTTGGCTTTTAGAAAAAAGAATACTGAAATAGTTTTAAGAAATTTTAAAACTATTTTTTTCCAGGTAACAAAAATTGAGAACTATAACCATCCCTTAGTTGTAATATGCTAAGTCAGGTGTAGGTAAAACTACAATAATTATTGACATAGGGAAATCAAGGAGAAAATAAAGGAAAAATGACTTAGACACTTAAAATATATTCCTTCTTTGAAAATGGAATGCTTTATGAACTATGACATTGATGTGAAAGACGAAGTAATTCATTGAATGACTATTTAGTGACTAAGGAAAAATATAATTAGGCACTTATAAAGATTAACAGAAAAACGGGGATTACTCATGTTATTCAGACATTGGCTATTTGTGAAAAATTCAGAAGTATATACAATCTAAATTTTTGACTGAACAACTAGAGAGCAGATGTGATTTAATAGGGACAAATGAATAATAATGCACACCAAGGGAAATAATTAGAAATACCTGCACACATATATAAATTAATCAGAAGCTCTCTGGACGTATAGCAGAGAAACACCAAAAATGATTGAATAGAAGTATTTCTTGCCATGATTAAAGGGTGAAAATAATATATTGAGCTTCACACATGCAGTAAGAATTTTATTACCTTTAATCTGAAATCGATAACCTTGGCATTAAAGTATTCAAAGTATTCAAAGACGGTATAGTCCAAAGTAACTCAACAACTAACAAATAAGTACTTATTTTTGATCAAATAATTAGTTGACTAATAAGATTTAATTACTGATTCATTTAAAAAAATTTTTTTTTATTTCCTTGGAGAGTTTAATATATGGCAGCAAAGGTGATATATACATACATATGACATTTAATTGTTTACAAAACATCTCAAAAGAAGCTGAATGGAATAAAGGAAATGCTTTAAGATTCCTGGAAGAACACTATGCTAATACCTTTGCAGTGAATAGATTTTATTTTCTTTAAATATTATTATTTATTATTAATAGTACCAATATTAGGTAGGTGTTAGAGGCAGTTAGATAGATTCTAACAGGATGCCTGGAGGCCAGCAAAGAGAATCATGGCTAGCTACAGAGAAAGTCAGAGGCTTGTCCTGGCTGAGCTCCAAAACAAAGCCACAAGAAGCTGAATCAAACCAGATACGCCTAAGATGGCTGACAAAGTAGGCCAGAAAACTCTGACCAAATAAGGAAGAAAAGGTGCAAAACCCTGCTTTCATGAAATCCCCTTTCAAAATCAGAATTCCCTGAGGAATTTTGGCCTATAATTAGAATATTTCAATAATGTATTGATGCTTTCAACTATAACCTGAATGTATATTTCAACTTATTATGTTACTGTCACTTGTTAAATTTTTTCTAAAGCATAATTTTCATCATTTCACTAATCTGTTTTATACTCTAATGACCCAACACCAAATATCTAATAAATATCTAAGCAAAATCCCATATAACAGTAGACTTGTACCAACAAACACACACACAATTTGTAGCATTAGAATAAATCTTATCACATCATGACATATTTCTTAATCTTATCATCTTTACAAGATTATAAGCTTCTTGAGGGTAAGGTCCATATGTTGTGTACCTTATAAGCTTCTTGAGGGTAAGGTCCATATGTTGTGTATCCAGGACACCTCTTAGCATGTTTACTTGGATATGTATTTAGTAGATACTCAACAAATTATTTTTCCATTATGTCCTATGTATCAGTTTCTGAGAATTTGAAGAACATAAAACCTACCTTCAAAGAATATACAGTCTATTATAGTCAACTGGATGCAGAGAGATATATCTCTAATATTATGTGAGGAATCTTACGAAAAAAGCATGAAAAATATATGATATAAGTAAATTTCAAAAGAAGTCACAATCCATATTAAAAAGAGGAATATAAAATCTTCCTAGATAGGGAGAAGCTTAACTTTTATGTTAAAAGAAATGATTTAGAACTACTTAAAATGAAGTGTAGATCGGGGGAGGGTATTACAGAAGAGTGAACGTCATGAAAATAGCAAATTGGTTGGGTCAGGAAGACAAATGAAGTATACAGGATCCAGGATTAAAAAGATCTTGTAGGTGATGCTATGTGGCATAACATTTTCCTGAATATTATGACAACTCACTGAATGATTTCTGAGTAGTAATTTAAGTAGTTTTGTTTTGTTTTGTTTGTTTGTTTTAAAGTATTATCTTTTGATTTTTGGCTGGAGGTGGTAGCTAGAAAAACAGGACGTAGGTGGTTTGTTAAAAACTACTGGGGTGGGGCGCCTGGGCGGCTCCGTTGTTAAGCGTCTGCCTTTGGCTCAGGTCATGATCCCAGGGTCCTGGGATCGAGCCCCGCATCTGGCTCCCTGCTCCACAGGAAGCCTGCTTCTCCCTCTCCCACTCCCCCTGCTTGTGTTCCCTCTATCGCTGTGTCTCTCTCTGTCAAATAAATAAATAAAATCTTAAAAAACAAACAAACAAACAAAAAAAAACTACTGGGGTAACATCACTCATCATTAGGGAAATACAAATCAAAACCATGATGAGGAAATAGAGTCCAAGATGACAAAGGAGTAGGAGACCTTAGTTTCCTCTGTTTCCAGGAATTCAGATAGATAGCTACCAAATCATTCTGAACACCTGTGAACTCAACAAGAGATCTAAGAAAAGAATAGCTGCAACTCTACAAATAGAAAAGTGACCACTTTCTGCAAGGTAGGAGGTGTGGAGAAATGAATCCAAGGTGATATATGGAGAGATAAACCTGGGGGGGGGGTGTCCGTAAGCCAGCTACCAAAGAGATATAGCAGCAGAGCACAAAATCAGAACTTTTAGAAGTCTGCTCTGGTAAGGGACATCCCTGCCTGAAAGGTGCTCAGGCAGCAAAGCTTGGACAGAATCCTAGATGGGACAGTGTGGTCTCAGGATCCTTGGGGTCACAGGAAGAGCGGGGGTACCGGAGTGTGGCACAGCTCCCAGGCATCAGAGAGGGGAAGGCTGCTGTAGTCAGGGAACCCAGGAGTGGGTGCTACCTTGGTTCCCATAAACCGTGAACCACAGCACAGTCAGATGACTGCTCTCTAAGCAGGGGCCCAAGAAATCACAGAACTGGTGAGACCCACCTTTCTCCCCCAAGAGGACTGGCACAGGAGCATGCTGAAGGAGTCTGCAGGTAAATTACTACTACAGGAGACTTGAAACAGTGTCACCTACCTGAGATAGAAACGTTCAGTCACAGGCTGGGTGAGCGCAAAGTGCAGACAGAGACCAGGGAGACAGGAGTGATTGACTGCTTTTCCCTGAGGGTGCACTGAGGAATGGGTCCCCAAGCTTTCAGCTCTGGGGCTGGAGATTGGGAGGCTGCCAGTTTCATTCTCATCCTCTAAAGCTTTGTGGAAAGCCTTCAGGAGACAAAAGCCACATAGAGCAATCCGGAGCAGGTTACTTAGCCTGGTCCCCTGGCAAGGAGAGTGCAATTCCTCCTTGGGCAAAGGCATTTGAAAATCAAAGCAACAGGCCCCTCCCCCAGAATATCAGCAAGAACATCCAGACAAAACCAAGTTTACTGATCATTGAGAACTGCAAAACTTTAGTGCTAGGGGAATATAACATATAGAATTCATGGTAGTTTTTTTTTTTTTTTTTCTCCCCACGATTCTTTAGTCTTTCAATTTATTTTTTTTCCTCTTTTTTTTATCAACCAATTTCTTACTCTATCAACTCCTTTTTTTAATCTTTTTAAAATTTTTTACAGTTATTCTATCCTTTCATTATATTTATTTTTGTACATAAAGAAGTTTTTCATTTTTTACAATTTTGGAATGCAATTTCTTCTAATACCAAAATACACCCAGTGTATGGCCTGTTCTTTTCACCTGTCCAATATGTTCTCTCTCTTTTTTTTTTTTTTTGTCTTTTTGTTGTTGTTGTTGTTAAAGGCTTTTTTAATTTTCATCTTTACAGTTACATTTTATCCTTTCAATGTATTTAATTTGATTTTTGTATATAGATAAGTTTTTCTTTTGTTACAATTTTGAGATGTAGTTTCTTCTAACAAACCAATCAAAATCCACTCAGGATATAGTGTATTGCTCTGTTGTGTTCACCCGTCTGTTATATTCCTTCTTTTTTTTTTCTCTATTTTTTTTGTCTTTTAATTATCATTTTTAGAATTACATTCTATCCTTTCATTTTATTTAATTTTATTTTTGTACATATATAAGTTTTTCTTTCCTCACAATTTTTCTTTTTCTTTTAAGATTTTATTTATTTATTTGAGAGAGAGAATGAGATAGAGAGAGCATGAGAGGGGGGAGGGTCAGAGGGAGAAGCAGACACCCTGCTGAGCAGGGATCCCGATGCGGGACCCGATCCCGGGACTCCAGGATCATGACCTGAGCCGAAGGCAGTTGCTTAACTAACTGAGCCACCCAGGCGCCCCTCCTCACAATTTTTCTAACAAACGGGCCAAAATACACACAAGATCCAGTGTATTGCTCTATTCTGTTTACCTGTCTCAATATATTTTCTATTTTTTTTAAATTTTTAAATTTTTAAAATTTTTTTTTGGTTTTGGGTCTCTTCTGATTTGTTTAGTGTATATTTCTCTGGGATAGTTGTTGCCATTTTAGTACTTTGTTCTCTCATTCATCTATTCTTCTTTGGATAGAATTACAAGATGGAAAAACTCACCTTAAAAAAAGAGAACAAGAGGCAGTACTGACTGCCGGGGACCTAATCAGTATGGACATAAGTAAGATGTTGGAACTACAGTTCAGAATAATGATTATGAAGATACTAACTGGCCTTGAAAAAAAAGCATAGAAGACAGTAGAGGATCCCTTTCTGGAGAAATAAAACAACTAAAATCTAATCAAGATGAAAAAAAATGGCTATTAATGAGATACAATAAAAAACAGAGGCCCTAACTGCTGGGATAAATGAAGCAGAAGAGAGAATTAGTGATATAGAAGACCAAATGATGGAGGATAAAGAAGTTGAGAAAAAGAGAGATAAACAACTACTGGATCACGAGGGGAGAACTCGAGAGATAAGTGTTACTGTAAGACAAAACCATATTAGAATAATTGGGATCCCAGAAGAAGAGCAAAGAAAGAGAGGGGCATAAGGTATATTGGAGCAAATAATAGCGGAGAACTTCCCTAATCTGAGGAAGGAAACAGGCATCCAAGTCCAGGAGCACAGAGAACCCCCCTCAAAGTCAATAAAAATAGGCCAATATTTAGCTTGCTAATCTCAGAGACAAAGAGAAAATCCTGAAAGCAGCTCAGGACAAGAGGTCTGTAACCTACAGTGGTAGAAATATTAGATTGGCAGCAGACCTATCCACAGAGACCTGGCAGGCCAGAAAGGACTGGTGTGATAAATTCAGAGCATTAAATGGGAAAAATATGCAGCCAAGAATACTATATCCAGCTAGGCTGTCATTGAAAATAGAAGGAGAGATAAAAAGCTTCTAGGACAAACAAAAACTGAAAGAATTTGTGAACACCAACCAGCCCTACAAGAAATATTGAAGGGGGACCTCTAAGCAAAGAAAGAGCCTAAAAGTAACATAGACCAGAAAGGAACAGAGACAATATAGAGTAACAGTCACATTACAGACAATATAATGGCACTAACTTCATATTTTTCAATAGTTATCCTGAATGTAATTGGGCTAAATGCCCCAATCAAAAGACACAAGGTATCAGACTGGATAAAAAAACAAGACCCATCAATATGCTGTCTGCAAAAGACTCATTTTAGACCCAAAGACACCTGCAGATTGAAAGTGAGAGGATGGAAACAATTTATCATGCTGATGGACATCAAAAGAAAGCTAGGATGGCAATGCTTATATCAGACAAATTAGATTTTAAACCAAAGACTGTGATAAAAGATGAGGAAGGACATTATATCATAATTAAAGGGTCTCTCCAAAAAGAAGATCTAACACTTGTAAATATTTATGCTCCTAACTTGGGAGCAGCCAATAATATAAACCAATTAATAACAACATTAAAAAAAAAAAACACATCCATAATAATACAATAATAGTAGGGTACTTTAACACCCTACCTATAGCAATGGACAGATCTTCTAAGCAGAAGATCAACAAGGAAACAAGGGCTTTGAATGACACACAGTAAATTGGTCAATCAGAGAAAGACAATTATCATATGATCTCATTAATATGTGGAATTTAAGAAACAAAACAGAAGATCATAGGGGAAGGGAGGGAAAGATGGTGACAAACCATAAGAAACAAAACAGAGAATCATAGGGAAGGTGAGGGAGAGATGGAGACAAACCATAAGAGACACCTAAACATAGGTGAAACAAACTGAGGATTGCTGGAGGGGAGGTGGCTGGGGGGATGGGATAACTGGGTGATGGACATTAAGGAGGGCATGTGATTTTATGAGCACTGGGTATTGTATAAGACTGATGAATCACTGACCTCTACTTCTGAAACCAATAATACATTGTATGTTAATTAATTATATATTGAATTTAAATTTTTAAAAACTCTCAAAAAAAAAAAAAAGATGAGATACCATCTCACACCTGTCAGGATGGCTAAAATTAACAACACAATAAACAACAGATGTTGGTGAGGTTGCAGAGACAGGGGAACCATCTTGCACTGTTGGTGGGAATGCAAACTGGTGCAGCCACTCTGGAGGAGTATGGAAGTTCCTCAAAATGTTAAAAATAGAACTACCCTACAATCCAGCAATTGCATTACTATGTATTTACCCAAAGGATATAAAAATACAGATTCAAGGGAATACAAGCACCCTGATGTTTATAGCGACATTATCAATAATAGCCAAACTATGAAGAGAGCCCAAATGTCCATCGACTGATGACTGGATAAAGAATAGTTGTTATACACACACACACACACACACACACACACACAATGGAATATTACTCAGCCATCAAAAGGAATGAAACGTTGCCATTTGCCTAGAGGTGAATGGAGCTAGAATGTATTATGCTAAGTGAAATAAGTCAGTCAGAGAGAAAGACAAATACCATATGATCTCACTCATATGTGGAATTAGGGAAGAAAACAGTTGAACATATGGGAAGGGGGGAAAGAAAAAAAGGAGAGATGAAAACAAGCCATAAGAGAACCTTAACTATAGAGAACAAACTTTAGGTTGATGGGGGGTCATGGGCTAGATGGGTGATGGGTATTAAGGAGGGCACTTGTTATGATGAACACTGGGTATTGTATGTAAATGATGGCTCACTGAATTCTACTCCAGAAATCAATATTGCACTATATGTTAACTACCTAAAAAACAAAGTAAAACAAAAACCCACACACACAAAACCAAAAAAAAAAAAAATAAGAAAACTACTAGGGTAATTCAGTTAAGGAAATATTAGAGCTTTTCCTGTGAGATTGTGATTGTGTTAGAGAATTATCCATCCCTGTCCTAGCCGTGTGACTTTGAAGTACCTCCCACTAGAACAAATAAAGTATATTTCCCTTGTCCATCGATAGTGAGTTTGGTCATACATATGATTTGCCTTGGCCAATGAAATGTAGGCAAAGGAATAGTTTGCTAATTAGTTTATGGCCAATAACTTTAGAGAAATCATTGGTTTCCACTTGCCTTCAAGTATTTCTGTCATCCACTATAAAAGGAAATTTCAAAATAGAGCAAGCAAGCCTAACTAGTAGAATCTTTTTTAAAAATAGGCTTGGGAGGCCACAAAGGAGAGGGAATTTATGCTTGTCTTCATTGGAAGAACTATGAACTTTTTGAACTTTCAAGTGAGCCTCAAAGCCCTCAGGGTGGACTTTCTTCTCACATGGCAAGTGAATAATCTGCATTCTTCACTTTAAAAGAAGTCAATTCAGTTTAATAAACCTCACTCCCTGATTTGCATATTAACCCAACCAATCCTAGTTAATTTCAATTCATGTTTTGCACAGAGGATCTAAATAAGAACTACTTTTGTAACCTTTTGTATCTTTAACTCTGCCCCCCATACTTTGTCGTTCTTTGTCTGGTTTCTGCCAGAATCTGTGTCTCCCAAATTGTAATTCTAATCACCCAAATAAATGTCTGTTTGCTTAAATTTTCAGTGAATTTTTTCTTGGTTGACACAAACATGAGAAAAACAGGTACTAGGAAGCTTCTCAACCTAGGCTGAAGAATTATGTGGAACAGACCTGAATCCAACCTATAGTCTGGATTAAGTCTATCAGATCCCAGACAAATATAAAATCATCTGCAGATCTTTGAGCAAGAAATAAATGTTTTTGTTTTAAAACACTATATTTTTTTTGGTTTTGTTCTTGTTGTTTGTGTTTTTTTTGCAGCTGACAACTAAGTAATACAAAGTTAGAGATGGAAACACTTCATAGACATTTTATTATGGTGGTATAACTGACAGGACATATTTAATTGGAAGTGGGCTGTAACGGAGAAAGCAAGGGCAAGTTTTGTCTTCAGCTTCCTGCCTTGGAAATTTAATGAGTGTTAGTGCCTTGGAAAATGAGTGTTAGTTAGTAATATGCACTAAGATTTATTAAATTTAGCCCTTCCCGTCATATCCACATATAATCCTCATCTTCATATTTACAACATTTACGTCTGTTTAACTTTTGTTTTCAAACTGTAACACTAAGATGTTCATATTCTTCTTGCCATCCTTCCAAAACTAAATTGGTTATTATTGCCACAATGCAGTATCATTGTGAATATCCAACTAAATAATATTGATCAATGTGGGCAAGGATTTATGTCTATATTGTAACTAGTCTACGTTCAGTGCCTACTAGAGGGCAGACACTAAAAATATTTGATACATACATGAATAAATGAACGAAGTATACATGAAAGGGAGTGAGAGAAAAAAGGAGGAAAAAAGGTATAAAACTTGACATTGTATATTATACAATAAGAAAATTATTATTTGTATTGTTATATTGATTTGGGATATTTTGGGATATATTATACCAGATTTGGGATAGTTTGAAATAAATATGTATTCATATAAATATACATATATATCAATTTTTATGCACAAGAATATTATATATATTATATAACATAAACTGTAATAATTTGAAGATGAAGTTTTAACTGAAATGTTTATGCTATGAAATATGTTACATAGAGAATATGTTATAGAAATAAATTATAAATATGATGTAATAAGCAAAATTATCTTTTATATGTTTTCTAACTAATAAATGGTCATAAAGTAAAGCTCCCCGCAAGTTATTTTTGCAAAATATCTTTCTCATAATTAATTGCAGTTCATAAACAATCTTCTTCAAATAATCTACAAACCATAAGCCATTGGAAGTTGTAAAGTAAACTCTGATCTTCTGTTTTAGTGCATGCGTGTGAATATATGAATCACATATTCAAGAAACCTTATAAAGAAGCATAGTTTAAACCCCCAAAACTAGCTTTTAGTCTTAGAACTAAAATTCATAAACTACTAAATCAATTAATTTATTTAGTTATCATATATGTATTAAGCATCAATTATCATACCAGAAAAGGTACAGAATGATGGTGACATAAAGGTCTCCTGTGCTCAAACAATTTACATTCAATTGAATTTGTAGGGGGTGGCTGGCAAAATGAAAACTATAGTGTATAAGTAAATCCTAAATGTAAGCTCATAAACTTATTGAAGACTAGCAGAGTATTAGTTCAACTAACCTAGGTAAGTTAAAAGCAACTTTCTGCAGTGAGGGATTTTCTCAATAAAAGTATAAAACAGGAAGACATGAGCATGAATTAAGGGAGGCATCGGATATTAGATTATGAATTTACACAAATAATTTAAGTATAGAGACAAATTACTGGATGGGGAAATGCAAATCAAATATTCTATAATAGATATGTCTCAATCCTCACCACCATGGTTGTAAACAATTAACATGAAATAAAGTTCATTGGAATATAAAGACTTTGATAGAGTCTTTTCTTAAATAATCATTTCCAAATGCACACAGATATTTATATCCAAAATATCAGCAACTTGTTTCTGAGGGACTATTAAAAATCAATCATAAATAGTCAATTAGAACTGATAATAAATAATGAATAGCTATGACTGTAACCCATATATTAAATGGTAAAAATACTGTGATTGTGATTAGCTTATGTGTGTGTAACCACACATATAAATACTATAAGAATCCACGTGGAAGTATTTTTTTTTAATACCTGGTCAATTCAAGGAGAAAATTCTATAGAGTATAGTTAAATAGTGATATTTATATATATTAATGATAGATTTTTATGTTGTAAAGTTATTGCAAACTTAAGCTTTTAATGAAATTTATGTCATTTGAATAGTATTTTATGATATACTTTGTTGTAAATATACTTAACAGTATTATGGACTGTCATGTTTAGGTAAAATGTGACATTATATTTTCTAATTTTTAAGTGTAAATGGTCTCTTAAAATTGGAAATAGGGGGATGCCTAAGTGGCTCAGTTGGTTGGGCGTCTGCCTTCAGCTCAGGTCATGATCCCAGGGTCCTGGGATCGAGTCCTGCATCAGGCTCCTTGCTCAGCAAGGATCCTGCTTCTCCCTCTCCCTCTGCCTGCCACTCCCCCCTACTTGTACTCTCTCTCTCGCTCAAATAAATATATAAAATCTTAAAAAAAATTGGAAATAGGAAAAATAATATACAACTATGAATATGCATTTATTTTATTTTATTTATTTTTTAAAGATTTATTTATTTTAGAGAGAGTGCAGTGGTGGGGTAGAGGAAAGGGAGAGAGAGAATCTCAAGCAGATACTGCACTGAGCGCAAAGCCCGATACAGGACTCGATCTCACAGCCCTGAGATCATGACCCAAGCTGAAATCAAGAGTTGGACGCTTAACCAACTGAGCCTTCCAGGTGTCCCATGAATGTGCATTTATTTTAAAATCTTTGACTGTGATTCATTTCCCACTCACCCAGATTAACTATATCTCTTACAGGGCAATGATCAATATATGAGAAAAGTATTTAGAAGGTTACTTATTAGTCATAAAATTTTTACATGTTGAAATTAGGCCCCTCATTAAAAAAAGAAAAGTATTTATAAAAATAATTAAAACACAAGTTCTTTAAATATCCCATCTTTTTTGTTATATGTCGATTAATGCATTTGTTGAATGGATATGTATCATATGGGTAATTTTGTGTTAGACACATACACATCATGCAATTTCATAGTACATTTCTTTTTCATTATAATTTGTTCAGATTTTTAAAGGCAGATTTTAAGGGAGCCTGGGTGGCTCAGTCAGTTAAGCCTTTGCACTTAGCAAGGAGTTTGCTTGAGATTTTTCCCTTCCCTTCTCTCTGCCCCCCTACCACCTTGCACACTCTCTCTCTCTCTCTCTAAAATAAATAAATAAACCTTAAAAAAAACTTTTAAAGTCCAATCTACAAAGTGTGGTATAATAAGCATACTGTTCTATGAGTTTACATATAGTTGTATAACTAACCCCCAAATTAAGACCCACTCCACTTGTCCCAAGTCCTGATCTGGTTTCAGTCACTATGGCTTTGCTGTTTCTAGTATATCATATAAATGGAATGGAGCATGAAGCCTTTTGAGTCTGCCTTCTTTTATATAGCATAACGTTTTTGAGTTTCATTTATGTTGCTGCATGTATCTGCAGTTTGTTCATAAGAGTAAGCTTTAATTTCTACTGTATGTCTCCCATTGGGAGATTCATGGGAACCTCTTTCTGAAAATCTGATTATTAGAACTAAGTTTGAAAATATCATAAAAATCAAATATTTCTTCTCTGGGCTTAGGAATACCAACTGAGATTCAGAGGGGTACCCCCTCCAAATAAGAGAAAAATAATTGCTACTTGTAAAAAAGTGTTTGTAATAGCCTTCTAAGCATCTGTTAAACTTTATTCATCCATATTTACCTATTAATCATAAAAGACTATACAATTCACAACAGGTTAACTAAAAACATAAAAATCTAGATATACATTAAAGTGTGACTTGGAATGGAGTAGTGGATCCCTATGGCGCCCTTTCTCTTTTATTTGAGCTGGATTTCAGGGATTTATGTTCCTTGCAATCCTAATAATACTTCCCTGATGTTGCCTTTCCTCTGGAAATATTTTTAGTGTTGGATTTTTCTCCACAGTCTGCCTTTTAAAGTTGGTGTCTGTTTGGACTTGATATCCACTCCTTCTTGGTTTCATTTGATAGTCACATATCATGAACATATAAATAACATAATTTCAAAATTATAAATATCCAATCAAATATCTCTTTTGTGTTTAAAACATATTTGAAATAATTTATTAAAATATCCAGTTAGATATTCATCAGAGATCTCAAATACAATATGTATGAAAATAAACTCACTATCTCCCTTTCACTTATTTGCTCACATGTTCCCAACCTCAGTGAATGACCCTATACTATACTCACATTCTTTATCCAGAGCCTGAGGTTTGTATTGATTATTTCTTGTCCCCTAAACCAACTTCATGCAGTTACCATGCTTGGTTAATTCTTTCTCTTACATATTGAATACTCTGTCAGTTTTTCTTTTCTACCATAACTGCCCTTAGTCCATGACAATCTAAACTTGTTCTTACTTCAATTTCTTCCTGGTTTCCTGCTTCTCAGTGGCTTTTCCTCATTTCATGCTTGTACCATATTAGAATATTTCAGAAATAATGTTCTATTCATGCCACTCACCTGTTGATTAGCCATTGCCCTAGGAAAAGCCAGGCTATTATGTCTAGACTTTATGGTCCATCATCATCTGTCTCTGTAGGTTCACCTTTCAGTAATTATCCCACACTTTCCATATTTAAACTTTAGCAAAAAAGCCTTACCTCTTGACCTTCACTTGCATTGTCTTCTCTGCCTGGGGCAACAATTCTTTATGTCCCTAACTAATTTCTATTCTCTCTTAAAAAAGAAGATTGAGTATAACCTCCTTAACAAAATTTTGCGTGAAGCCCCTACACTAGATTAGTTTTTTTTTTTTTTTTTTTGGTAGCATTTTCTTGTCTTAGTTTTCTATTGTTGTTAAAACAAATCAGCACAAATTTAGTAGTTTAAAACCTCACATATTTATTACCTTATAGTTCTTAGGAGTTCAACACACATGTCTCTAGGATAAACTTCAGCCAACAGGACTGCATTCCTTTCTACAGGCTCTAGGGAAGAATTCATTTTCTGTCTTTTCCAGCTCTGAAGGCTGCCCCTGTTGCTTGCCTTGTGAAATGCTTCTTCCATCTTCAAATCAGCAACATCACATCTCTCCAACACTTTTTCCACAGGTACATATTATTTTGTCTACAGTTGGGAAAGAATTTCTGATTTAAAAAATCTATGTGTTTAGATTAGGTCCACCTACATTATCCAGGATATACTACCCTTCACAATGCCCTTAATTTAATCACATATACAAAGTCCTTTTGTCATTTAAGGTAAACTGTCTGAAGATTTTAGGGATTAGTACATTAGAACTAAGACATTATAATGTGGACATTTTGGAGAGCCATTATCCTGTCCCCTGCAGTTCCCATTGTACCTTTACTTCTCCCATCTACTCACGTAACAGATAGCACTGCAGTTTTTATTTAATGCCTATCTTCTTGATTAGATTATTCTGTAAAGTACAGTGTTTGAACTCTTTGTTTCCTACTCTCTAGAAAACTGAGAGTTCCTCCTAAATATAAAACCATAGCTACGTAGCATCTGGGTGAAACTGAACTTGAAACTCTAAAGGACATATTGTGGAATGTAATACAAATTATTCTACAATATTTGTACCTACAAAACACACCAATCTGTTCCATGTTTGCCTAGGAAACCCTTTCTTTAGAAGTCAGCTTCTATAGGGAAAGAACAATTATTGCAGGTAGTTAGTATTATTTGAGCTACTCTCTTACATGAGTTAATGACTAACAGGTTATGAAGGCCTTTGTTCCCAACAAGCAATATCTATTTTCTATTTAGTAAAATTTCATTCCACATCCCTAAAAAAAGAATCCTTTAATTTTTACATATTATTATGGTTGCACATAAAAAAAATCTTTTACATATCTTTGTAGGTAATCTTATGGAAAATAAGAAAAGAGACAATCATCAATGTCTTCTTGCATAGTTTTTCCTCTAATGTGAAATAAATTATGCTTCCTCTTATTTTTATAAAATATATTTGTTACCCTTATTTTTAAAGATAAAATCTATATCAAATTTTTGTATGGATTTTACTCATCTTTGAACCATTTGCCCTCAGATACATAAATCACCCTTTGTCTGTTATTCTCTGTTTTATAGGGTAGACTGTCAGCCTCAACATTCCTCACCAACCCCAATGCGTGGCTTCAAGCTGACCAGTGTATGGTGTCCAGCAGTGGATGTATCCTTTCCATGGTTCCAGATTCTCTCATGTACCTGTATCTTTTTAATTTTTGTCCTAGCTGTATGTTTTATTCATGATTTCATAACCAATTTATGTTTGACTTGACTTTTCCTCCTTTTAATTAAATTCTTGCATTGAATTCTCCTTCTTTGAACTAGTCATAGTTATTTTTTGTTTTCCAGTTCAGCTCTGACAGTTCTTTTATGTGCATATATTTAGAACATTTCTAAACATAAGGCAACTTCGTATGTACACATTTAAAACAGTTCTGAATAACAGATAACTCCCTATTTCACAGTAAGAATATTTAATTTTTTTTTTCTTAGAGGGAACATTTGGGCAATCTAAAATGTTAGGCGCATAGGCATAGTCAAGTATCTACTTGTAACATCAAACATACTAACTTATGTCTACATATTTTAAATATGCTATACAAAAATATATTTTCTCTGAAATTTTTTTTATTCTTTCAGTTCATGTAATGATTTTAGTTAGAATTCCTAATATGCATCTTTGACATTACTGATTTTGTCATCATTAGAGCTTCTATTTGCATATCTAGTGAATTTCTACAGTAAATCATCTTCATGTCAGTGTAACTGTTTAAGATAGTTTTTTTTCTTCTTTTGGCAGATGAGAATTTAATCCCTTGCCATAAGTAGACATTTGCATAAAATTTTGGCAGACACATTTCCACTTGTTCTGCTGGTGTTTAACTGTATTTCAGGCATATTTTTTATTGTTCTTAGTAATAATCTGTAATAAAATTCACCTCCTTCATGTTCATATTATTATGAATAACTATTGAATTTGTGTTATAATCGAGCATTTTCTTTTTATAAAATCAATTCCAACAGGTGTTCTGCATAAGCAATCAATGCTACAAATGATTGAGATCTGAAATGTCTATTGAAACTTCCTCAAACAGAACTCGGTTGTTTTAAATGCATTAATTTTGAGAGTACTTTCTATTATGAGGACACTTCTCCAGAATACTTTTTGAAATAACATCACATAATTATTCAGGCTTATGTCAAGAATAAACCTACTCTTCATCTATATACTATATTGAAAGGCAACATGACTCTAAATTACATTAATAATATATGAAAAACATTATATAAATTTAGCAAAGTAAGAAAGGAGTAAGCATTGCTTGGTGTATTCACAAATTTTTTAAATTATTCGTTAAAAGAAACTTCTGTCAGGGAGAAGGAATAAGAACCATATGATAAATTACATGATGGTAGTTATGTAAGATAGAAATTATTGTAATATATGATAGGTTTACAACAGATGCCATTTCACTGCTTTATTTCTCCTAAGAGAATTTACTCAAGAAATTCCTGAAAGTGATAATTCTATGTATCTTGTGACCAACCTTACTCTCCTGGTCATATGATTGAGTAAGTAGGTTCAATCTTCAATCAGATTGTATCTCCTAGTTATTTGAAACTGGAACAACAGGAGACTGGGTCAGTTTATTGAGGAGAATAAAACAATCTGCCCTATGAAATATATCTAATTACTAACAAGAGTGGCAGTAGATGAAGTTAAGATTCCATGCATGGGGACTCTGGAAGTGTCTTGGTTTCTACACTTGTTCACTGGTTCAGTGTTTCCTCAGATCTATGAAGTATACCTTCTTATAAAAAACTTGGGATATTTTAAATGGCTTTCCAATCACTGACATTAATATTTCCCTAAAAAATTTCAGAGAGTGAAATTAATTTGTTTGGATGAAAATCCATGCTTTGGCCACCTTTGGCCACCTTTGCTTTACAAGATATACTGCTTGTTTTTCCCCTATGAATATAAATAATACATATGCACCACCAAAATCTTTACATACGTCTTTACATTTTTATATAAAAAATAGAAGTCATCTATAAGCCAACTGCATATTAAACACTATACTATAAAAATTTATAATTCATTGTAGAATAATTTTGTTCTCCCTTCTTAAATTTGGTTCTTGCATTCTTTCATGTCACTTGACTTAGCTGTTCTGTATGCATAGCTATATAATCACATGTTCTTTCATTTCCTAATGCATTTCCCTTTTGTGGCTATTAATTTTACTGTATTTGTTTACTGTATCATTATATCAGGTTTTCTAATGTCTTCTTTATTTCATATACATATATATACACACACACACAAATATCCATTGATTTAACAGGCACTTGCCCTGTTCGAATATCATTATGATCTACTTGTCCAATAAGCATATGGAGCAATTCAAGCACTTTGAGTGTGGCCAGTGGAATTGACATGTTCTGTGAGGATAAAATAAGCACTAGGTTTTCAAGACTCAGATTGCAGTTAGGAAAAAAAAAATTAATATTTTATATAAATTAGACATTAAACATAATATTTTGGATATGGGGGTTAAGTAAAATATGTCATTAAAATTAACTCAACTTTTTTTTGAACCTTATTTAATGCAATTCCTTTAAAATGTAAGGTTTTATATTTGGCTCACATTTGTGATTTCATCTTGTATTTCTATTAGCCAGCACTGTTCTAGATGATAAAGTTGAAATGCATGTTTACTTTAAAAGAATATATAGAAAGTATGCAATAATCATGCACATAACAAAAATATCATAATATAAACATCATATGTTACAGGTAACGCAATATGTTTCACAGTGAAAATTGAATTTGAGTTGAGATTTGAAGAGTAGATAGGAGTTTATGGTTAAAAGCTAGAGACAAATTTATGGCATTTATGATGGTTAACTGATATTCTCCAATACTTACATGTGAATGATATGAATATGAGCAGGGAGACTAGAGATTTGTAACCAGCTAAGAAAGTTTTGTGAGGTATTAAAGTATTACATATATGTCTAGGGAATTGTTAGTCTTCTAGATATCATGTTCAAAGAGGCATGATAGTCCAGAGTGACTATCTCCATAGAGATCTGAAAGATATTTTTTAGGAGGCAATATCTCTGATTCAGAATTGTATTTTATTTTAAAATTTACTCTAGTAAGCCCGATTTGCTTAAATCCTTGGAAAATGTACACAATCCATCTTTCTTTATAACTGTATATTTTTATTTGCTATTTCTCAATATCAAGTTTCTTAAAAAGAATAAAAGCTTGGGCACTCACTGTCTATGATACATACATGAAGCATAGTTATTTGGGAATTCAATAATTTCCACCTAGCTTTGATATTTAAGAGCATTAAATTTTGAACTTAAATGGCCAAAGAAAATGAAAATAACACTACTAGTGATTTCATGGTCTTGTTTTACCTCATTATCTCTTGTTGAGTCTCCTACTGTTTAAAAAATTGAAAAATCATGCTGAGTCGAATGCCCAATGGCCTGAATAAAATCAATTTTAACATTGCGTATCCCTCATCTTAACTTAGTCATTGATGGCCATGTAAAAAAAGTATTATAGTCAATATTATTTTCTTTATGTACTACATCTGTAACTGCTGTTTGTTTATGCTGTGAATTCGCCTTGTCACTGATAGAATTAGAGATCAGGATCACCGTTCAAAAAAAGAAAAAAAAAAAAAACAAGATCAAGGCAAATCTCAATCCTCTCATTAAAATGGTATCAAATGACACCTAGAATTTAATAAGAAAATATATTTTAGATTAACTATGTATTTTAGATTACAGAATTTGTATTATTTACATTTGAAGGAGGTGGTAAAATATAGAAGCATGTATTATTAAAAATTCACATGTTGTTTCAAAAATACTTCATTGAGAATAGATGTCCAAGATGACATAGCATATTAAATTAGAGAAAGAAATTCTAGCCCTTTTCTGTTCACTTCAAACATATATAAAAAACTGTAGACAAATTTTTGTTTCTACCAAATAAGTATAAAAATACGGTCAAATAAAAAAGTAGTAATGACAGAAAATGATTTTGCTTTATTTTGTAAATCTGCAACAGTCTCAATAAAATTATAATTACTATAAGTTTTACTACTACATTATTTTTTGCCTTGAATAATTTTATGTGAATTTATTAAAATAGTCTGACTTGTATTTCCAGAATCTGGGGGCAGGAGGTTTTTTTAAACCAAGTTCAAAAACCCTGCTCTTGATGCTAATAGGATGATACTTGTTTTCTTGACTGACTCAGTGCTTTAATTTAATTAAACCTTCCTGCTGTTTGGAACCCATTGTTCAGGAATTCTGTTTTGTACAAGGAAAAGAAAAATTACGGCAACGTTTTCAGTCCTTTAGAGGATGGTCCACTGGGAGGTTGGATCCCAGTGTCCCAGAAGCTATTAAACATAAAGGTAGCTTGGCACCGATTCACCTCAGCACAACTGCTAGAAAATTAGCTCACATTAAGCAGCATTTAAGTAATTTAGTGTAGTAGTATCTTTCTTTTAAAACATCTCTAAAAATATGCTGAATGTAAACATAATATTCACGTATCTAACTGCCCTTAGGAGATTTTGATCCTGTCCTTGACTCCATAAGGGTAATCAAACTTGAAATGACAATTTTAAAACCACTCATTGCAACAGATTTTGTAGCTTGTTTTTGATACTGATGCTTATTTTAACAATATTTACAGGGGAGTTGACAAGAGCATAAACTTAGGAATCATTATCTCTAAACATTTTTTTACAGATGTCTTCTATTTTTCAAAAGGACAAAATTATTTTTTAAGAGTAGCCTCATTGAGGGACGCCTGGGTGGCTCAGTCGGTTAAGCGGCTGCCTTCGGCTCAGGTCATGATCCCAGGGTCCTGGGATCGAGTCCCACATCGGGCTCCTTGCTCGGCGGGGAGCCTGCTTCTCCCTCTGCCTGCCTCTCCCCCTGCTTGTGTTCTGTCTCTCTGACAAATAAATAAATAAAATCTTTAAAAAAAAAAAAAAAAAAAAAAAAAAAGAGTAGCCTCATTGGGATGCCTGGGTGGCTCAGTCATTTAAGCAGCTGCCTTGGGCTCAGGTCATGATCCCAGGGTCCTGGGACTGAGTCCCACATCAGGCTCCTTGTTCAGTGGGGAGCCTGCTTTTCCCTCTGACTGCCACTCCCCCTGCTTGTTCTCTCTCTCTGACAAATAAAAAAATAAAATCTTAATTAAAAAAAAAAAAGAGTAGCCTCATTGATTTTCATAACAGAGATAAGAATAGTCTGGATATCTGATGAACAATTAGGTACAAAATACTTTGAAAACTTGAAAATGGGGGCACCTGGGTGGTCCAGTCAGTTAAGCGTCTGCCTTCAGCTCAGGTCATGATCCCAGAATCCTGGGATCGAGCCCCACATCAGGCTTCCTGCTCAGAAGGACTCTATTTCTCCTTCTCCTTCTGCCTATCTGCCCTGCTCGTATTCCCTCTCTCTGTCAAATAAATAAATAAAATATTTAAAAAAAAAACCTTGAAAATGCAGCATAAAATGTAATTATTATTCAACTAACTACATGAGCATAGTATTACATGACTGTTGCTTATTCATTCATGCTATAACCTAATCCATGCCCACTGGTTATTGGTGGGGAAAAGATTGCTTTTTCTTTTTTTCACTTTATTAGAGATAAATATTATTACTTTTTGAAAAATTGAAGTAATACCATTCCCTTTTAAGCTTTACAAAAAATCTTTCCAGGAATTGATTTCAGGTATAATCCTTTCTCTTCAAGATAAGATATATAGAATTTATCCCAATAAGAATATATTCTTGGAAGTAGAGAGACATTTCCTACTCTTATAATGATAGTAAGCAACATTAAGTAATAAATGTCTACTAGTTCAAGTGTCCAATTTCTTAATATTTCTCACACCTTTTCTGGTTTGAAAGGTGGAAAGTATGTTACAGATACTGCTTTAAGTATCTGGTCCTCACTCTGTTATTTATTCTCATAAAGATATATATGCAAATGATATAAAAGACCAATAATATCATATATGTTACGAGTTAATGGGAGGATTGTTCTATGCCCAGATCTTAATTTATAAAGCTTTCACTGAGTACCAACATGGAAAGGTCAATGCTACTTGAAAATATATATTACTTACATTTCCTGAGAGAAAGGGGCATGCATGCCATCTGGGGCCACGTAGGAAATACCAGAATTGAGTCAGGAGGCAGAAGACCGGAGTGAGGGGAAAGTGATGGGATGCCTGCGTGGCTCAGTCTGTTAAACTTCTGCCTTCGGCTCAGGTCATGATCCTGGAGTCCCGGGATCGGGATGTCCCACATCAGGCTCCCTGCTCAGCAGGGAGTCTGCTTCTCCCTCTGCCCTTCACCCTGCTCTTGTGCTTTCTCTCTCTCTCAAATAAAGAAATAAAATCTTAAAAAAAATAAATTAAAAAAAAAGGAATGAGGGAAAAGTGATCCAGGACCTTCATAAGGATTTCCACAGAAAAGCAAGACAGGGCAGGTTATACAGTTTAGAATGGCCAGTTTGAATAATTTCCAGTGGGCTTTGGGTGGTATCTAGTTGCCTGGTACCTGGCCCTGGGATTTAGGGAAGGGGAAATGTTGACTTGGTATGTGAAAATCAGATAAGAAGGTGGGTGGAGGCAAAGACTGGATCAACTGGTCTGCATAAGAAAGGCTGGTTTCAGGCAAGCTGACTTGCAAGAGAGAGGTAAGCACTTCGGCTGGTATTTTGGTCCTGTGATTAATGGATGCCGAATGACGTACAGAATCTAAGAAAACACGGTTTGGAACAATGATAAATACGGCAATTTTAAGTATGGCACAAGACAAGTGAAGGTGGTATACTTTTGTGTGGAAGGTTCTCTGTATGCTCTTGTGTAGCTATTTCTTAAAACCACCAGTTGTCTGGCCGTTTCCTAAAAGGGAACCAGCCTGACAGCTAAATAACAAAACAAACTAAAAGACTCAACGCTGTGCTCACCTGCAGGACTTTCCAATTCAATTTAGATGTGACCTAAAGAAGGAATTGAATTAAACTATTTTCTTGAAGACTTTGCTTGGGAAATCTGACTGACTGAATTTCAAATCTATGCTCTGACCAAAGCTAGGCACATGTTTTTTAAAGACTCTCTTGTCCTCTCTAAAACTGGTAAAGATAATAATAGTTAAGCAACACAATAACACAGTTATTGGAAAAATTAAAAGTAATACATTTTCAAAAATGCCTAGATTTATGCCTTGCTTAAAGTAGGCAGTTAATAATTAACTCCCTCCCTAAATAGAATTACCATACAATGTGGCTAAAGAGGGCATTGCTGTTTCCCTCATCCCACAACAGTAAGGTGTCCTGTTGGGGGGGGGGGGGCTTACTTGTTTTGAGCTAGAAACTGGTCATTTTTAAGAGAACTTCTCTTACCTTGAAGTCTATAAATTTAACCTCACCAGGGAAAGTAATATAAATTGTGTTGAACATATAAAGTTAAAATAAATTATTTTGAATTAAAATATCATTAACTTTATAAAATTATAACATCAAAATTTTTCAATTATTGCAAATTGTTAAGAACTAAAGAAGACATTATCCAATCTGTTTATTGGTCAATGTATATCATCTAAAATTATCAGACTAAACATTAAAAATATCTAGGGTTATAAAAGGAACTACAACATTGCTAAAAAATAAAGCTTATCATTTTCTTGCATTATTGGTTAAACAGGAAATTAAAATTTGTCTTTTAACTCTAAAAAGAACATCATAATGATTAGCAATTTATTCAAGAATAATTAACACTTAGATCCTTAGTATTAAAAATCGTACTACTAAAGCCCAAAACAACTATAAATCTGCCTCAATACAGTATACATTTTAAATACACTTGTTAATTTGAATTTCTCACTTTAATAAATAATTTAAGGGAAAGTGAGTCATTGCAACTAAGACAGTATCTGTATTACATTAAGCATTGGTACAACATCTAGCCACAGGGGGCACTCAGAAATGATTTAAGACTATTTTAAGTTCATACATATATGTTGAATAATATTGTGTTTAAGGCACTGTACTAGATAATACAGAGTACATGAAGAGGAAGAAGATAAATTACTTCTAATCAAGAAGCATATTCAAGCAGGGCATACACTTAGTATAAGCCTCATCTGTTCTTTTGCAACTTTTTAATGAATAAATAAACATTCTTAGAGAACAATATAAAAATAAATTGCGACTAATCATATTTGCACTAAAGAAGTCCTAAGCCTCTCTAGACAATTGAGGAAAAATTCTCCCCTGAATGTTAAGTGGCAAATGAAGAACTGAATCTGTTTTAAACCAAATTTATAATCCATCACTTAAAGAACAGTAGATCTGATTATTGTTGCAACTTTCTATTTAGTTTATGCATTTTATTCTCTTTTCAGCAGGCATACTACTACTTTTTCTACATCAAATATAGCTAATAGTCTGTAACATATGGATGACTAATTGTACCAAATGGTGGTGGCAATGATGAGCTTAATAGAATACGGTGTGATTATTATTAAACAGTTTTAGATTGATTTAGCATTTAATTTCTTGGCTTGTGAGTAGGAAAAAAAAAAGGAGCATTTAATATTTTTTAACAGCAACTAAAAAAAGGGGGTGTTGGGGCGCCTGGGTGGCTCAGTCGTTAAGTGCCTGCCTTCGGCTCAGGTCATGGTCCCAGGGTCCTGGGATAGAGCCCCACATCGGGCTCCCTGCTCGGCAGGAAGCCTGCTTCTCCCTCTCCCACTCCCCCTGCTTGTGTTCCCTCTCTCGGTATGTCTCTCTCTGTCAAATAAATAAAATCTTTAAAAAATTAAAAAAATTAAAAAAAAAGGGGAGTGTAGATTGACTATTTTAATCTTTTTCAATTATTTATTTTTTCATATTTATTGGATATTTGATATTTTCTTACTTCAGGACTATAAGAATAAAGAGTTAGAATTGATGGAAGTCCCAGAAACCCATGAGAGTGTGATATTCTATAGTATCATTAACTCACCTTTGGTTTAAATACAAACTTTATCATGAAATTTTGTCATTGTTCTTTACATAGTGAAACACTATTTTATCTACTACAATCACTTAGTGATTTTTTTCATTTATATCAAAATATCATATATCACACTGGAAACAAATTTGCTAGTTTCTGGATTTCCTCAGCAAAGTATGATAAGGAACAAATTTAATTTCCAATTATTGATCTCAAGAATGCTAAAATTTTCTGGTGTTTGGAGGATGTAATTCAAAGAAAGGCATAACACAATACTGTCCATTCTGAAATGCTTTGCTCTCAAAATTTATAATACTCTCTAAAGCATAAAACAGTCACTCTCACTGAGGATATCATTGGCATTTCAAAACCCACTCTACCAGCAATACAATTTTCAATATCTACATTGTTCATAAAACATGACAGAAATTCACAACACAAAGCAATACTAAATTTGAGATTAGTTATTCAGATTTAGTTTTTATTTAAAAATGTTTATGGAAATGGCATAGAAAATATTAAAATATGTCTGTATATATTGATGTAACTTCTCAATATTTTCAAGTGTTTATTTGTCCCTTTCAATATACCCAGATTCTGACAGGCTTGATTACAAGCACACTTTGACTACTGGCAACTGTATACAAAATAATATTTGTATACAATTTGAAGGATTTAAAATTTTTAATTATTATTTTGCCATATGTTCCCAAGTACTTTAAAATTTTGGAATATTGTTTAACTGCCAAATGTTCTTTATGTCAAGATGATTAAATATTTTCATTATTTGACAGGCTAAGTATTTCAATAACCTTCTAACATGCTTTCAATAATCTTTCTTAGCTGATTTATTACATTAGATGTATCCAAATCTAATTGAAAATGTACACATTGTGGCTTTTTAAAAGTAGGCTAAATTCTAAAAGCTTTTTCAATATGAATTCAGTTTGATTATCAGTTAAGACTGGACATTTAAAAATATCTAGCTAATGTCAATTATATTTTATTTTTTATTTATAAATAATTTTGGTATTTATTTATTTATTTTTTTTTTAAAAAGATTTTATTTATTCACTTCACAGAGAGAAAGAGAGAGCACAAGCAAGGGGGAGAGGGAGAAGCAGGCCCTCCGCTGAGCAGGGAGCCCTATGCGTGGCTTGATCCCAGGACACTGGGACCATGACCTGAGCCAAAGGCAGATGCTTAACCAACTGAGCCACCCAGGAGCCCCAATACTTTTGGTTTTAAATAAAAATTTTAGCTTTCAACATTTTATGAAAGACAAGGCTTGGTCATTCAGAACCTAGAATAGGCATTAAAACTGGTGAAAAAATATTTTTATGATAGTTCTCTAGACATCCTAAATGTTATTTAAATTTGGCCATCACAATTTATGTAAGGGAAAACAATATCAATAATAATGAAGATAAAATTTTCTGCTTTAAATCTCAATGTATTTAGCACCATTGAAGTAAAGATGGGTAATATTTATTGGGTTTCTTCCAAGCTCTAAGACCTGGTTATAAATTTTCTGATATAAGTTTATAGCTTCAGAATTGACTGCTCTCAGGAGACATAGACTGCTTGATTGATGTAACTCCTTGTTTTACTCATAGACTTCTCAAGTTAATATTTCCAAATCTGAATTTTTAATTCATTGCTACTAAACCTGTTGGTCCCCCAGCCTTCACTATCTCTTTAAAAATTTACTCACTATTTAATCAACCCTTGATTACACATGAATAAGTCATCAATAAATCTTTGTCTTCTTTCCAAATTATAATCCATTTAATTCTATTGATTTTTTTAAAAAAATTACATACTTTTCAAGATACACTCATGCTCCAACTAACAATGGCAATAGCCACATATTCCTTTCCATATTTGCTCATCCAAAAATATTCCCTTCATGATAACCAAAGTGGTTTCTTGAAATAGATCATAAGACTCATATGACTTCTAATTTACCAAATAAAATATAAAATCCTTGGGCGCCTGGGTGGCTCAGTTGGTTAAGTGACTGCCTTCAGCTCAGGTCATGGTCCTGGAGTCCCAGGATCGAGTCCCACATCGGGCTCCCTACTCGGCGGGGAGTCTGCTTCTCCCTCTGCTCCTCTTCCCTCTCGTGCTCTCTGTCTCTCATTCTCTCTCTCTCAAATAAATAAATAAAATCTTTAAAAAAAAAAAATATAAAATCCTTAATCTGGCCTAGGATGACCTCCATTATATGACGTATTTTTAGATTTTTTCTCATTTATTTTCAGTAGGAATAAATTACAGTGAATAAAGAATGGAATAGAGAGATAACTAGGGAAGTGATTACAGTAATCATTGTTAAGAGATGCTGGCAACTTGGACCAAGGTGCTAGCAGTCGCTGTGTAGGTAGTAGATGGTTGTCATATTCTGTTATACTGTGAAAGATGTGCCACCTGGTTTCTCTGGTTGATTGTAATTAAGGTGAGAGATAATCAAAGCCATCAAAAATGACTCACAAATTTTGTCCTGAAAAATTGGAAAAAGAGGTTTTGCAATTTGCTGATATGGGCAAAAGCATAGGAGAATCCAAATTGGAAGTGCTGTTGGAGAGATTAGGCATTTCTTTTAACACATAATAATTTTGAGAAGCTTATCAGATATCAGAATGTAGATATCAAAGAAGCATTTGAATATGTGTGCTTCTACTTCAGAGATGTATACTATAAGGTTGGGAGTTTTCTACATAGAGATGATATTTAAGACCTGGGATAGACCACCAAAGAAGTCAGTTGCTATGGAATGAATATTTGTGTCCCCCTCAAACTAACATGACAAAATCCTAACCCCTAATGTGATAGTATGAAGGTGTAGGACTTTTGGAAGATTTTTAGTTCATGAGGGTGGAGCCCTCATGAGTAGGATTGATGCCCTTATAAAATAGACCCTAGAGAATTCTCTCTCCTTTCCACCATGTGAGGACACAAGAAGTCAACAGTTTGCATTTTGAAAGGAGATGATACCAGAACCTGGCCATCATGATGTTGGACTTCCAGCCTCTAGAACTGTGAGTAAATTAATTTCTGTTTATGGTATTACCTATTTTTCCTTAGTATAGCCAAAGGTTTGTCAATTTAGTTGATTTTTCCAAGAAAGAAAACTCTTAAATTTTGTTGATTTTTTTCTATTGTGTTTCTATGTTCTATTTCATTTATTTCTATGCTAATATTTGTTATTTCTTTCCAACTGCTAACTTTGGGCTTAGCTTCTTCCTTTTCTAGTTCCTTGAGGTGTAAATGTGGATTGTTTGGGGAAAGGGGACAACAGAGATTTGCTCTTCAATGGGTACAAATTTCCAGTTAGGCAAGATGAGTAAATTCTAGAGATCTTCTGTATAACAGTGTGTCTAGACTTAACAGTACTGTGCTGTAAACTTCAAAATTTGTTAAGAGTGTAGATTTCATGTTAAGTGTTGTTATCACAATAAAAAAGAAAAAATGATTAAGATCATGAATTATATATTTTGTATATTTTACAATAGATAGTGCTAAGCACCAAAAACCCCCCCAAAATATTAGTTTTACTTTCCTTTATTCTTTTATAATTTGCAGATAAGGCATTACTTTGAATGACTTTGCCCTTATTAGAAAGATCTTATTGCACCTTGGACCCTGACATGAATGAATTGCACCTGTTTCTAATCATAGCTTATGTTTGTTTTGCTATTTAGATAATATTTGGACACATATTTTCAAGTTATAAGCTTTAGATTATACAAGAAGGGTTTTAGAGATAACTAATTAAACCTATTACTTTGCTTTATTACTTAACAAAAATACCTTGGGATATAAGACAGATCTGCATTCAAATCCTAGCTTCACTAAATATTACCTTCACTGTTCTCTTATGATGAAACTGAACAATTCTTGATTTCTTCCTTTTTTAATTTCTTGAAACAGAGCAATTATACACTATTCATCATATGCACCAAACAGACATGAGTTTTCAAACAACATAATGGATTTCTAAAACTGAATTAAATGTCAGTATATCAAGAATTGAATAAATTTAATGAATAAATTTAGGGAAACTATATCAAAAAGATTATTCATCTTTGCAAACTACTCTCTACTTAAGAATCCAACACTATTTATGTGACTTTGGAAAAGATTGTTTATAATATTTTCTAAATACAGTATATATGTATGTATGTATATACATATGTGCATATATATGTGTGTATATAATCATGTTATCAAAAATTATTTTAGAGAGGGAGGGGAGGTGGCAGAAGAGTAGGGGATCCACATTTCATCTGGTCCCTTGAATTCAGCTAGATAACTATCAAATCATTCTGAACACCTGTGAATTCAATCTGAGATCTATGAAAAGAATTGCTGCAATTCTACAACTAGAAAAGTGACCACTTTTTGTAAGGTAGGAGGTGTGGAGACGTGAATGTGAGGGGATACATCGGAAGATAAACCACGGGGGGAGAGAGCCTCCGTAAGCTGGCTATTGGAAAGTGATAGAGCAGAGGATCGCAAAATTGGAATTTTTAGAAGTCTGCTCCTGCGAGGGATGTCCCTGCCTGAAAGGTGCTTAGGTGGCAAATCAGGATGGAATCCTAGGTGGACAATGTGGTTTCAGGATTCCTGGGGTCACAGTAAGTACAGGGGTGCCTGACTGCAGCGGAGTTCCCAAGCATTGAAGTGGGGAAGTGGGCCACAATTAACAAGCCCTGGAGTGGCCTTTCAGCTAGGTGTTGCCATAAACTGTAAACTGTGTCATGATCAGGCAACCACTCTCCAAGCAAGGGCCCAGCAAGTGACATCCACTGTAAGATCTGACTCCTTCACCAAGAAGAGCAGCATAGGTATGCAAACAATGGGGCAAACGCTGCCCAAGCGGGGGCCCAGCAAGCGTCAGGGCTGCTGTGAGATGCCCCTCCCACCCCTGGGATGATTTGTGCAGGTGTACACCACAGGAGTCTGGAGAGTTTGGCACACACAAAAGGGATTAACTGCCTTTCCCTAAGGGTGCACCGGAGAGTGGGGGCCCCAATCATTCAGCTCCAGGGCTGGAGTTCAGGGCACTGCCATTTTTAACTTTTTTTTCGATCCTCTAAAGTGGCACGAAAAGTCTTCAGGGAACAAAAGCGACATAGAACAACCCGAAGCAGCTTACACTGAGCCAGGTCCCCTGGTAAGGGGTGTGCGACTCCGCCCAGGTAAAGACAGCTGAGAATCAGCACAGCAGGCCCCTCCCCCAGAAGACTAGCAGGATCCTCAGGTGAATACCAAGTTTATAGATCACTCAGAACGGAAAAACTCCTGCACTTGGGAAAAATAGTATATAGAAGTAGAGGTTTTTCACATGAATCTTTAGTCTTTCTGTTTAAAATTTTTTTCTTTTTTCTTTTTTTTTTTCCTTTTCAACTAGTTTCTTATTTTATCAACTCTTTGTTTTTAAGTCTTTTTTTAATTTTCACTTTTACATTTACATTTTATAGGTATATTCTTCATTTTTTGCTTCCTTCCACTGAATTCAATTTTACTTTTGTATATATATAAGTTTTGTTTTCTTTACAATTTTGGGATTTAGTGTCTTCTAAAAAACAGACAAAAATACACCAAGGACCAAGTGGATCACCCTGTTTTGTCCACCTATGAGATTATACTCTCCCCCCCCGCCTTCTTTTTCCTTTTTCTTTTCTTTTTTGGCTCCTGACATTTTTGTATTTGTCCAGTGTGTATTTCGCTTGGGTTGTGATTGATATTTTTTATTTTGTTCTCTCCTTCATCCATTCTTCTCTGGGCAAAATGACTAGAAGGAGGAATTCACAACAGAAGAAAGAACCTGAGGTAATACTCTGCCACAGAATTAATTGATATGGATATAAGTAAAATGTCAGAAATTGAATTCAAAATAACGATTATAAAGTTACTAGCTGGGCTTGAAAAAAGCATAAAAGACGCTAGAAAATCTCTTAGTGCAGAAATAAAATCTAACCAGGCCAAAACTAAAAATGCTTTAACTGAGATGCAGTTTAAAATGGATAGTCTAACAACTAGGTTGTAAATGAGGGAGAAAAGAGTCAGTGACATAGAAGACAAGATGCTGGAAAAGAAGGAAGCTGAGGAAAGGAGAGAAAAACAACTAATGGACCATGAGGGGAGACTGAGATATCAGCAATACCAAAAAGTGAAGCAATACTAGAATTATTGGGGTCCCGGAGGAAGAAAAAAGAGAGAGAGGGACAGAAGGTATATTTGAGCAAATCCTAGCTAAGAACTTCACTAATCTGGAGAAGGAAACAGGCATTCAAGTCCAGGAGGTAGAGAGAATCCTCCTCAAAATCAATAAAAATAGATCAACACCCTGAAATATAATAGTGAAGCTTGCAAATTTCAGAGATAAAGAGAAAATCTTGAAAGGAGCTCAGGACAAGAACTCTTTAACCTACAGGGGTAAGAACATTAGACTGACAGCAAACCTATCTACAGAGACCTGGCAGGCCAGAAAGGGCTGGCATGATATATTCAGGGTAATAAATGAGAAAAACATGCAGGCAAGAATGCTTTACCCAGAAAGGCTGTCATTCAGAATGGAAAGGGAAATAAAAAGCTTCCAGGACAAACAGAAACTAAAAGAATTTGTGATCACTAAACCAGCCCTGCAAGAAATATTAAAAGGGATCCCGTAAGTGAAGAGAGAGAGCCCAAAGGTATCATAGACCAGAAAGAAACAGAGATAATCTACAGAAACGGGAATCTTATGGTTAATGCAATGGCACTAAATTCATATTTTTCAATAGTTACTCTGAATGTAAATGGGCTAAATGCTCCAATCAAAAGACACAGGGTATCAGATTAGATATAAAAGCAAGAACCATCCATATGCTGTCCACAAGAGACTCATTTTAGACCTAAAGTCACCTCCAGATTCAAAGCAAGGAGTGGAAAACTATTTATCAGGCTAATGGACCTCCAAAAAAAAAAAAAGCTGGGGTAGCAATCCTCATATCAGATAAATTAGATTTTAAACCAAAGACTGTAATAAGGTATGAAGAGGGACACTATATCATACTTAAAGGGTCTATCCAACAAGAAGATCTAACAATTATAAATATTTATGCTCCTAACTTGAGAGCAGCCAATTATATAGACCAATTAATAACAAAATTAAAGAAACACATCTATAATAATACAGTAATACTAGGGGACTTTAACACCCCACTTACTGCAATGGGCATACCATCTGAGCAGAAGAAAAACAAGGAAAAAAGGGGCTTTGAATGACACACTGGGCCAGATGGACTTCACAAATATATTCAGAACATTCCATCTTAAAGCAACAGAATACACATTCATCTCGAGTGCACATGGAACATTCTCCAGAATAAATCACATACTGGGTCACAAATCAGATCTCAACTGTTACGAAGAGATTGGGATTCTTCCCTGTATATATTCAGACCACAATGCTTTGAAACTGGAACTCAGTCACAAGTGGAAATTTGGAAACACCTCAAATACATGGAGGTTAAAGAGCACCCTACTAAAGAATGAATGGGCCAACCAGGAAATTAAAGAATAATTTAAAAAAATAATGGAAACAAATGAAAATGAAAACACAACTGTTCAAAACCCTTGGGATGCAGCTAAGGTGGTCCTAAGAGGAAATTACATAGCAATACAAGCCTTTCTCAAAAAATTAGAAAAGTCTCAAATACACAAGCTAACCTTACACCTAAAGGATCTGGAGAAAAAACAGCAAATAAAGCCTAAACCAAACAGGAGAAGAGAAATAATAAAGGTCAAAGAAGAAATCAATGAAATAGGAACCAAAACAACAGTAGAACAGATCTATGAAACTAAAAGCTGGTTCTTTGCAAGAATTAATAAGATCTATAAACCACTAGCCAGACTTATCAAAAAGCAAAGAAAAAGGACCCAAGTTAATAAAATACTGAATTAAAGAGGAGAAATCATGACCAACACCAAGGAAATACAATTTTAAGAACATATTATGAGCAACTATATGCCAACAAATTTGGCAATCTGGGAGAAATGGATGCATTCCTGGAAATTTATAAAGTACCAAAACTGAAACAGGAAGAAATAGAAAAGCTGAACAGACGCCATAACCAGCAAGGAAATTGAAGCAGTAATCAAAAATCTCCCAACAAACAAGAGCCCAGGCCAGATGGCTTCCCAGAGGGAATTCTACCAAACATTTAAAGAACTAATACCTATTCTTCTGAAGTTGTTTCAAGAGATAGAAATGAAAGGAAAATTTCCAAACTCTTTTTATGAGGCCAGCATTACCTTGATCCTCAAACCAGACAAAGACCCCACTGAAAAGGAGAATTACAGACCAATATCCCTATGAGCATGGATGTCAAAATTCTCACCAAAATACTAGCCAATAGGATCCAACAGTACATTAAAAGGATTATTCACCACGACTAATTGGGATTTATTCCTGGGCTGTGAGGGTGGTTCAACATTCACAAATATATCAACATGATACATCACAATAATAAAAGAAAGGACAAGAACCATATGATCCTCTCAATTGATGCAGAAAAAGCATTTGACAAAATATAACATCTTTTCTTGATTAAGACTGTCCACAGTGTATGGATAGAGGGAACATACCTCAATACCATAAAAATAATATACAGAAAGCCCCCAGAGGATATCATTCTCAATGGGGAAAAACTGAGAGCTTTTCCACTATGATCAGGAATATGATAGGGATGCCCACTCTCACCACTGTTGTTCAACATAGTACTAGAAGTCCTAGCCTCAGTAATCAGACAACAAAAAGGCATTCAAATTGGCAAAGAAGAAGTCAAACTCTCACTCTTCACAGATGAAATGATACTCTATGTGGAAAACCCAAAAGACTCCACCCCAAAATTGCTAGATCTCATACAGGAATATGAGCAAAGTGACGGGATACAAAATCAATGCCCAGAAATCAGTTGTATTTCTATATACTAACAATTAGACAGAAGAAAGATAAATTAAGGAATCGATCCCATTTACAATTGCAACAAAAAACATAAGATACCTAGGAATAAACCTAACCAAAGAGGTAAAGGATCTGTACTCTAAAAACTACAGAACACTCATGAAAGAAATTGAGGAAGACACAAAGAAATGGAAAAACATTCCATGCTCATGGATTGGAAGAATAAATATTGTTAAAATGTCTGTGCTATGCAGAACAATCTACATATTCAATGCAATCTCTATCAAAATGCCATCAACTTTTTTCACAGAACTGGAACAAATAATCCTAAAATTTGTATGGAACCAGAAAAGACCCCGAATACCCAGAGGAATGTTGAAAAAGAAAACCAAAGCTGGTGGCATCACAATGCCAGACTTAAGCTCTATTACAAAACTGTGATCACCAAGACAGCATGGTACTGGCACAGAAGCAGACACATAGATCAGTGGAACAGAATAGAGAGCCCAGAAATGGACCCTCAACTTTATGATCAACTAATCCTCAAGAAAGCAGGAAAGAATATATATATATAATACATATATAATACATACATATATATAATACATACAATATGTTATATAATCACTTAGTGAGATCTCAATAGATGTTAACTCCTACTATTATTTTTTATGATAGCTCTAGTTCTGACTTAAACCAAGAGGATGTGGGTGGGTAGGTAGTTATTTAATTGTGTCTGTGAAGGACTAGTAATTATTAAAATAAATACATACTTATATGTTGTATATATATTTATCATTGAAACCAAAAATGTATTTTTACCAACCTATATAACTTAGAGGACAACATATTATATTATTGTTCCTGATCTTCCTACACTTTTGCTTTTTTTTTTTTTTTAAAGATTTTATTTATTTATTTGAGAGAGAGAATGAGAGAGAGAGAGCATGAGAGGGGGGAGGGTCAGAGGGAGAAGCAGACTCCCTGCTGAGCAGGGAGCCCGATGCGGGACTCGATCCTGGGACTCCAGGATCATGACCTGAGCTGAAGGCAGTCACTTAACCAACTGAGCCACCCAGGCGCCCACACTTTTGCTTTTCCCCAGAATCATCTACTACCTTCCCTTCACCTATCCATTATGTAGCTTTTTTGTTGTTGTTGTTAAGATTTTATTTATTTATTTGAGAGAGAGAGAGAGTGCACAAACAAAGCGGAGAGGGAGAACCAGGCTCTCTGCTGAGCAGTGAGCTGGGTGCAGGGCTCGATCCCAGGACCTGCGATCATCACCCAAGCCGAAGACAGATGCCTAACCGATTGAGCCACCCAGGTACCCCCCCATTATTTAGCTTTTTCCTTCTTACCTGTCACTTCTTCTCAAAAGACAGTCTGGATTTTATCAAAGGACTGACTAGAAACTTCTCAAGAATAAAATACAATTTTAATTTTCTAATAAGTATTTAAGGGCTCAGAAAATATGTCTTTAATGACTGAATTTAGCTCCATATTTTAAGGGCATATTATGTAAATTTCATGCAAATGAGCTGAGGAGGAGACAAGAAACTGTTTGAGAATTATTTCTTGATGATGTAAGGATAGTTAATGGTATTTATCATGTACCATAGTTGGAATAAAAGTGTACAGATGCACAGCTAGAGAGGAATGAAAAAATGTAAAATATGACAAACTGTAGAGATATAGTGATCCCATAACATTTTGATTAAAAAAAGGAATAGCAGCATTCTCCAAAATTCTAGGCTTTCTAATTCAAGAATGTGAGACTGATCTGCAATCTATGGAAGGATAACAATTATTAGATCTAATAAAGTTTTTATTTTCTTTTTTAATTGGGCATGTCAATTCTATGTTAGGTAAAGGGAATTGGTATAATGAATCTTGAGAAACAAGGATCACAGTCATGCATCAAGAAAGTGGAATTTAGTTAAGTCTCTGCTTTACACAAGTTTCCAGTGTCTAAATCTCAAAGTGTTAACAGAACTGGGGAGAAATGACAAATATCAGAAAGTAGACATTATCAGGGTAACAAAGGTAAGTTCCTGGAAAATCTACTTTTAGAAGCTTAAATTCCAAACACTTACAATTCTTTGCTTTGGTCCCCAGTTGTAGTAGCATAAGACTATTTGAAACTCCTTCTTAATATTAAGACTTATGAATAGTCTACAATTTCACTCTACTCACCAGTTTTTAAGCCAGCCTCTGACTGCTTCATGGGTGCTAGCAGAAGACACGAGACTCCTAAATCCAGGGACAAAGGACTTTATTATTCATGGTAAAACTTCCTTTTAGTTTGTGTCAATTCCCCTTTGCCCCAAGCTCCACAGGGATTAAAGTGACCTATGAAGGATGCCTCTACAAGAAAGGAACACTGACTGCACTGGGGCATTCTCTGATTTTACAGTGAGTAGAAACAAGCCTGTTCTCTATCCAGAGGGACACAGCCTCATCCCTCAAGGCTGTTTGTTGCAAACCTAACACTGAAAAATGGTCCAGTAAATGAGCAGTAAGGGCCTTGCATTCTTAGTGTAGTCAGCAAGAACTAGCAGGGAATCTCAGGGCTCATAGTAGATAGCCTCTATGGACATTTAATAGCTCTTAATATAGCTTGTCAGGTACAGGTCTAACTCTAGCTAAGAGAAAACTAAGACTGAAAGAAGTGTGGAGTGACAAAGATTAGGTTTGAATGGCCTTTAATCACCACTGAGAGGGATAAAAATGATTGCACACTCAAGCTATTCCACCAAATGAACAATGAGGGAGGTATTAGGTGTAGTATCTTACTCAGAGATGTCATTTTTTTATTAACATTAATTAGAAACCAAAGAAAATTCACTATATTCAATATTCTTTTAGTCTCTGTATATAGAAATCAACATTTTTAAAAGATCATAAATCTTCCTCAGATGTTCTTTATTACTTTGTTTCAAAAATGCATTTGGAGAATTTTCAGAGTCATTATCTGGGAATTAACTTGCACATAGCATATCAAAAGCTAAAATGTAATTTAGAAACCCTTCAGAATAAATAATAGGTTTTTTTTTCATATTGAAACATAGTTTCAAGAGGTTTTTTTTGTTTTAGTTTTTGGGTTTTTTGTTTTTTTGTTTTGTTTTGTTTTGTTTTGTTTGTTAATACTATTCACTAATAAATAAATGCCAGTACATCCTTTTCAGGGAAACATTAAAATCTCATGCAAATAAATTAATATTCCATGCCCTCTACTCAATTGTCAGAATCAACTTTTAGACAGCAGTTTCTAAGTTGACCCACCTAACCTCTCCACAGAAAAAGTGTAAAGTATCAAAGTTTTCACATAAACAAGAATTGAGAAGAAATAAGCTTTTTCTTTCTATTGTCGTGTAAAAGGTTACAGAATACATAAAAAATTGAATAGGATAGATCGCATTTAATTAGAACCATTATATTGTTATTTTTTTATGATGCACAAAATTATTATAATAAACATTATGAAGAAACATACTTAAATTTTAATTTTGTATTTAATTTTTTAATATTTATCTTCATTTGGTGAAAACAAGATTAGCTAAGTGCTTCTAACTTTATTACTAGTGTATGATATGGTAGTATTTTAAAGAAAGTTTCATGTAAAAAGGAAAGAGAATATTCTTTTTTTTTTTTTTAATTTTATTACATTATGTTAGTCACCATACAATGCATCATTAGTTTTTGATGTAGTGATCCACGATCCATTGTTTTTGTATAACACCCAGTGCTCCATGCAGTACGTGCCCTCCTTAATACCCATCACCGGGCTAACCAATCCCCCCTTCCCCCTTCCCCTCTAAAACCCTGTTTGTTTCTCAGGTCCATAGTCTCTCATGGTTCATCTCTCCCTCCAATTCCCTCCACCCATTTTTCCCTTCCTTCTCTTAATGTCCTCCATGTTATTCCTTATGTTCCACAAATAAGTGAAATCATATGATAATTGACTTTCTCTGCTTGACTCATTTCACTTAGCATAATCTCCTGCAGTCCCATCCATGTTGATGTAAAAGTTGGGTATTCATCTTTTCTGATGGCTGAGTAATATCCATTGTATATATGGACCACATCTTCTTTATCCATTCATCTGTTGAAGGGCATCTCGGCTCTTTCCACAGTTTGGCTATTGCGGACATTGCTGCTATGAACATTGGGGTGCATATGGCCCTTCTTTTCACTACATCTGTGTCTTTGGGGTAAATACCCAGGAGTGCAATTGCTGGGTCATAGGGTAGCTCTATTTTTAAATTTTTGAGGAACCTCCACACTGTTTTCCAAAGTGGCTGTACCAACTTGCATTCCCACCAACAGTGTAAGAGGGTTCCCCTTTCTCCACAACCTCTCCAACATTTGTTGTTTCTTTCCCTGTCCATTTTTGCCATTCTAACTGGTGTAAGGTGGTATCTCAGTGTGGTTTTGATTTGGATTTCCCTGATGGTAATGATGATGAACATCTTTTCATGTGTCTGTTAGCCATTTGTATGTCTTCTTCAGAGAAGTGTCTGTTCATCTCTTCTGCCCACTTTTTGACTTGATTATTTGTTTTTTGGGTGTTGAGTTTTAGAAGTTCTTTATAGACTTTGGATACCAGCCCTTTATCTGTAGTGTCATTTGCAAATATCTTCTCCCATTCTGTGGGTTGCCTCTTTGTTTTGTTGACTGTTTCCTTTGCTGTGCAGAAGCTTTTTATCTTGATGAAGTCCCAAAAGTTCATTTTTGCTTTTGTTTCCCTAGCTTTTGGAGATGAATCTTGAAAGAAGTTGCTGTGGCCGATGTCAAAGAGGTTACTGCCTATGTTCTCCTCTAGGATTTTGATGGATTCCTGTCTCACATTGAGGTCTTTCATCCACTTTGAGTTTATCTTTGTGAATGGTGTTAGAGAATGGTCGAGTTTCATTCTTCTGCATGTGGCTGTCCAATTTTCCCAGCACCATTTATTGAAGAGACTGTCTTTTTTCCATTGCATGTTTTTTCCTGCTTTGTCAAAGATTATTTGACCATAGAGTTGAGGGTCCATATCTGGGTTCTCTATTCTGTTCCATTGGTCTGTATGTCTGTTTTTGTGCCAGTACCATGTTGTCTTGGTGATCACTGCTTTGTAATATAGCTTGAAATCGGGGAACGTGATGCCCCCAGCTTTGTTTTTCTTTTTCAACATCTCCTTGGCGATTCGGGGTCTTTTCTGATTCCATACAAATTTTAGGATTGTTTGTTGCAGCATTTTGAAAAATGTCATTGGAATTTTGATCGGGATGGCATTGAAGGAATAGATAGCTCTGAGTAGCATAGACATTTTAACAATGTTTATTCTTCCAATCCATGAGCATGCACTGTTTTTCCATCTTTTTGTGTCTTCTTCAATTTCTTTCATGAGTGTTTTGTAGTTCCTAGAGTATAGATCCTTTGCCTCTTTGGTTAGGTTTATTCCGAGGTATCTTATGGTTTTTGGTGCTATTGTAAATGGAATCGTTTCTTTAATTTCTCTTTCAACAGTTGCGTTGTTAATGTATAAGAAAGCAACTGATTTCTGTGCATTGATTTTGTATCCTGCCACATTACTGAATTGCTGGATGAGTTCTAGTAATTTGGGGGTGGAGTCTTTTGGGTTTTCCACATAAAGTATCATGTCGTCTGTGAAAAGAGAGAGTTTGACTTCTTCTTTGCCAATTTGAATACCTTTTATTTCTTTTTGTTGTCTGATTGCTGTTGCTAGGACTTCTAGTACTATGTTGAACAACAGTGGTGAGAGTGGGCACCCTTGACGTGTTCCTGATCTTAAGGGAAAGGCTCTCAGCTTTTCCCCATTGAGGATGATATTCACTGTGGGTTTTTCATAGATGGATTTTATGAGCTTGAGGGATGTTTCCTCTATCCCTATCCTCTGGAGAGTTTTAATCAGGAAAGGATGTTGTATTTTGTCAAATGCTTTTTCTGCATCAATTGAGAGGACCATATGGTTCTTCTCCCTCCTCTTATTAATGTGTTCTATCACACTGATTGATTTGCGAATGTTGAACCACCCTTGCATCCCGGGGATAAATCCCACTTCGTCGTGGTGGATGATCCTTTTGATGTATTGTTGGATCCTATTAGCTAGGATTTTGTTGAGGATTTTGGAATCCATATTCATCAGGGATATCGGTCTGAAATTCTCCTTTTTGATGGGGTCTTTGCCTGGTTTGTGGATTAAGGTAATGCTGGCCTCATAGAATGAGTTTGGAAGTTTTCCTTCTGTTTCTATTTTTTGAAATAGCTTCAGGAGAATAGGTATTATTTCTTCTTTGAATGTTTGGTAGAATTCCCCAGGGACTCCATCAGGCCCTGGACTCTTGTTTTTTGGGAGGTTTTTGATCACTGCTTCAATCTCATTACTGGTTATTGGCCTATTCAGGTTGTCAATTTCTTCCTGTTTCAGTCTTGGCAGCTTATAGGTTTCCAGGAAGGCCTCCATTTCATCCAGATTGCTCAGTTTATTGGCATATAATTGTTGATAATAATTTCTAATAATTGTTTCTATTTCCTTGGTGTTGGTCATGATCTCTCCCCTTTCATTCATAATTTTATTAATTTGGGTCCTTTCTCTCTTCTTTTGGATAAGTCTGGCCAGTGGTTTATCAATCTTATTAATTCTTAAAAAGAACCAACTTCTAGTTTCATTGATCTGATCTACTGTGTTTCTGGTTTCTAATTCATTGATTTCTGCTCTAATTTTAATTATTTCTCTTCTAATGCGTGGCTTAGGTATCATTTTTTGCTTTTTCTCTAGTTCTTTAAGGTGTAGAGTTAGTTGGTGAATTCGGAATTTTTCTATTTTTTTGAGTGAGGCTTGGATGGCTATGTATTTCCCCCTTAGGAACGCCTTTGCAGTATCCCACAGGTTTTGGACCAATGTGTTTTCATTTTCATTGATTTCCATGAATTGTTTAAGTTCTTCTTTGATTTCTTGGTTGACCCAAACATTCTTGAGCAGAGTGGTCTTTAGCTTCCAAGTGTTTGAATTTCTGCCAATATTTTTCTTGTGATTGAGTTCTAGTTTTAGAGCATTGTGGTCTGAGAATATGCAGGGAATAATCTCAATCTTTTGGTATCGGTTGAGACCTGATTTGTGACCCAGTATATGGTCTATTCTGGAGAAAGTTCCATGTGCCCTCGAGAAGAATGAGTATTCTGTTGTTTTAGGGTGGAATGTTCTGTAAATATCTATGAGGTCCATCTGGTCCAATGTATCATTCAAAGCTCTTGTTTCCTTGTTGATTTTCTGCTTAGATGATCTGTCCATTGCTGAGAGTGGAGTATTGAGGTCTCCTACAATTAACATATTGTTATCAATATGACTCTTTATTTTGGTTAACAGTTGGCTTATGTAGATGGCTGCTCCCATGTTGGGGGCATAGATATTTACAATTGTTAGATCTTCTTGTTGGATAGACCCTTTAAGAATAATATAGTGTCCTTCTGTGTCTCTTATTACAGACTTTAGTTTAAAATCTAATTTGTCTGATATAAGAATTGCTATCCCAGCTTTCTTTTGAGGTCCGCTGGCATGGAAGATAGATCTCCATCCCTTCACTTTCAGTCTGGATGTATCTTTAGGTTCAAAATAAGTCTCTTGTAGACAGCATATGGATGGGTCCTGTCTTTTTATCCAATCTGCAACCCTGTGCCGTTTTGTGGGAGCGTTTAGGCCATTCACGTTGAGAGTGATTATTGAAAGATATGAATTAATTGTCATCATGTTGCCTGTGAAGACATTGTTTTTATAGATTGTCCCTGTAAATTTCTGTTGTAGATCACTCTTGGGGTCTTTCTCCTTTTATAGAACCCCCCTTAATATTTCTTGCAGGGCCGGCTTAGTGGTCACATATTCTTTCAACTTCTGCCGGTCGTGGAAGCTCTGCATCTCTCCATCCATTCTAAATGAAAGCCTTGCCGGATAAAGTATTCTTGGCTGCATATTCTTCTCATTTAGTGCCCTGAATATGTCTTGCCAGGCCTTTCTGGCTTGCGAGGTCTCTGTGGATAGGCCTGACGTTATTCTGATGTTCCTCCCTCTGTACGTAAGGAATCTCTTCCCCCTAACTGCCCTTAAGATGGTTTCCTTGGTTCTAAGATTTGCAAGTTTTACTATTACATGCCAGGGTGTTGGCCTGTTTTCCTTGATCTTAGGAGGGGTCCTCTCTGCCTCTAGGACTCGAATGTTTGTTTCATTCCTCAGATTAGGGAAGTTCTCAGCTACGATTTGCTCAAATACATCTTCTAGCCCTCTCTCTCTCTCTACTCCCTCCGGGATTCCAATTATTCTGACATTGGAATGCTTCATGGTGTCACTTATTTCTCTGATTCTATTTTCATGGATTCTGAGTTGTTTTTCCCTGGCCTCCTCTTTTCCCTTTTTATCTATTATACTGTCTTCCAGATCGCTTATTCTCTCTTCTGTCTCAGTTACCCTAGCTGTTAGATTATCTAGATTGGATTGGATCTCATTGATAGCATTTTTAAGTTCTGCCAATTCAGCTTTCATTTCTGCCCTTAGAGACTCTATGTTGCCATTAATTGATTTCTCCATTCTAGCCATTGTCTTCACAATTGCTAGCCTGAATTCCATCTCCGACATCTTGGTTATATCTGCATCCATTTGTAAATCTGCAGTATAAGTCATAATCTCTGAGTCTTTTCTGTTTTGGGGGCTCCTCCTCCTAGTCATTCTGTTGATGGGTGTTTGAGGGAATGTATAGAGTCCAAATTATTGACCAGAACCCAAGCAAGATGCACCTGTTTTCTTGGGACCTTAGGATTGTTGGCCTCTTGTTTTCCCAGCCTGTCTTCTGCGGGAGGGGCCTGCCTCGCTGTTACTCAGGCAACCCTGTTTGGGCGGAGTTGCCCTGCGCCTCTGTGGAGGCAGATGGGCTCAGTGGGAATCAGTCTTTGGGGCTTTTGTTCTCTGGCGCCTTTCCCTGGCGGCTTTCCACGTCTCTTCCGCGAGTCAGAGCAGAAGAGACCCTTTCCAACCCTCTGCCTCAGAGCAGAGAGACCTCAGTCTGTTCTTCAGTGAGCTCTCCAGGCCACACCGTCTCCGTTTCTGTCCGTGCTGCTATAAACTGCAGCATCCTGGGTTGTGCACCCCTCCACAGCGCTCCCAGTCCTGCCTCCAGGTCGGGGCACGTCTCTGCCCTTTGTGCTTCTAAAACCACCAGCCGCTCCCAGTTCCCGCATGTGCACTCACGACTCCGCTGCTTGGGGTCCTGTCCTGGGGACTGCAGTTCGCGTGTGCGGGACTCCGCCGCTGGGGGTTTCCACCCCCGGGGGTTGCAGTTCACCGGCGGGACCCCGGTGCACCAGGTTTCCGTCTCGGAGGCTGCAGTTCGCGTGCGCGCGACCGTCGCTCCGGGTTTCTGTCCAGGCGGCTGTGGTTCGTGTGCGCGCGACCCCGCCGGTCTGGTCCTCCACCCCGGGGGCTGCCCTAAAGTCCTTTCCCGACGTTACCAGTCTGCGAGTCTGTGCCTGCCTGTAGCACACAAGGCTGTCACTCACCGGTGGTGTAGGATTCCCATGTCCAGGCACCCCCCCACTGCTGTTTATCCTCCGATATCTGCCCGCAGAATCACGGCTCTCCGCTTTGTACCTCAAAACCAACCACCTGCGATATTCTGTTTGTAGAGATCCAGATCTTCTTACATCTCAGGCTGGTTTCGTGGGTGCTCAGAGTGTTCTGGTAGATATCCAGCTCAATTCCAGGGACCAGTTGAAGTAGGGTCCCCTACTCCTCTGCCATCTTTCCCCCCTCCAGGAAAGAGAATGTGCTTAATAGAGTTTTTGCCTTTTAATTTTTCATTAATTGGTAACAGAAAAGAAAATGACCCTTAAATTTTATAACTTAGATAAACATAATAGCTACCCAAAATATTTTTTTTTAATGAAGTTTTAAAGAGAATGAAGTAAAATTTTTTGCTTTGGTAAAATCAATAAGTAAGAGGTAAAAAGAATGCATTAAATGCATTGCTTATTGATTTTATTTATGCTACAAAGATCAGTGGTATCAATTAAACGATTTGGGGTTTGATGCTTCATGTGATGCAAATACTCTTTTCACCATTACTTATATTATTTTAAATAATTTTATATTATTTTAAAATGATGACTCTTATAGAACTTTTGCCTGACCACCATTTCCCCCTTTTATTTCAGTAAAAAATACCCTCTGTATTGGAGGAATCCATTGTGTGTGAATCTATGGGAAACTTTGTTAACTAAATGACTACAATTGTGTCATATTAGCCTAGATACAGTGTATTCATTTCTTTTTTAAAAAAAAATATTGTTATGTTAATCACCATACATTACATCATTAGTTTTTGATGTAGTGTTCCATGATTTATTGTTTGCGTATAACACCCAGTGCTCCATTCAGTACGTGCCGTCTTTAATTCCCATCACCAGGCTAACCCATAACCCCACCTGCCCCTCTAGAACCCTCAGTTTGTTTCTCAGAGTCCATAGTCTCTCATGGTATTAGTTTCTTATTGATTGTTCAAGCCAAATTTACTGGCTTGAAATAACATAAATTTGCTATCTTACAGTTCTGTGGGTCAGAAGTCCAAAATGGGTCTCACTTGCCTGAAATCAAATTGTAGGCAGAGTTGGTGTAAGTCTCTGGTGGCCCTAATGAAGAAGCTGTTTCTTTGCCTTTCCCACCTGTTGAAGGCCACTCACAGCCCTTGGCTCATCACCTCTTTCTGTGTCTTCAAAGCCACCAAGGATAGGTTGGGTTATTTTTTTTTTTTAACTGCTTTATTGAGATACGATTGACATATCATATAATTTATCTCTTTAAATCATGCAATTCAGTGCTTTTTAGAATATGCAGATATCTGCACCATCACCACAGTCAATTTTAGAACATTTTCATCAACCCAAAACAAATTTTATATTGTTTAGCTATCCTATCCTTTGTCCTCTCCTCCCACCCCCACTTCTAACTCCCCAGCCTTAAGCAATCATTAATCTATTTTCTGAATAATAATCCATTATATGGATATACCACTTTTTTTTAATTCATTTGTCTCTTGATGGACATTTGGGATTTTCCATCCTTTGGCTATTATCAATAAGGAGGCTATAAAAATAAGGAGGCTATAAACACAAGGATGCTATCTTGTGTGATTGGATGCTTTTATTTCTCTTTGGTATATATTAAGGTATATATTAGGGGTATAATACTGGGTCATATGGTAACTCTACATTTCATCATTTGAGGAAATGCCAGACTGTTTTCCAAAGCAGCGGTACCATGTTACACTTCTAACAGTGTATGTGTTCTGATTTCTCTACCTCCTTGTCAACACTTGATATCTGACATTTTTTATTGCAGTTATCCTACTGTGTATGAAGTGGTATGTCGTTGAGGTTTTGCTTTGCATTTTCCTGATGACCAATGATGTCAAAGATTTTTTAAGTTGCTTATGGCCTTTTATATACAATTTTTCTTGGAGAAACGTCTATTCATACTCCTTGCCCATTTAAAAAAAAAAAATTGTTATTGAATTGTAAGAGTTGTTTGTATATGTTCTAGATATAAGTCCCTTATCAAATAAATGATTTTCAAATATTTTCTCCTAATTTGTGGACTTTCTTTAGGTGCCCTTTGCAGCACAAATTTTCTAATTTTGATGTAATCTAGTTTATCTAACTTTTATTGTTTGTGCTTTTACTGTCATATCTAAGAATCCTTTGCTAACTTCAAATTTATAAAGATTTAATTACCTTTATATTTTCTTCTAAGAAGTTTATAGTTTTAGTTCTTAAAATCTTTGATCCATTTTTAGTTATTCTTTGTACATGGTGTAAAGTAAGGGCCCAGTGTTTTTCTTCTGTATTTGGATATCCAATTGTCTAAGCACCATGTAGTGAAGCACTATTTTTTCCCAGTGAATGGTCTTGGCACTCTTGTCAAAAATCAGTTGACAATAGATGTATTGGTCTATTTATGGATTCTTTTTGGTTTATATGTCTATCTTTGTGCCAGTAGCACATGTTCTTGATTACTGTTGCTTTAATAAGTTTTGAAATTGGAAAGTGCAAGTCCTACTTTGTTCTTTTCAGAAACTTTTCAGTTTCCTGGGTCCTTTGAAGTTCCATATGAATTTTAAATCAGATCTTCAATTTCTACAAAGAAGTCGGCTAGAATTTTCACAGGAATTATACTGAATCTGTATATAATCTTGGGAATATTTCCATCTTAAAAATGTTGTCTTTTGATCCATAAACATTGGATAGTTTTCATTTATTTATATCTAACTCCTTTCAACAATGTTTTATACTTTTCAGGATATGTTTTTCATTTTTTTGTTAAATTTATTTTATTTTATTTTATTTTATTTATTTTTAAAGATTTTATTTATTTGAGAGTAAGCCAGAGAGATCACAGAGGAACAGGGAGAAGCAGACTTCCTGCTGAATAGAAAGCTCAGCGTGGGATTCCCAGGACCTGAGATCATGAACTGAGCTGAAGGAAGACGCTTGACTGACTGAGCCACCCAGGTGCCCTTTTAAATTTATTTTAACGTGTTCAATTTTTATGATATTGTGAAAGGAATTGTTGGCTTTATTTTTGGATTTATTACAAGTATGTAGAAATACAATTGATTTTTGTGTATTCATCTTGCATCCTGCAATCTTACTTAATGCATTTATTAATTTAATAGGTTTTAGTGAATTTCTTAGGTTTATCTATATGTAAGATAATGTCATCTGTGAATAGAAGTCTTTTTATATTTTTTCCTTTCCAATCTGGCTTCATTTATTTCTCTTTATTGTGTAATTTCCCTGGATAGAATTGTCAATACAATGTTAATATAGAAGTAGTGAGTGGATATTGTTGTCTCGTTCTTGATCTTAGAGAAAAAGTATCAAGGCTTTCACTATTAATTATGATGTTACCTGTGGTTATTTTTCTGGTTGTGATCTGGTTGAAGAAGTTCTCTTCTATGCCTAGTTTGTTAATGGTTTTATCACAAAAGGATGTTGGATTTTGTCACTTTTTTTATCTATTGATATATTTCTGATACAATTAATTTGAGTTTCTTTTTTCATGGTCAATCTAGCTAAAGGTTTGTCAATTTTGTTTGATTTTTGCAAAGAACTAGTTTTTGGTATTCTTTATTTTTCTCTATTTAAAAAACAATTCTGTATTTCATTAATTTCTGCTCTAATTTTATTATTTAACTTCCTTTTACTTAATTTTGGTTTGGTTTTCTCTTCTTTTTCTGATATCTTATGGAGGAAGATAGGTTATTTTCATTCTTTTTTTCTTTATTTATTTTAGAGAGAGAGAGAGTGCAGGGGGTGGGGTGGAGGGAGAGGAAGAGAATCCCAAGCAGACTCCCTGCAGAGCACAGAGCCTGATGCAGGCCTGATCCCCGGACCCTGAGATCATGACCTGAGCCAAAATCCAGAGTCCTGTGGTTAACTAACTGAGCCACCCAGGCACTCCCATTCTTTTTTCTTAATAGTGGCAATTACAGTCATAAATTTGCCTTCAAGCATTGTTTTAGTTTCGTCCCATAACTTTTATGTCACATCTTCATTTCATTCATCTCAAAGTATCTTGATTTCTCTTTTGTATGTCTCTGAATAATCACTTATTTATATTGTTAATTTCCAAATATTTGTGAGTAACTCAAATATTTTCCTGCTATTGATTTCTAATTTAATTCCATTATATTTGGAGAACATTCTGTATGATTTCAATCCTTTCAAATTTATCGAGCTTTTTTTATTGGATATGTAGTCTATCCTGGAGTACATATTCTGGTATTGTTGGGTAAAGTATTCTAAACATATCTTTTGGGTCTAGCTGGTTTATAATGTTTTTCAAGTCTTACTGATATTTTGCCTAGTTCCATTGATTATTGAAAAGTGGGATAGTAAAGTCTCCAACTATTACTGGTGAGCTATTTCTGCATTTACCTGTCAATTTTTGCTTCATGTACTTGGGTGAACTACGTGCAAATATATATATATATATATATATTTATTTATTTATTTATATTTTTCTGATGGATTGACTCTTTTATCATTGTAAAATGTCCCTTGAGCTCTAGTAACAATTTCATTTGTTTTACAAATCTAAATTATTCTGATTTTAATATAACTACTGCAGCTTTCCTATGGTTGCTACTTGCAAGATACATGTTTTTTTGTTTGTTTGTTTGTTTTGTTTTACTTACAATCTATTTGTATCTCTAAATGTAAAGTGTGTCTCCTGTAGATAAGACATAGTTGGATCATTGTTTTTAGTCTGATAGTCTGTACCTTTCGACTGGAATTTTAAGTCTATTCACTTTTAATATTGTCATTGATACAACTGGATTTATGTCTGCCATTTTACTTTTTGTCTTAAACATGTGTCATGTCTTTGTTTTTCTATTCCTCCTTTGCTGTCTTTTTTCCATTAAGTAAATATTTTCTAATATAGCATTTTAATTTCATTAATGATTTGAAAAACAGTTTATTTTTTGAGAGTTTTTTTTTTTTTTTTTTAGAGGATGGTCTAGACTCTATCTTATCCATCATAACTTATTAAAATTAGATTCATATTTACAGAGGCTTAGTCCTGGTGATGTATAGAAATGCTGCTACTCCTATGTAGCTCTATCTTCTATCTTCTCTCCCCATGTTTTCTAGTATTATTTTTATACCTATCAAATGTATTAAGGTTCCAAAACCAATAATATATTATTATACTTATTACTTTACTATCTGTACATATTTTCTTAGCCCATTACAGTTTTGCTCCCACCCAACTTCTTTGTGCTATTATTGGTAAATATGTTACACATATATTAAAATTCTATGTATTATATGCCCAATGATACATTATATGCATATTATTTTATTATATATTTTTTAAAATCAGGTAAGGAGAAAATATACACTTAAAGTGTTTTTTTATTTTTTTATTTTATTTTATTTATTTATTTTTTTAATAAAGATTTTATTTATTTATTTGACAGAGACAGAGATAGTGAGAGCAGGAACATAAGCAGTGGGAGTGGGAGAGGGAGAAGCAGGCTTCCCCCGAAGGAGGGAGCCCAATGTGGGACTCGATCCCAGGACCCTTGGATCATGACCTGAGCCAAAGGCAGACGCTTAACGACTGAGCCACCCACGCACCCTAAAGTGTTTTTTTTTTTAAACAATCAAATAATTAAATTTACCAATGCTCTATTTTTTTGTTTATATTCAGATTACTATCTGGGGTCACTTGCTTTCAGCCTGAATAACTTCATTTAATATTTCTTGTAAAATTTGTCTCTAGCAGTAAACTCCCTCGGTTATCTGGGATTTTATTTTTCCTTTTCTTTTGGAAGATAGGTTTGATGGATATAGACTTCTCTGTTGACAATTTTTTTTCCTTTGAGATTTTGAATATGTTATCCTACTGTCTTCTGACCTCTGTTGTTTTTATAGAAAAGTCAGCTGTTTATCTTATTGGAGGTCCCTTGTAAGTGATACATCCTTTTTCCTCTTGCTGTTTTCAAGATTTTCTACTTGTTTTTGAATTTCAACATTTTACTATGATATATCTACTTGTGGATTTCTTTGCATAGGTCTACTTGGAGGTCATTGAGCTTTCTGGATGTGTAGATTTTTTTAAAAATAAATTTAGTCAATTTTCAGCCATTTTTAATTTGAACAATCTTTCTTCTCCTTTCTCTTGCTCCTTTCTTTCTGGCACTCCCATTGCATGTATATGGGTACATTTACTCCTACCTAAGATAAAGGCTGGGGGTGGAGAAATGGCAAGCTTCTTCTTGTGTCACATTCCCCTTTAAGTCCTTAGCATTCAGTGGAGACGCGGGTGTGGGGTACTCTAGGCTAGCCTCTCCTGGCATGGAATCCCCATCTCATGAGCTGGAGGAAGGCTACTGGAACCACAGTATTCTCAGCATGCCACACCCAAGGTAGAGCTTTCACTACAGGAGTGGGTGTTGGGCAAAGAAATGAGCTCCTGCCTGTTCACCTGACTTGCCTGGACTTCACCTCAGCAACAGGTGGCAGGGAATAGGATGACAAATGCTGAAGTTCTGCTCCTCACAGGCAGAAAGCACTCTGGCTGGGAACTAGGGAAAGAGGGAGTCCGGTGTTCTTGGATACAGCAGTCTGGAGGAAGATCTGCACATTACTGAGGCATAAAGGGAGTGGAGGGTGCAGTCTTGGCTCAAATTTCACTGACTCTCATCTTTTTTACTGTTTTCTTAGCGTTTTTTGATACATGTTTTTTCATTTGCTGTTCACTTTTAGTACTGTTTCCAGAGGATTTGAGTGTTGTTGTTTGGTTGATTGGTTGGCTTTTTTTCTGTTTTTGTTTTTGTTTTTTTAATAATTTTCACCAGTTTTGTTGGAGACAGTCAATCCTAGACCAAACTCTAGTCAGACTCCTCTGAGTACTTTCCCATTATGCCTGATCTTTCTGCTTTGTTTTAGCAAGAATTTTAGCAAAAATTCTACTAAATCAGTTTAGGGAAATACCTCTACCATTAAGACCCAAACAAATTCCTTGTCCCTTATTCTCAATATCGTATCACCCTGGTCTGCCTTCAGCAAAAATTCTGTCAACTAAGTTTAGCTAGAATCCTTTTTACCCTTAATGTTTCTTTCCTCTTAGCAATTTTCCATCCACTGATCTCCACCCTGTTGCTTTGCTATACATTCTTACCTTTCCAGGGCACATGGGTGTCTCAGTCAGTTGAGCATCTGACTTTGGCTCAGGCCATGATCTCAGGGTCCTCAAATTAAGCCCTATGTCAGGCTCCCCAATCAGTGGGAAACCTCCTTCTCTCCTGGTCCCTCCCTTCTCTTGTGCTCTCTCTCTTACTTTCTCTCTGTCTCAAATAAATAAATAAAATCTTTAAAAAAATCTTATTTGCCCTTGTTATATTTAGAGTTGAGCTTGATTTCTCTCCTCTACTTCAATCTCCAGTGTAATAGTTACCTTTAAATAAAAACCTCCTTTTCATCTTTAACAGGTGTCATATTTTTTTGTTTGTTTGTTTAACAGTTCTCAGCTGTGTAACATATTAGCCATGGGGCCTTGGCCGTATTACTTACTTCTTTATGACAACAGGAAAGTGTAGGTGATAATATACTTATGTATCAGAATTATTATGAATAAATATGTAATAATAAATAAATATAAAATATGTATATGTGTGTGTGTGTATACAAAAAAATGGTATTTGCTTGACATACGCAAAGAACTGGTTAATATTGAAAGATGCTTAGAATAAGTACTTCCTTACACTTTGCACCTTAGGCATCTCACTAACCTCACTCTAGTTCTGATCCAGTATTTAACCAAGGAGACTAGAATTTAAGACTGGATAAGCAACAAGAATTAATTGATTTGAAGACACTTCCTTGGACAACAAGAGAACACCATGTAGTATAATTTATGCTTAGACTGAAAATGCTCTAATCTTAATTCTGGGAATGTTTTGATATATGACTTTGACTCTTACCTAAAATTCAGACATTCAGATTCACTAAGTTATGTATAAAATTTGAAATTCCCCTGAGAAACCCCAGGATAGGTACATTTACTGATGGTTTTCAATTGCATAACCAGTTAAGATGGCTTGACTACAAAAACCGGAAAGACATAAAAACCCTGCTGCTAGGTTCTGCCTTGACTTTTTACAAAGAAAGATTTGAGCTGAATCTTGGGCAATATACTGTTTAGAGGTTGACAGTTAATATAAAAAAGGAATATAATAAAAATATAAAGAAGGAATAATTAAATATCTTTAAATTTAATACATTTAAATAGTAATAATCCAAATAGGGCCAACAGGTAGTTGATAATGTTTGTACACTTGAAAGTATAACCATTACTGGGCTGCATATATTATAAACAAAGATAATTATTTATTTTTGTTGATCTCTTTGATACATAAATGACATGTAAGGTTCTCAGATTTTTCATGACACAACTTGTCATAATATCTAATATATCACTATATGATCTGAATCCAAAATTTGGGCTACAGGAATGAATCTAAGAAATTGCACAGGGGCGCCTGGGCGGCTCAGTTAAATGTCTGACTTCAGCTCAAGTCATGATCTCAGGGTCCTGGGGTGGAGCCCCTCAGGCTCCCCACTCAGCAGAGAGTCTGCTTGTCCCTCCCCCTCTGTCCCTCCCCCCAGCTTGTGCTTTCTCTCTCTCCCTCTCTCAAATCAAAAAAAAAAAAAAAAAAAATCTTGAAAAAAAGTCACACAAAATAAAGAGAAAGCATATGTTTTTCCTATTTATAACTATGGTTTTTCACAGAAATTTCATTTTTGTATATTTTATACTGCTAATTCAATTTTAATATTTTAGAAATTTCAGTATTGACAAATTACATTATTACCAGAGGTATAAAAATTTATTTTATTTTTTTGTAACTAATATAGAACTAACCATATTGTTACTGGAGTCACATTTTTGCCCAAGGATAGAAATGAGGCTGGACCCAAAAGTGAAAGGCACAGGCAAGGCTTTATTGGGGCTACATCTCCATCTGAAGGGAGACACAGCACCAATAGAGAGCAGTTAACCTGGCTTCCCCAGCAAAGGGGAAGGAGGCCCTACTTATACAAAGAAAGTTCACGTGGGATGTCCTCACTTAGGTCGTTTATGCTAATAAGAAATAGAAAAGTGCCTCATCTTGATTGGTCGATATTGGCGGCAACTCTGGCAGCTCATTGGTGCTTTGGGAGCTGACATCTTTCATGTTTGTGGAGCCTCTGTTCACTGATGCATCAACAGGGTATGGTTGCTGTGGTTGTTTTAGGTCCGGCTTGTATGTTGAGCCACATCTTGGTTCTGCTCGGGAAGAATGTGGCTTAGCAATAATAGCCAACAGGAAGTAACCCAAGTGCATAAGGTTTTTCACTTGGGGCTTGTTCCCATGGTCCCTGTGTCAATATTACAAATATCTATAATAAAACTTAATTTATTTACATTATTATTCCTTAAGGGAAAAAAAAAAAAAAAACTTTACCTTGTACATAGTGATTTTGCTATTTTATATTGAGACATATACCCATATACTTAAGCTAGAAAATGACAGATGATTTCTTTCACATATTTGAGGTAGATTGCACAAACAAGTTTGGATGCAAAGCTTCTGGTAATCAAAGGAAAAATGATCTATGTTCTTTGTTAAAATATTCATTTAAAATTTATAGATTATGAAATCATCATCCTTTCCATACAGAGTGAAAGATGATTACCACAACAAAACTTTTAAAATAAGTCATCTAGTGGCAAATACAATTTGCAGAGGAAGCAAGAGATTTCTTAGGGCTCAGTAGGAAGTCAGAGCTGTTCATTAATTTACAAAAGACAAAATGAAACTCTATGCTCAGAATAAAGTACTTTGAAAAAAAAAATAAATAAATAAAGTACTTTGGAATCACAAAGCTGCTTCGTTACTATACATAGCTTATTTGATAAAACTCTTAAGGGAGGCTACCACTTACACAAGGCACTCTTTAAAAATTTATTTTAGGTATATATAACTGAAATATAAAAATAAAATATAAAATTAATATAAAATATAAAATTAGATATATGTAACTGAGATATAAAATGTAACTGAAATATAAAATATAAAAAAACTGAAATATAACTCTTCAACATGAGAGAGCATTTTATTTGCATTTTATGTTAAAATTTTATTGTAGCATTTTAAAAATATGAATATGTATTATATAAAATGATTCCATATGATTTGCAGTTTGGAATTCGGAGGAAATATAGTCTGTTTAATAGTACTCAGCTTATTATTTGTTAATAGTTCAGGCATTTAATTCTGCTTATCTCTGCCTATTGGATTAAAATATTTCTATTATTCTTAGGACTCATGCAGCAGTTGGCCAATGTGCTGATTTTCATTAAGAAATATGAAGTTACATTTAGTCAGAAGTACATGACTTGAAGGTCTTTCTGTTAATCATGTGTATTTTTCTTTGTAGGGATTTAGGAGGAGTATCATGAATTTATAAAAAGAATGACTAAGATTCAGTACAATGACATAACACTGAATTGAGTAAACTACCCTACGTCAGTGACCTCATGATTAAATTTTTTTTTAATTGAAATAATGATATACGTATATATGCGTGTAGAGCTGGGTAAGATACTAAAAATCTAGTAAAAACCCTAATAAGTTCTCTGAAGCTTATTGTATAATGAAAGAAAGAAAAGAAAGAAAGAAAGAAAGAAAGAAAGAAAGAAAGAAAGAAAGAAAGAAAAAGAAAAAGGACGGAAGGAAGGAAGGAAGGAAGGAAGAAAGAAGGAAAGAAAGAAAGAAAGAAAGAAAGAAGGAAGGAAGGAAGGAAAGAAAGAAAGAAAGAAAGAAAGAAAGAAAGAAAGAAAGAAAGAAAGAAGAAGAAGAAAGAAAGAAGAAGAAGAAAGAAAGAAAGAAAGGAAGAGAGGAAGGAAGGAAGGAAGGAAGGAAGGAAGGAAGGAAGGAAGGAAGGAAGGAAGGAAGGGAAAAACATCATTATGTGACTATTTGGCCAAATATAAACCATTATTTAAAAAGAAAATAATTATATATACACTTGACAACAAATAGGAATTTTTTTCTTGTTTCTTCTCCCATTGAAAAGTCAACTTAGCATTTCTCCCTTTTAACGTTGTTAAGAGTTTAATTATCATCAACAACTACTTCCAAAGCACAAACACTAAAGCCTTAAATAATATCCAAATCCCTTGGCCAAAAAAGACCACCCTTCACTACTTGATTACCTTAATTGATAAATCATACTTTTTCTTGAGGTATCTACATACCAGATAATGTTTTTTTGTTTTTTTTTCCATAACAAGCTGTGCCCTCTTTCACCTTTTGGTATGTGGGTCCTTTCTCTGTCTGGGATTTCCTTCATCGTTTTCCTCCTTTTGAAACACAACTGCATGCTTTTCTACTTAGGTCTTGCTCACTTTTACTTAGCAATCACTTCTCATGGAACTTCTATGTAGGTAGCAAGAAGACTGGCTAAATGGCTTTCTTACTGTGCTCCCAGATGTTCTGTGCATAGGCTCATCACAACACATTATTTGTATTGCATTTACCTGCAACCATTACATCCTTCCCCCTGCTTTTTGGGAGTAAAAATATACTTTTTGAACATTGTATCCCTAATGGCCTAGCAAAATTCCCAGAATGAAGTAGTTGCCTGATAAATATTTTTGGAAAAATATTCATAATTAAATGAATGATGGAGAAAAAGTTTGATTCCAAATTAACTCTGTAATTTTGGGTTACATTTCTGGGGCCTACAAACCATGTTTCATCACATGGATCAATGGAACACAATAGAGGGCCCTGGGGTCAATGGTCAATTCATCTATGACAAAGGAAGCAAGAATATACAATGGGGAAATGGTAAATGGTAGTGGCTAATATCCAAAGTATATTAAGAACTTACACAAGTCAATACCAAAAAAAAAAAAAAAAAAAAATCTGATTAACATGGGCAGAGGACCTAAGTAGTTATTTTTTCAAAGAAGACATACAGGTGAACAATAGACATTTGAAAAGATGCTCAACATCACTAATCACCAGGTAAATGCAAATCAAAACCACAAAGAAATATCACCTTATACCTGTTAGAATGGCTATTACCAAAAAGACAAGAAATAACAAGTATTGGTGAGTATATGGAGAAAAGGGAAACTTTATGCCCTGTAAGAGGGAATGTAATTGGTGCAGACACTGGAAAACAGTATGATGTCCCTCAAAATTTAAAAATAGAAATACCATATGATCCAGTAATTCCACTACTAGGTATTTACCCAAAGAAAATGAAAACACTAGGGCGCCTGGGTGGCTCAGTTGGTTAAGCTCAGGTCATGATCCCAGGGTCCCGGGATCGAGTCCCACATCGGGCTCCCTGCTCAGCGGGGAGTCTGCTTCTCCCTCTGACCCTCCTCCCTCTCATGCTCTCTGTCTCTCATTGTCTCTCTCACAAATAAATAAAATCTTAAAAAAAAAAAATCCACTTTAAAAAAAAAAAAAAGAAAATGAAAACACTAATTCAAAAGGATATATGACCCCTATGTTTATTGTAACATTATTTACAATAGCTAAGATATGGAAGCAACCCAGGTGTTCATCAATAGTTGAATGGGTAAAGAAGATGTGGTGCATGTGTGTGTGTGTGTATACACACATATGTATATACATATATATTTATATATATTTCATTTTCATTTGTCTTCATGTATTTTTTATATTTTTGAGTGCTTCATTGTTGTTTAGTATTATGTTGTTCAGTTTCCATGTGTTTGTGTTTTTTCATTTTTTTCTTGTAATTTATTTCTAGTTTTACACTGTTGTGATTGGAAAAAGATGCAGACTATGATTTCAAACTTCTTAAATTTATGGAGGCTTATTTTGTGTCCTAGTATATGACCTATTCTAGAGAATGTTCCATGTGCACTTGAAAAGAGTGTGTATTCTATTGTTTGGGGATGGAATATTCCGTATATATCTGTTATGTCCATCTCATCCAATATGTCATTCAATGACATTGTTTCCTTATTGATTTCTGTCTGGATGATCTATCCATTGATGGAAATGGAGTGTTGAAGTTTCCTACTATTACTGTGTTACGATCAGTTTCTCTCTTTATGTCTTCTATTATTTGCTTTATGAATTTAGGTGCAATCTTGCCATTTGCAACAATATGGATTGACACTGTGTGTCTTATGCTAAGTGAAATAAGTCAGATGAAGAAAGACAAATACCATATGGTTCACTTATATGTGGAGTCTAAAAAACCAAACAGGCACCTGGGTGACTCAGTCAGTTGAGTCCAACTCTTGATATCAGCTAAGGTCTTGATCTCAGGTTGGTGAATTTGAGCTTTGTGTTGGGCTCCATGCTGGGCATGGAGACTACTTAAAAAAAAAAATATATATATATATATATATATATATATATATATATATGAAAAACAAAGCAAATAGACTAAATACAGAGGACAAACTGGTGGTTGCCAGAGGGGAGGTGGATGGTGGGGATAGGCAAAATAGATGAAATGGATTGAGGTACAAACTTCCAGTTATAAAATAAATAAGTCACAGAGATGACAGTGCAGCATAGGGAATAGTCAATAATATTCTAATAATGTTGTATGGTGACAGATTATTACTACATTTGTTGTAATGAGCACTGAGTACTATATAGAATTATCAAATCACTATGCTGTACACCTGAAATTAATATAACATTGTATGTCAACTATACTTCAATAATAACTTTAAAAAATCCATATGCACACAGAAGAATCATGTCTCATTATTTCAGTCTCATTATTTTATTTTTTATTTATCCCAATTAAACATATAGAAAACCCATGCAATGAGAGAAGAATAAATTTCCTTAGATATTTAGGCAGCACATTTTAGATTTTTATTTTTCATTTATTTCTTAGCTCTAAGAAATAGACAGTTCAATATATATTTGTAATTTTATACCATATCCACTGGCATTCCTGCTGTTGTGTTTGTGATCTAAATTCTTTTATTCTCTTGAAATAACTCACAAACTGAACTGAAAAATGTGATGTCAATACCAAACAAATTACTCCCACCACTGCAGTGGAATTATCTAGTATCTGGCCTCAGACACTATTGTAAAAGACAAGTCACTCAGCTAGAAATAATTAATTAACACATAGCTTCTATACAACTTGTCAGCTAATATTTGATGTGTGACAAAAGCTTTGCATAGACAAATAGCGTGAGTAATTTTTAGCTTTACAAATATGTATATTTGTAGATATATTTGCAACTGTTACAATTGGGCCACAAGATACATTCAGTGACTTAGGTTTAATAATAAAGTAGAAAAAAAGTATACAAAAGTTTTTTTTACATATTTAAATAGGCAGTTTATTTTTAGAGCTCTTTAATTATTTTCTCTTTGACTCTTCACATTAGCCTTCAAGTAATTTCAGTGCAACTTGAAAGCATTAAACGCACTTCATTTAAAAGTAATGACTACACTTTATGTTCTACATATTCTCCTTTATAAGCTTTGGTCTTCAGACTAGCAGTTCTGTAATTCTATTTTCCTTGTTTCCAAAGATGTTGTCTTCCCTAATGCCTGCCTCATGTAGATAAGACGTCTCAGGAGTACAGAAACCCAAGAGTGGGGAAAAAAAAAAAAAGAGAAATTTCAACCTTTTGCTATCACCTGTCCTAGCAATTCTTTTCATTTCTTACTAGATGTATTGATGTCTAAGATGCGATTTTACATTTGATCCATATCCACTTACACATAATTATAGATCTTATAAAAATTATTGATAATCTCATAGGAAGAATAACCAGAAATTTTACCTAGTAAATGCAGTACTATTTAGAGAACAATTTGTACAGTGTAACTGTTCTCCCATTTACTGATTTTTTGTGTTAAATATTTATCCTTTATTAAGATTTTATAGGAAATTTCTTAGGTAATCAGAAAGTTAAACAGTTGTTCCATTAATAAAAATTGGATTTTTAAAAAGCACTTTATAAATAAATTCTTCATATTTGGGGTTTATATTCAATCTGTACCTGTTATGTTTTATAGTTTCCAATATTTCCTTTTGGTATTTTTTCCTATAAATGATTTGAGTCAATTAAAAAGGACATCTGGATTAAATCATATTTTCTTGTCTCTGGTGATTGACATTTTATATTACTGACATCAGTTTTAAGATATAAGTGGAAGTTCTTTTCTCAAGTCAGTATATTATATATATATCTTTTAAATTTAAGATTATAATATGCTTTATGCATGTATGTGAACAAATATGTATTATAAATTAATTATAGCAACATTACATCTAGAATATGTCTTCAAACTAACATTTAAATATTTTGATATAATTGTGAATTTTTTTTAAGATTTTACTTATTTGAGAAAGAGACAGTGAGTGAGAGCAGAGGCAGGAGCAGAAAGGGAAGGGGAGAGAATCTCAAGCAGATTCTGTGCTGACCATGGAGCCTGCTTGATCTCACGACCCTGAGATCATGACCTGAGCTGAAACAAAGAGTTGGATGCTTAACTGACTGAGCTACCCAGGTGCCCCAAAACTGTGAAATTTTTTTAATGCCAGAGTGACAGAGTAACAGAAATGAATTGTCAGAAACAGCTTCATATATATTTGAATATCTTAAAATAAGTTTATTTTTTTAAAGATTTTATTTATTTACTTGAGAGAGACTGAGAGATATAGCAAGAGAGAGCATGGGCAGGGGGGAAGAGGCAGAGGGAGAGGGAGAAGCAGGCTCCCCACTGAGCAGGGGACCCAACGTGGGGCTCGATCCCAGGACCCTGAGTTCATGACCTGAGCCAAGGCAGATGCTTATCGAACCTCAGTGTATTAGCTGTTTACTGGTTAATTTGGGATCATCCAACTCTTTGTCTTTGTGTCTTCTAAGTATGACACAAAATAGTAAATATAATTGTATTAGTTGGTTAAAGCTGCTATAACAGAACACCATAGACTTTGAATAGCAGGAACTTATTGTCTTGCATTTCTGGAGGCCACAAGTTCAAAATTAAGGTATCAGCAGAACCATGCTCCCTCTGAAGGTACTAGGGAAAGTTCTGTTCCAGAACTTTCTCCCAGCTACTGGCAACATAACTCCAATCTTCACGTAGTGCTCTCTCACATATGTCTGTCTCCTCATATGGTGTTTTTTTTTTCTTAGAACACCAGTCATATTGGATTATGGACCCACTTTACTCCAGTGTGAACTTATCTTAATATAGTTACATTTACAATGACATTATTTCCAAATAAGATCACATTCTGAGGTATTGGGGGTTAGAATTTCTTTTTTTTTTTTTTTTTTTTTTTTTAAAGATTTTATTTATTTATTTGACAGAGAGAGAGACACAGCGAGAGAGGGAACACAAGCAGGGGGAGTGGGAGAGGGAGAAGCAGGCTTCCCGCGGAGCAGGGAGCCCGATGCGGGGCTCGATCCCAGGACCTGGAATCATGACCTGAGCCGAAGGCAGATGCTTAACGACTGAGCCACCCAGGCGCCCCTAGAATTTCAACATATGATTTTTTTTTAGGACACAATTCAACCAATAACACTATTTAATACCAATTGACTAAATAAAACAAAATTAAACATAATATGTTTTAAAAGAATTTAAAAAATCATATCTCCTTATTGTATGCTTTCTCTATGTCAGACAATACTCCTAGCACATCATATGAATTAGCTGATTTAATCCTTATAAAAGATTATAAAACATAACAAAACAAGGGGACACAGAGATTAACCGGATTTCATTTAATCTGGGTTCTTTATTTCCAGTGTTTATCACTCACTCACGAAGAAGATAATCTCATCATACCAGAATGATTGGAAAAGCACCAGCATTTGATAAATACTAATATGCTTTAGGTGCTTTATATACCTGAGTTAGAAAAACTAAATTTTCCACCTGTGTGTCTTCTTTACTATTCACACAGAACACTTCACTTCTGATACTTCTGATCATCAAATGTCTGGAGGATTTTCTCCACACCAAGCAATTCTCTGAGATACCGACTGGGTGTCTTATAATTTGATTCAGTTCTAACACTATCTACCTGGAGATACCTATCAGATCTCATAGGTTAAGGGCTCAGTCCCAAAGGACTGGTCCTACCCTAGTTCAGATGTCAGTTGCAAGTAGTAGGTCCCCTGGTTACACACAATTTCCATAGGCCAAATCGGATTCCCACAGGAACCCCTTTACAGGTTCAATTAATTTGCTAGAGCAGCTCACAGAACTCAGGGAAACACTTAGGTTTATCAGTGTAGTAAAGGCTATGATAAAGGATATAGATGAACAGCCAGATGAAGAGATACAAAGGGTGAAGTCCAGGAGGGACCCGTCCCTGTGGATTTGGGATGTGTCAGCCTCCCAAAATGTGGATGTGTTCACCAATCCAAAAGTTCCCCAAGTCCCCTACTATTGGGATTTCATGGAGGCTTCCTCACATAGGCATAATTAATTGTTAACTCATTTCTGGTCCCTTTACCCTCTCTGAAAAATGGGAATGGGGCTGAAAATTCCAAGCTCCTTTTTTTTTTTTTTAATAAATTTTATTTATTCATGAGAAACAGAGAGAGAGAGACAGAGGCAGAGGGAGAAGCAGGATCCCCATGGAGCAGGGAGCCCGATGTGGGAGTCGATCCCAGGACCCTGGGAACATGACCTGAGCAGAAGGCAGATGCTTAACCGACTGAGCCACCCAGGTGCCCAAATTCCAAACTTCTAATCATGGCTTGGTCTTTTCAGTAATCAGGTTCTATCCAAAGGTCTTCCCCAAATCACCTCATTGGAGCCAAAAACACTGTGATACCCAGGAAATTACAAGTGTTTCAAGAGCCCAGTGTCAAGAGCTGCGGTGAAAGACCAAGTATTAGAACAAATGATCCTCCTAGTGCTCTTATCACCTAGGCAATGACAAGGGTTTTAGGAGCTCTCTGCTAGGAACTGGGGCAGAGACCAATATACATTTTCTACTATCTCACAATACCTAACATCAATTATATTCCAAAGGCATTACCTGATTTAGGTAATCCTATTGTGTAGCTAAAAAACAGAATTACCTAGCAAACAGCTTCCTAAATTTCAGTCAGTATTCTTTAGTAGTAGAACTTAAACCTATCTGATGACAAAACTATAGGCATTGTACTACACTGAATATGAGTCATGTGCAGACCCTCTGTAAAGGGAAAGTAAAGTTTTCATGAACTTCCAAAGATTTATACTTATTTTAATACAACATACATTATTTACCAGAATAAAGGCAGGTTTAAATTCTATTTAAAACACTTAACTTTAAATTAAAAATCATAAATTATGTCAACAAAAGTAGTAATAAAATTAAATGTAACATTAACTTACTGTGAAATATTACATCATATTGAAAAAATGAATCAGTTATTTGTATGGTCTAATTACTTTTAAGATTTACCTCCAAATACGGTATTAAAAATTTTAATACACATTTACAAAAAACTTCAGAGCATATTTACCACTACCTTAAAACTTAGCATTATTGTAATACATCCACTAGAATGTGATTTTGGTGGTGACCACAGGTCCTTCATTCTCTTGAGTTTGGACATCTTTCAAACTGTTTGTTGTATAATGATTCAATTCTCTCATTTCTCCTTTTCAACTACTTCACAGCCATTTTCCCATAGAGTGCATTTCACTTGAATGAATTACTTTTGTTATATCACTATTAGCCCGCAGAGAGAGATAAAATATGAATTGCTGTACTACTATATGATGACAAATGTCATATTTTTAATATTTAATTCTTTAAATTCTTGAATACAAGTTTTAATCTATGAAAGTGTTTTTTTTTTTTAAAGATTTTATTTATTTATTTATTTGAGAGAGAGAGACACAGCGAGAGAGGGAACACAAGCAAGGGGAGTGGGAGAGGGAGAAGCAGGCTTCCTGCTGAGCAGGGAGCCCGATGCGGGGCTCGATCCCAGGACCCTGGGATCATGACCTGAGCCGAAGGCAGACGCTTAACGACTGAGCCACTCAGGTGCCCCTGAAAGTGTATTTTAATTATCACTATAAATGAAAAATTTGTCTGAATACAGAAGTACAATCATTGATAATCATTTAAATTAATAGATTTGAGTGTCTCATAAAGGCCTGATACTGTTCTAGGTGTTTAAAAAATATCACTGAGAAAAAAATTACAAAATTTCTGTGCTTATAAAAATTACACAAAATGAGATTATTAATGTCATTGTACATTAAGACTTGCCAAAGTAGGAGAGTCATACACACCTACCATTGCATTGAATGTTCATTTGTTACTAAAGATTTATGCTTAGCAGCAAAGATATCCTAAACTTAAACGCCAAAGACATTAAAAGTAAGTGCTACTCTTGTCTACAAGTTTATAATCTGAACAACAGCTTGTTAAGGTAAATAAACTATCATTATTCTACACAATTTCTAATGTTTACTAGAAAACTTATCATGGAAATAAAAATTAATTTTCAATTACATTATATAAAACTTAATTATCATGGCCCAAATTTATATTTATGGACCTAAAAAGGTCCAAAAACTTAATTTTGTTTTTTAAGATTTTATTTATTTATTTGACAGAGAGAGCGAGAGCAGGAACACAAGCAGGGGGAGTGGGAGAGGGAGAAGCAGGCTTCCTGCCGAGCAGGGAGCCCGATGTGGGACTCGATCCTAGGACCCTGAGCTGAAGGCAGACGCCTAACGATTGAGCCACCCAGGTGCCCAAAGCTCAATTTTTTTGAAAAGATGATGATTCTAACATGGTCATATTGAGCTTGAGTTGTCTGTGTTAATGACCATATATACGTTTTTTTGTTTTTTTTTTTTAAGATTTTATTTATTTATTTGAGAGAGAGAGAGAATGAAAGAGAAAGAGAGCATGAGAGAGGGGAGGGTCAGAGGGAGAAGCAGACTCCCCATCAAGCAAGAAGCCCCATGCAGGACTCGATCCCGAGACTCCAGGATCATAACCTGAGCCCAAGGCAGTTGCTTAACCAACTGAGCCACCCAGGCGCCCTTACATATATGTTGTTGTTGTTGTTTTTATTCCTAAGATATAAAAATCAAGTCGAAATTTCTATAGAAAAAATAGAATTGACTGATATTTGCAAAAATGTTCAGTTTACCTATAATTTGAAAATATATGTTGAAACAAGATTATTTTTTATAAAATCCTTAAATTGGTGGAGAGCTCTTTTTCTCTCCTTCTCTCTCAACCATTTATCCACCTAAATATTTACATCCTAATTTTGGTGACTATATGAAACTATGGACCAGTATTGGTGATGTAAATTAATTCTAATATTTCTGGAAAAAGTTGCTAATATTTATCTTTGTGCTATTTATCCCTGATTCTCTCAACTGATGCAAATTCATCCCAAAGAAATAATTAAAAATACATAAAGTATCTGAATAAGAAAATATGTTTAAATATTAATATCACAAAGATATCAATATGAATATTATTAAAAAATCAGTGTAGCAATAGCTAAATAAGCTATAATACAGAATACAATACAGCCATTAAAATAATTCTGCAGAAATAGATAAAATGATGCCTTATTATTCACCTATTCCTTTAATTTATATTATTGCTTATCTCCTATGTGTCAGACACTATACTAGGTATTAGGCTTATAACACTGAACAGTATACATATGATAACTTCCTCCATAAATCTTATGTATCAGGAGGAAAAATAAAAATAAACATCGGAAATGGAAATTATGAATGGGTATATTGCATGAATAATAATCAGGTTTTAAAACTTATAAAAATATAATCTAAATATTCCCAAAACTTTATATTGATATATTTTAGAAAATAGGCAGCAAGGCAACTTGGCATAGATGTGATTTAGGGAGTAATTAGCATTTTCTTATAGCATGGTGCTTGAGCTTTAGCATTGAGTTCAAATGTCTTTCAGCAAATGTAGCAAAATGAACTAATTTGTAAATTCTGTATAGTAAATAGACAAAATGAAACAATTTCGCATTATGTGTATGCACACATATACATATAATAATACAAATGTTCGCACATATATTTTGTGAATTGATACTGCCCCATCAAAATGTGATCTACAAACGTGAGTCACATATGTAATTTAAAAGATCTAGTAGCCATATCTAAAAAAAGAAAAAATAAATAATATAATTAATAACTATAATAATATATAATATTAATATGATTATATATAATATATAATAATATAAATAAATAAAATAATATAATATAATTAAATAATTATTTAATTGATTTAAATAGTATAATTTTAAACCAATCTTTTCAACATATTATTATAATATATAATTAGTATAAAGATTATTAATGATAATTTTACATTTTTTGTACTATATCCTAAAAATATGGTGTGCACTTTACACTTAAAACACTTCTTAATTTGAACTAGCCAGATTTCACATGTTTAATTACATGTGACCAGTTGGTACCATTTTGGATAATGTAGATTATAGAAAAATAAACATAATTTTATTTATTTTATTTTTTTAAAAGATTTTATTTATTTGAGAGAGAGAGAGAGAGAGAGAGAGAGAGCATGAGGTGGGGGAGGGTCACAGGGAGAAGCAGACTCCCCCTGAGCAGGGAACCCAATGCGGGACTCCATCCTGGGACTCCAGGATTATGACCTGAGCTGAAGGCAGTTGCTTAACCAACTGAACCACCCAGGTGCCCCAATAAACATAATTTTAAAGTGCTAACGAAGCATAATATAAAGGAGAGAGAGTTGAATTCAGTTAGGTGATCTCAGCTGGCTCTTTTTAGTATGCCGATAAGGAATAATCTCTTTTTACTCAATCTGATAATCCTGTTATCTCCAAGGTACATAATATAACAAACTAAAAGTACTCTAAAATTACAAATTAATTTTGTAATTACATGTCATATATATCCAAAATAATATTAACACCTGGAATTTGTACTATTTAGTTTAGAAAACACGTGTAATTCCAATATGCGGAAAGAAAGCCACATCTGTTTCATGAATATTAATTGCAAATGGACAGACTGAGGGACTCTATGCAAAATCTGTTTGAAAAATAATCTTATATTTTAAAACAATAAGCATATATTTATTTTAACCATAACAGTTCCAATTAAAATGTTTCGAATTCTTACACTTATAAAAAATGTAATTCTTTCTTTTCTCATTTACTCTTTACAAAGAAGAAAAACATTATTACTTTACTCTTGACCACCAAGATTAACTACGGAAATATTAATGTCAATAATAATAATAATGCTTACATTCACTGAACAACATATATACCAGGGATTGTTCTAAACACTTTATATATTATCTCATATGGTTTCATAAATATGGAAAATATCAAACAGAGCAAACCATTTTTGTAGTTGCCCTTTGTGTGTGTGTGTGTGTGTGTATAAGTGGAAACACCAAAAGAACAACTTTCGTAAACACAATAATTCTGGTTAAGTTGTGTTCCTCATTTTTGAAGACTAGCTTTGGGATATATCCTTAAATATGTCTGTGATATGGATTGAAATTCTATTCTAATTGTAGAAGCTTGTAGCTACTTCTTTAGTATATCCTGCAGGTAGAATGCCTCTTAGGAAATACTTGGATTTAATACTAATTATAATATAAAAATACATGAATTTAATTTTTTTATGTATCAAAGAAGTAGCAAAATTTACATTTTTAAATTTTAAAATGTTGACGTAATTTCTTTTATTCAGATACACAGATATAATCATTATTTTAAATCTTACTTCGTCTCTTGAGTGACATTGTGTCAGTTTGCTCCTGTAGGAAACCATACAAAGAGGCAAAACTGTAGAGATGTTAAAGCTAAATGCGGTTAAAAATGATGGAGCTCTGGTAGACCCCTGGTTCACCTCTTTCTTGACATATGACTGACCTCTCTATGCCTCAAGACAAATATTGTACTCATCTAAACTATGAATAATAGTCCTGACCTCCTAAGGTAAATGGATATGGTATGTAAAGTCCTTAGCATGTACAGCAAGGCACATACACACTTACCTGATAGATGTAATGACTTCTTGGAAATAACCACTATAGGATTAAGGGATAGATTTTTATGGTAAGTAAACAAATATAGTGCTTGCAACAGCATCAAGATGAATCCTTTTCTAATGATTTAACAATGGTTCTAATTGACCCTGCTTTGCTATTCATTAGGTGTGAATTAGTGAGGTTTCCTTCAAAAAGATCTGCCCATATAATCATTATTTTAGCCTGAGTTCATTTTTTGTTAATGTAGCCTGAAATGTGAATCTGGTGAGTAATGCACTTTAGTTTCATTGCCAAGAATTCCGAGGAAATTCCCAAATTTGCTTGGCAAATGGAGTGTGTCTACATAAGGTCACAAATTTAACACTTTAATATAAAGAAGGGGAAAAGAGTATATAATCATAAAATTTTGAATTATTCTAAAATTATAGGTGCCATATGGTAATATTTCTTTTTGTTAATTGCCAATGTAATTATTTAAACATTTATTTTAAGTAAACTTAATCCCTTCATCTGCAAAATGTAGTTACATATGCTTTCCATTTTTGCTTGGAGTATATTATTATTAATATACATTTACAAAAAGGAATTAGTTTGAACACTTCCTTTTTCCCACAATAGTATGTCAGGGAACTTTCTGCATTGGTACAGATTTTATACTTTATTATTTTGAATAGTATATAAAATCAATGCATCTATGCACTGTAACTTATTTAACTAATATGGTTATAATACAACTGTGAGTTAGAAATGACAGACTCAGTGGGATAGCTTTACTCAACTTTGTATAAGTTGTAGATAAGCTCATGAATATTTAAGCTAAGTATTTTTTTTTTTTTTTTAAGATTTTATTTATTTTTTTGACAGAGAGAGACATAGCGAGAGCAGGAACACAAGCAGGGGGAGTGGGAGAGGGAGAAGCAGGCTTCCCGCCGAGCAGGGAGCCCGATGTGGGACTCGATCCCAGGACCCTGGGATCATGACCTGAGCTGAAGGCAGACGCTTAACGACTGAGCCACCCAGGCGCCCAAGCTCAGTATTTTATACTTTAAGTTCCAGTAGATTTCTCAAGGCAAGTGCTTTATTTACATAACAGCAAATTTTGTCGACCCAGTAGTTTTTGAAACAAAAAAACGTCAAATTTTATGTCCGAAAAGAAAAAAAAATTACCTAATCTCTTTTTGTTTTAAATGTCCTTTAAGTTGTTGGTAAAGAAGATAAAACATGATTTGAATATTTTCTGTACTTTCAATAATGAATTGCTGACACTTCATTGTTTTTTTTGTTTGTTTGTTTGTTCTGTTGTTTGTTTTTACTGTAAACCATTTGTGGCTCTTTTGTACACAGGACCCCAGGGGTAGAAGTGAATGTGTCTCATGTGTCACTAAAAGCATCAGGAAAAAAAAGTAAATCTTCAACGTTTTTGTTGTGGATCATGTTCTAAAATGATAATGCTTTTTAAGTCCAGTTTTAAGAAATGCTTTTCAATTGATGTTTCTGATGTTGTAATGCTGCATGGATGGCCTGTAAGCTTCTGTCTAACAGAGCACAGCACTTCAGCTGAAACATAGCTGTTCTCAAAAATCAAAGTGAAAATTGAGAATTAAAAAAATCATCACTTGCTAAAGAGATCATATTTATTTATAGATCCTATAACTTAGCAAATGTTCTGAGACACTTTCAATTTCCACGAGTGCACCTTCAGGGAAATGCCCAAATAATGGCATCCTGTATTTTAAAGCAAACTGACAAATTTATACACATTTAGTAAGACCTCTTTTTCTCTTCCCATCTTTGGGAAACGGTGTGGAAGTTTAGGAGTAAGTATTACCTGAATATAATAACTTTATTTATTTACCTATTTTTTATTTTTTTCTCAAGGATATTCATTTCTGTTAAAAATGGATTAGTATTGGGCGCCTGGGTGGCTCAGTTGGTTAAGCGACTGCCTTCGGCTCAGGTCATGATCCTGGAGTCCCGGGATCGAGTCCCACATCAGGCTCCCTGCTCAGCAGGGAGTCTGCTTCTCCCTCTGACCCTCCTCCCTCTCATGTTCTCTGTCTCTCATTCTCTCTCTCACAAATAAATAAAATCTTAAAAAAAAAAAAAAAAATTTAAAAAAATGGATTAGTATTAATAGGTTGAAATATATCTTAAGACTTCAGTGGAACGTAATTATCACACATGTAACAGTTATGGTCAGAGCTAATGAAATAGGACAGGAGCCACATGGTGATAGCTGGGACAAATACCATGCTACTTAGATCTAGGAAAAGGGGTCCTACCCTGGGCCACACATTTTGAAGGGTTTTATATATATTAATATGAAAAAAATATAAATATAAATTTATATATAAATATATAAAATATGTATGATCTATAAAATATATATATATTTAGTTATTTTCTTTTCTTTGTCTTAAGAAAGTTTGTTGAAAATCTGTCACTAATCAAGTGAATAAAATATGCTAGGGTGGGCCCTTTGAGGGGAACTTTGTGTGCCAGGCCAGTGGAACTGAGAACATTAAGCACGTGAAAGGGAAGAAAGAACGGAAGCTGTCCAAAGAGTATGTCCAAACCACCCAGTTCCCCAAATACACAGTGCTTCTTTCGTCCCCTCTGTTGGATAGTGGTGTTTTGGGAAATGCTGAGTCAGTTATCCTATGGGGGTTGTGGTACCAGCCTATCTTGGTTTCTAGAGAGTTTGACCTTGTCAAGTCTTTAATAGGGATCCAGTCCTGTCCCAGGATCCCTGGGCCGCAAGCCAGCTTTCATGCTGCCCTGCCTAACATATCTTTGCAACCACTCTGGCTGGCCCACAAGCAGTGGGCTGGGCCAGGGAAAGAAGAAAAGCAGCTCTTTTGTTTTCCTGTCGTGAAGAAAATCCTCGGGGAGGGGCCGGATGGGTCCCAATACAGGGAAGCAGCTCAGGCTTAGTAAAACTCTATTTATAACTTTTAAATACTTAGATTTATGTACATGGATTCCATTTTTATTCTTGCTTTGGATCCACAAATGTCATGGGCAAAATTCTTTATCCTAAGACGGTTGTGGAGAAGCTGGTGAGAAGGCCCAGATTCACAGACCCTCCAACAGAGATAACTGACTGATTACATGTGGCATGTGAGGGAAGGATTGTCATCAAGGATGGCCATTTACCAAAGTGGAGAATATTGGGAGATTAGCATGGTTTGAGGAAAACGGGGTTTTTTTTTCCTTTTACCGTGTTAAATTTGAGCAGTTCAGAGGCGAGTCAGATTATAGATATTGAGATCTGTGAAGCTACAAATGATCACCTAGTGATTTGTAGATAGCAAAGTCTAGAGAATGTTAACATTTAGAAATTAAAGAGAAACAAAATAAATTTTTTTAAAAAAAGTAGCTAGTGAGAAAAGTAGTTTTTTCAAGGCTGAAGATGGGATAAATAATGTTTTAAGTACTGCCAAATGGTGAAATGAAGTGAGGACTGAGAAATGACCATTGAGTTGGTAATAAGAAGGTTATTAATGACAATAACCAAATAATTTCAATCGAGTTGTGGGGATGAACTCCTGATTATAATTAGCTGAGGAGAAAATGGGTGGTTAGGAAGCAGGGAAAGGTAATTTAATTATCAGAACTTTAATTTATAACACTGAAAGCCGGGACCTGAACATCTCATTCAAACAAGACTAGCAGTGAAAAGGCATTACTCAATAAGGGTACTTGCCTCACATTAATCTTAATGGTGATACTTGTTTCCTTTCTCAGGCTAATTTCTCTCCTAAAACTGTGCATTTATGGAGAGGACCTGCAGTAATGCTAGCTTTGAAGATAATGGATGCATATGTAAGTGCCCTACTCTGTCTCTCAATTCTAAACCACTATTCAAAAAAGTCACTGCTCAATCTGTAATTTTTTGGAAATCTTTAATATGGTTTTCATTCTAAAACTGTTATATGGAGCAACTCTATTAAATTTTTTGCCATCAGTCATTAACTTTTTTTCCTTTTTTTCAATCCAAATGTACATTCCAGATTACAATAATTTCAGTGGGACATTAGGGATAATATATGTTGCTCAAAATGAGTTTTAAAAAGAACAGAAGTGACTTGATGAGGAACAGGCATAGATTGAGTCACCATTTCAAAGATTGATTAGTGGATATACACAAATATAAAGATCAGAAAACTGAGTAGAACAAAGGTTAAAACAGAATTAATACATGGCAAATGCTATTTATAAAGTTACAAACAGTTTGTGAAAGTCTCTGAAGCCTGAAGATAATATTTTAAACTTGATACACTAGGATCATTCAGGGACACTTAATAAAGTCGCACTGCTAGAAATATTTAAAAGTAATTCAAATAGACAGAAACAAGGTAAGGGATGGATCAAAACAAGGTTTTAAAAGACCCAGATATAGATATTAAGAATACAAGATTGGGGTGTTTTAAAATTTGTTTAGTTGTGAAAAAAGGAAACAAAGAATAAAATGAAATAATAAGGAACTTTGAAGAGGGTTTAATTAATTAATTATACAGTGTTGTGAAAAAAAGAAAATTATAAAGACATATTTAGACTTTATATACTCATTTGATTATAGAGCCTTTGCATAAGGAAATTCAGGGATATGTGGTTATATAGATGCCTAGGCGTTAGTCTTTAGGGAAAATCATGGGTACCTTCTGGATGGTGGAGATATTAAAAGTTGCTGGCAGAGCTTTGGTCACTCAACACATGAAATATATGAAAAAAGCAAAATGCCAATCAACAATATCAATAGAGGGCGCCTGGGTGGCTCAGTCGTTAAGCGTCTGCCTTCGGCTCAGGTCATGATCCCAGGGTCCTGGGATCGAGTCCCACATCGGGCTCCCTGTTCGGCGGGAAGCCTGCTTCTCCCTCTCCCACTCCCCCGCTTGTGTTCCTGCTCTTGCTATCTCTCTCTCTGTCAAATAAATAAATAAAATCTTTAAAAAAAAAAAAAATATCAATAGACAAATGACAATTTGAAATTTTGTCCTTAATCACCCCCACCATTTGTTGGTGTCTAGAAAGAAACCAGAGCCTTTGGATAAAGTTATGTAGGTATTTGATTAAAAAATCAGGAGAGATTATGGAATATCTGTAGTTATTAGGCCATTTTTTGTAAATTTCTCTAAATTTATCCAAAAATATTAATATACATGCAACAAGTGATACCTTTTACAGCACATACACCTCCTTCCTTAGCTAATAAGTCATCTAAAGCTAAATGGTTATTCAAAGCTACCTGTGCAAAAAGAATCATGTAGTTGTTGCATTAAGGCTAGGCTTTAATGTAACAGCCCAGTGTGTTCAGCCAAGGTAGCTGACAGGTTGGTGTTTGCCTTAATAATTTGTTGTCGCAGGGGTGCCTGGTGGCTCAGTGGGAAGCCTGCTTCTCCCTCTCCCTTTAAATCTTTAAAGATTTATTTATTTGAGAGAGCAGTTTGAAATCTTTAAAGATTTAATTTATTTGAGAGAGAGAATGTGCAGGAGCAGGGGGAGGGGCAGAGGGAGAGGGAGAAGCAGGCTTCCCACTGAGCAGGGAGCCTGATGTGGACTCCATTCCAGGACCCTGGAATCATGACCTGAGCTGAAGACAAACGCTTAACCGACTGAGCCACCCAGGCACCCCAAAAATCTTACAAAAAAATTTTTGTTGCATGCCCAGGGTAGAAGCACCTAGCCCAATCCCTGTGAGAAATAGCAGTAGACCTACTCCCAATATAAGGGGGATGAATACCACACACTTTTGATGTGAGGAGGCAAAGAGAGAGAGGGGTTGGTGGTCCGGTTGAGTGATTTGTAAAGGTAGTCTTAGGGAGACTAAAGTGCATCGGTATGAACAGACAGGACTCCCTGGGGACTGACACAGAGACAAATGCACTCTAGGTTGAGGGAAGGAGAGGTGCACCTATGGAGAACCATGTGTGATGGCCCCAGGGAACTGGACCCTCAGAAGACTCCAACTGCCTGATCAGGGAAGCCAAAATAAGTTTGAGATACCCGCTACCTCCCAGACAGCTTGGGCCTCAAGACGCAAGACCATGGGAATTGTGCTTCTTAGGGATGAGGTATAGGTCATATTCATCCCTGTGCTATTGGTGCCTGTGCAAATATGGAGGATTATAAAAGGAATGTTGGGGCCCCTGTTGGGAGCAGTTGAACACCGTAGAGAGCAGCTGGGCAAACTGCACATAGAGACCCATCTGTTGGGCAAACAGGCCAGGGTCAGTAAGTCAGCCAGGTAGGCCACTAACTTGGGAAACAGGCTTTGTTGAGCCTGGTACATGCTCAGCAATTGTAGTGGCCTACAAAATGAGCTCTTATTTCTGCCAATTGTATAAAAATATTAAGACTACCCCAGAGGGCTTAAGTGGGAGGATTATGGAGCCCTTAGTGGTGACCAGAGGGAAGGGTCTCCTTGGGGTGGTGTCAGGAGGTAACCCTGTGACAGCGGTCCTGAGGGGTGTCGGTGGATACTGTGGTGGTGGCAGCATCTACCTCTAGGAAGGGAGTCTTACCAACAGAAATTAAATTCACTAATTCCTAGTAGGATGCATAATGTGGATCAATCTAATGGGTGTGGTGAAGGCAAGTAACTAAGTGAAATATTTAATGAGGTTTCCGTAAGGTTGTGAGACTTAACATATACCCTGGCCTTACAAAGCTCAAAGGAGCACAGAGAGCAGCTTTGTAGTCACAGTACTGACTTGTACTTGAGCAGCAAACATTTTATAAGCAAGGTTGCTCTGGGGTAAACACACAGTTAACTTTGCAAAATGCCACTCAAGTAAGACATTTAGATAAACAAGCATTCAGTTCAGCAACCAAGTCCTGGGGAGGGCTTATCATCACTGGTCACCATGTCTTCCTTGGTGTCACCTCTGCTATGGTGGAAGTTTGCAGAGACAGCATTTGGGATGAGGTCATGTCCTGTGACATTGTGGGCTTGGGTGTCATCATCTCTAGCATTGTTGCAAGTGGAGGAACCATTCCAGAGAGGGATGGCTCTCCCAGGTAGCCACTCAGGAGGGGGACTGAGGGATCAAGGGGTCAAACAGGGTTGCATAGATTTGGGTTGCTCTGATGAAGATTTTCTTGCACCTTCATCAGCACTGGGAGTGTTTACTAGTATCACACATTCTCAGTAAATTTTGGTGGTGCTCAGGGGTATACTCTTCTGAGGCATAGAAGTTCTCTATCCATAAATAGTAAAGGTTGGAGATCTATGTGTAGCCTTGGTTTAAACAAAATTTAGTTATATGCTCTTCACAATCTAGTGTTTGGCCCTATATTACCAGAGGTGGGTCTGAATTGCATTATCTTATAAGCCAGTTCATGTTGAAATTAAAGCAATGTAATGGCTTGTGCCCAGAAGTGAGGATGCCAATGATTGTTTGGTCAGGGCTGGTACCTTTAAGCATTTGTGCTAATGGTCCCCTTTAAGTTAAGGATTGAGTTGCCTGGCTACTATCCACACCTTGAGGAGTCTCAGGTGCCCCTCTAGGGTTGATTTTCAACACTTATCATCCCCCTATCCTGGGGTGCATTTGTGAGTGCTGTGTAGTTCCAGCTACTTTCTAGTATTTTCTCTATGGGGTCCAGGAATAAGCTCCATGACAAGGCACAGATTATAGCCAGCAGCGGTGGGCATCTGCATTTTATAGTTTTGTGCCTGCTTTATGGAGCTTTTCATTGTGGGTGAGCAACTTGTTGGTGGCCTCCTCCAAGGGGAAGTAGGGACAAGTGTTTTAATTGTATTGACATGCTGTCATCTTCTAATGTTGCTGGTGTGAATCAACCTGAGTGCCTCTTCCCCCCTTTAGGAGACAGACACTGTTTCTTAGACCTGATGGATCCAGGTGTAATTATTTCCACTTCCTGTGAGGAGGTATGGTTAGGAGAAATGAGTCATCCACTAATACCACTGTGCATTGGAATTAGAACTTGATTTGCATATCAAGCAGGTAAGCGTTGGTCTGTGTTTTTCTAATGGGCCAGGACTATCTATGACCAGGGGGTCATAGCTAACCACCTGTCCCTGACTGGGTTGCTAAGGAATATTGGAAGGTAAGAAAATTGACATTTTAAATCTGTAAGGGGATTCAGAATTGTTGAGAAAAATGTAAATAATATCATCCTGTAAGATGAAATCATCAGATTCCCTTGTGATAAGAATCTTAGGAGGCATGGCTGGGCAATCTCAGATAGTATGAGGATAGTGGTGGCCATATGGCCTAGAGTTTATTTTATTTTATTTTTTTTAAAGATTTTATTTATTTATTTGAGAGAGTGAGAATGAGAGAGAGCACATGAGAAGGGGGAGGGTCAGAGGGAGAAGCAGACTCCCTGCCGAGCAGGGAGCCCGATGCGGGACTTGATCCAGGAACTCCAGGATCATGACCTGAGCCGAAGGCAGTCGCTTAACCAGCTGAGCCACCCAGGCGCCCTGGCCTAGATTTTAAAGTGGTAAGTGACCCCGGCAGCAAGAAGTCCATTGAAGAGTCCATTTACTGTCCTATAACCTAAAGAGCAAGGATTTTCAAAGACCACTGTAGCATTCAATAATGCCAGAGGCCTGTGGCCAGTGTGGGAAATGGAAGTTCTATTGGATGTCCTATTGGAGAGCCTGGTGCTGTGTTATATGAGCAGTAAAATGAGATCTTGATCTGTGTCAGATCTGGGCCAAATGGGGCCAGAATATACTTAGAAAAGAGATTAAGGCTCCACAGAGGTGTTCCTGTGGATGTAGCAAGCAGTAGGCCAGTAGAAGTATCCACATATGTAATAACGAAGTAGGTAGTGTCCACTAGCAGAGGTACAGCCCTATAAAATTAACCTGCCAGTGGCAAAAAGGGCAGTTCTTGTGGAACTAAAGCATGACCTGGCAGTTTCCTGTGTTTGGTCTGGGAGCAGAATTTGCAATTCAAAACAATGTGTTTTGCAAGGGCTGCCATAAATGGATGGCCCCTGAAGCAGGCAGACCATTGTACCAGCAGCTCCCCCATGACTGGAAGAGAAATGGGAATAAAGAGTATGGAAGTAGACTAAAAAAGGCCAGAATGGTGGAGCCTCAGCTCTGCCTCTCTCAGGATTGATTGACCAGGGTAAGCTTTGGTTTTGTGGAAGTGGGTGGAGCCAGTAGAGTTGTTGGTAAAGCATCAGTTGAGAACCCTGGATGGGTGGTGACCTGGATATGGTCAAGGGAATCTGCAGTGCAGGTAAAGGCAGCCTCTGGTGTGGTAGCAATTGTATATGCTGAAAAGTGGGTAACCTTAACTGTGACTGGTGCTTGGGCAATGTATGTCCCACCAAATTGGGGCATATCAAATTGGATGGCCTTGAATGTGGAAATTGTCCTGCCGCCATTGGCCCAATCAAAATGCTAGTCTGTTAGCAATTGCCTGTGACCCAGGAAAATTCTGGACAGGAGGTTTGTCATGGACAATGGTGTTCTGCACAATCATTTGTATTGCTACAAGCTTAGCAAGCAATAATGAGCCCCACTTGCTGTTTTTGGTAAATATGGCACCATTGGCAAGATGGTATACTCCATGTCCATGAGCAGGAAAGCCACAGCCTCCTACAATTTGGAAAGACATGCCAAGTCAGGTTCAGCCCATTCCTAAAGGTACTATTTCCATTTTAATGAAGAGGCCATTTGTAGTCATACTGAGCTGCTGTTGAAAGGAGACTCTTATCCATGGCATAATGGAAACATGGGTACACAAGAAAACAGGCTCCATTCCTGTGAGTGCCTCTGTTTCTAACAAAGCCAACTAAGCAACCAGAATTTGACAGTCTCAGGGGGTGTAGCAGGTGGCTGTGGAGGGTCGAATGCCCGTAAGCAGCCAGGAGGAGACATGTTTAGTTTATAGGCTCCAGGATGCATCGCCCATGGTGGCCAGTGTCTCAGCCTGGAAATAGGATCCAGGAGGAGGGCTTGATGAATTGACCTTTGTGCCAGCTATAAGGCTTGCTGTTGAGCTTCTGCCCAATAAAATGTGGGGAATTCGCATGCGACTACATAAATGGGTCTAAGAATGATAGATAAATGTGGTATTTGTTGCTTCCAAAATGTGAAGAGACTTAAGATGTGTTGGGCTTGAAGTAGCATGGTGGGAGGCTGAATAGTTAACAATTAATGTTTAACTGCAAGTGGAATTTTCCAGCCTGTAGAGGACCAGACACCCAGAAATATAACAGTTGTGGCTGGCTCTTGAATTTTATGTGGGGCAATAGCTCAACCGCTATATTGTAGGTGGGTCACCAGCTGTGTTAGGGCCTTGAACACTGCATCCTCCAAGGGTTCTCATATTAGAATGTCATCAATATAGTGCCAGATCGTACAAGAAGACACTGTAAGGGCAGCCAGGTCCTGCTGGCAAAGATTATGAGCAATAGCTGGATTATTATCCCATAGACAACCAGGTAAAAGTATATGAAGGCAAGCTACAGCTGAGATTTCTCAGAGATAGTTACTGAATGGAATATATTAGATCAACCAGCAAAGTAAATCTCTTTGGATGTCCTCAATTAAGTAGACAGGGCTGGGAATGCGAACCTTAACAGGGGGCACCTGAGCATTTAAATTTTGATAGTTGATTGTAAGGCTACACTCATTAGTAGCAGGCTTGAACACTCACCAAATGGGGAAATTGAAAGGAGAAATGGTGTGTTCAATAACTCCTTCCTTTAATATATTTTGAATTATGGGTCCCAGTTGCTCAGTGCCCTGCTGCAAGTTATATTGGAGGGTATTTACCATCTTAATCAGGAGTGGCACTCTTATGGGCTCTCAATGTGCAGCTTCCACCAAGAAGCCTGGGAATTTGTGTTTGTTCCAGATGGCTTGGCGGCACATCAAGGCATTCATACCTATAATAGGAAAGGGTAAGGCCAAAGGGAACACCACCACTAAAAGATTTTTAATAAAGGTTGTTCCAGTATTGATATCCAATGAAAATTGAATGTCTTCTACTAATCTACTGTTATGCTTTTTGAAAGGCGACCCTCGCTTATGTTTGAAGGGGTTCAGAGTCCATCCCTAGAGTAGCCTCTGGACTTATTGCTGCAGTGAGGACACTCTTGAATGCAGGCAGACAACAGAGCAGGAGAGGCAGTCAAAATAAAAAAGTCCCTCAGCACTTTTTTTTAACAAGTTACGAATTTTGGGGTCTTTGGCCAATCCAGTCACCTGGAGTATCTCAGCCATTGTAAGCAACATCTTGGAGCCAGTTCCAAAGATCCATAAGAGCCAGTCAGTGACCTTCTCTTCCTCCCTTTTGACAAAATTTTTCTAGAAAAGCTTGCATTTCTATGATGGAATAGTTATGAGTCTTCATTATAATGAAGTAATAATATAATAGTTATCTTCATTATCAATATCATCATCATCCTTATTATCATCATGATTATCATCAATGAAGAAGTAAGGAAAGAGAGATCCAATGGATGAGTTTACAAAGAAATACATCTATGCAAGATTGTGTGGAAATAGCCAAAGAAATTAGATAGTTAAATTGATGACATTTAAAAGAAGATAGGCAGAAGTTTATAAAATGAATTCAAGGTACCTAGATTTATTCTATATGAACCTGAAGGATAACTTAGGATTAATTTTGTGTACATACGGAAAATTTTACACTCTGCTTTACAGTCTTCCTTTTGGAAAACTTCTAGAAACACTGATGAAAATGAAACTTTTTTTTTAATAACAGGAAAATATCTTAATGAATTTAGTAAAGTATGTTTCCCTTTTGTTGAATTTTTAAATGACAACTGTTGATTTTCTAAATCAGCATCTTAAAATTTCACATGCAAATGGGACCTTTTAATTTATAGCCTAAGAAATTATGGGTTAACTAATAATACACTTGAATACTTGTTCTTTTGAAATCTGAAAAGTTAGAAAAATTAAAAAAGACATTTTGAAAAATTTCTTTGATATACAGATTAAAAAAAATAAAAGCAAGTGTATTTCTAGAAGTCAAATTCAGAACAAAGATTTGTAGAACAAGCAAATTATTAAAGAGATGTTACCAAAAGGGCTGTAAGTTTGCCCTTGACAACAGTTTAGCAAATTCCAGTCATGAATGGTATATACATTTGATATATCAACAAATAAGATTAATTATGTTAAAAACAAGACAACAGGTTCAGAATGGAGTCACTTACATTAAGCCTCAGGTCACCAAACCAAGACTTAATTATAGTTTTGGCTCTCCCAGACATGGAACCTTAAACCAGTCAATCAGGAATCACCTGATCAGCACAAGTTGGGTAATCTGTCTGAGATTCCTGCCATTCCCCAAAGGAAAGTAATCTTGCAATAACTAATTCACTTTTTTGCCTAGTAGAACTTCTTGTTCCTTTGTTCTTGTTCTTGTCCTTTGTTCTTGTCCTTGTTCTCTTCTGCCTTTAAGTCTTTCATTTTCTACTGCTCCTCGGAGCTCTTTTCTCTCTCCTAGATTGGATGCTCCTTGATTCATAAATTGTTGAATAAAGCCAATAAGATCTTTAAAATTTACTCAGTTGAATTTCATTTCTTTAACACTTAGTTTTTTTGGAAATAATAAAAGTAGCATATTTTTAAAGCTCCAACAAAATCAATTCTATCATTATGTGTTTTATATTTCATATTCTATTCATTCCCCCAACTTAGCCCTATGGTAAACATTGCCACTGCCTTTTTAAAAATAAGAGAACAGGGTTAGACAATTTGACATGTGTGATATCATAGAGATACTAAGCATAAGAACAGATTTTGGAATCCAGGTCTGAAAAGCTTCATAGGCTTTTTATACTTAATAATGCCATCTGCTACTTAATTATGGTGTTTAGATTTTGGATGTGGATTGAATCTTGGACATTCACTAACTCAAAAAAGAAACTCAGTTTTCATTCCTTGTTAATCTTCAAATTCCTGGTTTTTGTGAGAATTAAGAAGTTACAATATTTACTGAGAACAGAGTGCCTGGCACAGTACCATGCTTAAGTTTTTAATTAATATTTATGTTCTGCTTTATTATTAAGTTATTCAATGAGTGAAGCTGTTTTAGAGAATATTTTATTAACATTTTTCTTGGTTTCTGAGGAAACTTATTCTGAATACTTTAGTAGATTGCAAGTCTTTATTCCTAGAGAAAGTGTTTGAGTTTTGAAAAAAATGAAAAGTCATTAAAGCTTACATCTGCTTAATAAATTGGAAGTTAAAACTTGCATACTGAACTTAGGTATTGAAAATATGATTACAAAAAGATGAACTATTCACTCATATATTTTGTAATCTTGCTTGGGAAACAATTATAAAATGAAAGCTCCAAATATTTCAAGAAATCACATTTGAATATATTTATATATATATTGTAACATCCACATATACAACATGGAAGAACCACACCCATTCTAAGGTATATTATCTGTTATTTTTTTTGATAATCTAATCAAGTTTAAAGTCACTATATGTGTGTTTGGGTGTAATTATTCCTTAATTACATCCTGATTGCCACAATAATTAACCTATACCATCACAATTTATTACCTTATTGGGCTTAACAAATAACATTTTGGCATGTCATTATTTCTTGACGAGGACAGTACCCTTTAATTAAATCAGCACATTAGGTGATAGACACTAGAACTAGCAGAGTAACAGTCCATATCTTTGTTAAGCATATATAGAAGTTATGCTGAACTTTTTCTTGTCTCAATTAAGCTTACCAAATTTTAGTTTCCTCTCTGTCCAACTATAATGTGAGACTGGTGGTGGTTATGTATAGAATGATGTACAAATGGAGTGCTAGCTGATGTGTATTCCCAGGCAATCCTGTTAATGAACCACATCTACAGCTGACTACATCCCTATATTGTATAAGTACACAGTTCCCTATCCCAAAACACTGGGGCAAGGCACATTTGGGACATTTTCAGATATTTAGAAAGTTTAAATGTGCATATGTGAGATACTAGGCAGCAGACTCATCATAGTCTAGGGCACTATCTCATGATTAACCAATGTTTCTATAGAAGAAAGCATTAAAATGTTTACATTTTTACATGAAGATATAAATAGCTTCATGTCAGACTAGGTCAGATTCACTTCCAAATAAATTATGAAAAAATCTTGTATTTTCAGGATTCTTGGATTTTGAAATTATAAAAAAGTACCATAAATTTGTAACACTGAGTTCAGAGGTCTACTTGCTGACACATTAAATAAACTTTTCTAACTACAACACATTTTTTTTTACTCATGAGAAGACATATTTAATGACATAAGACATATTTAATAACATAAATATGACAATGTCATATTTAATGACAATATGTATAACATACATACATAGTATAACTCAAAATTCTACTTAATTCTGTGACTATATAATCAATAATAGCCACTTTTTCTTATTTGTTTATTACAAAATCTTTTATTTGCAGAATGGTTTTGCATGATTAGAGCTATATAGCTACTACTCTTTTCCTCTTTCTCCATGGCATGCTACTAACTGTATGAAGATGAGAATAAGAGAAGTCTCCTGAAATTTCCAATTTTAAATGGCCTTATACATCAGGAAGCAGTCTCAAGTTTCTGGTGATATAATTTTATTTTTTCAACTTCAGTTTTATACAAAAACATTTTACTGTCTTCCCTACAATATGTTTTCAATCTATTCCCGTTCATTCTTTTTCCCCATTGCACTTGTCAAAGTTCAAGCTTTGTACTTTATATGTATATAGTATTTTACCAAGGAGTCTATCCTAGTTCACTTCAGCACATGCTTTCAATAGCTTACAATATTCTTAATCTCTTCCAATTGATTTTAAGGAAACATGACCCTGTGTCTACTAGCAGAACACTGCCTCAGGATTCTTACCTGGATTCCAATCCAGACCATGCCACTTAATATTGGGTGACTTAAAGTAAATTAAATATCACTGTGCCTCATTTTTCTCATCGGCAAAATAAGGATAACACTAATGCCTACTTTATATGATTGATGAAGGAATTAAATTAAATCCCCTAATAAAGTAACACACTTATAAATAGTGCATGGCATAAAGTAGGCCCTATATTAAATGTTAAATCTTATTATTTTATTATTTTAATCATTGATTATTGTCATAAACATCACCATCGTCATCCTTCATTTGTCCTCAACCAGTCTCTTGCTTATATAAATCTCCCATATGCCACCTTTATTATCTTTACAAAGTCACTCCTGGTCATTATCCTCTGATTTCCTAGGGGGCAAACTTTAGAGTTTTCGCTCAGATGTCTTTTTCCAATTTCAGCTTTCTCTATTTTAACCTGAGAGTATTAGATGTGACTGATGTGGTATGATTTGTATTCAGTGAAAAGTGAAAGGGAAAAGAAAAGCACATAAAAGTTGGGGACCAATGTTAACCTTCAGGGAATTCTTATGGAAATAACATACATTCCCCAACCAGGTGGAGTAAACCATGATATCAGTATTAACATATAATTAGAAGTAAAAGAAACTCAGGAATTCTTAAAATGAACCATGACCTATATGTAACTGAGAATGTCCCTTCACTATGTCATTAGGATTCTTATAAAGACCCCAGACTTCAGTTCAGAGGAGAAACCATGTCAAGATACCCTCCCTCTCTAGAGCTAACCAGAGTCCCATGTAATAGCCAAATTAAAAAAAAAAAATCTTGGTAAAATTAATATAACAACTATCAAACTAAATTAACAAAAATATCAATATACTAATAGAAGACAAATATTTAACACTAAGAAATAATTTTGCAGATTGAGAGATCATTCTATATTCCAAGAAAGTCTGATTCAGAGGACTTTAAGAAAAGAAAAGAAAGGAAGGAAGAGAGAAAGAAAGAGAAAAAGAAAGAAAGAAAGAAAGAAAGAAAAAGAAAGAAAGAAAGAAAGAAAGAAAGAAAGAAAGAAAGAAAGAAAGAAAGAAAGAAAGAAAGAAAGAAAAAAAGAAAGTCTGATTCAGAGGACTTTAAGAAAAGAAAGGAAGGAAGGAAGGAAAGAAGAAAGAGAAAGAAAGAAAGAAGAAAAAGATAAGTGAGTATCTGAGTAACATTTACTGCCAGAAGAAAATGAAAAAATGCAAATATTACAAAGTATAAAATTTGAACAAAGTATATAATATTACACTAAGTTGGTATTTGATGATTAACCTAAGAGCAAAATGGAGACTTTTCAATCAGGGAAGCCCTAAAGGAAAAGAGTTCCATAAAAACAAAACAAAATTATTCTTGATAATGATAACCAACCAATAAAGAGAAGAATCAGCATAAATATTCCTGTAATAAAGAGAAATCACGGTAAAAGGACTGATGATGAGTACTGAATACATTAGGATAAATAATTAATATGTTATAATTGTGAGGAATCATAAAACAAAATGTAAATAGTACAAATATTAGCAGCCTAATGTAAAAAAAACATAATTATTAACAAAGAGCAGCAGGTAGAAGGACACACTGCAAAGAAAGTTATGGAAGTGCTAACACAGATTTTTGTTATAGCCAAAATTGATTAGTGTTATATATAACTGAAACTTGTTTTGAAAAACAAAGTACAGTGACCACAAACTAAATTATTTTCATTTAACATGAGAAGGGTGTTTTAGTTCACTATTTTTTGTTGGTAAAGGAGCATTTTTTGAAGTATAGCTGATTCTTTTATTGTTTTCTGTTGTTTTCAATTTATACTATTTGATAACATGTGGAAGATTGTCCATTTTTTAATAAAAGCTTATTTATTTATTTTTTAAGTAGGCTCCATGGCCTGAGATCAAGACTTGAGCTAAGATCAAGAATTGGATGCTTAGGGGCACCTGGGTGGCTCAGTCGTTAAGCGTCTGCCTTCGGCTCAGGTCATGATCCCAGGGTCCTGGCATCGAGCCCCGCATCGGGCTCCCTGCTCGGCGGGAAGCCTGCTTCTCCCTCTCCCACACCCCCTGCTTGTGTTCCCTCTCTCGCTGTGTCTCTCTCTGTCAAATAAATAAATAAAATCTTAAAAAAAAAAAAAGAATTGGATGCTTAATTGACTGAACCACCCAGGCAACCCTAGCAGTATTTTTAAGCATCAACCTACTCCTCTTTATTTATAAAATATGCAGATAAAAATACCTGGAACAAAAATGTTATTAAACAATAATTTACTTTTATCATAGATACTGGGGTTTTAGATTTTTTACACTCATTTTTGTATTACCTATTGCTTAAATTCCTTATAATAGGTATGTATCATTTTTATAAGCATAATAGCATGAATTTCTGTAAAATAGATTAAAATCTGCTAATCAGAAAGCTCCTCATAATTATAAAATGATTTGTTTATGTATCTCTCATTTACAACTAAATAGAATTCATCTGTAAAATAATGAACACAATTTTATCTTTCAGGTTCTCATATATTTCTTGAACTGTATACACTTTTAACTCATACTTTGTAGTGAAAGTAAGACTAAAAATCAAAGACTGGGGGATATACATTGTGAGTTACAATGAAAGAAAGACCAAGGAAGATAGGTAGTTATTAAATATTGTGGGGACCAGGGAAGCAAGGTACTCAACATGTTCCATTTTTTGGTTTGACAAAGAGAATTTGATAATTATGATTCTTAGAGAAAACAGGTGCTATATAATGAGAAAACATAGCAGGTAAAGGCCATTTGAAGCTTTACTCCATAAATGAACTTTGGAAAATTAAATAAATTATTTGATTTATCTGTCCCATATTAATATTACACCATGACTATGATATTTATTATATATCCTACCAGGATTATAATGACACTCATAAAAAACAATGAATTTGAAAACAAAGAGTTTTGCACATGTTACGCAACTCTACTCTGTTGTTATAACTAATAGAAAACAGGCACAAAACTCAAATATATATGAGCACAAAGACAGATATTAATTGTTTTTCATTGTCATCCATCCCTCAAATATTTGTTGTAAGCCTACCACCACATATGTCAATTAGAAATGAGTGCTGTGGAGAAAATAAAGTAAGGTAAGGATATGTTTGGAGGTAATGTTTGGAGCATTCAAGGAATATCAAAGTGACCAAGTTGTCTAGAAAAGAGTAAGTGAGTGACAGAGTGGATGGAGATAATACCAGAGACACAGCAATAGGCTAGATCATAGGTCCTACTGGGCAAGGAAAGTAGGTTGGATTTTGCTCTGACTAGGAAGAGACAACACTGGAGAGTGCCGATCTGGAGTGACTTACATTTTGTTTGTTTGTTTGTTTATTTATTTATTTATTCAATTAGACAACATATAGTACATTATTAGTTTTTGATATAATGTTCAATAATTCATTAGTTACGTATAACACCCAGTGCTCATCACATCACGTGCCCTCCTTAATGCCCACCACCGAGTTACCCCATCTCCCTTTTCGCAACCCTCAGTTTGTTTCCCAGAGTCAAGAGTCTCACGTGGCTTGTCTCCCTCTCTTATTTCTTCCTCTTCAGGTTTCCCTCCTTTCCCCTATTGTCCTCTGGAGTGACTTACATTTTAAGTGGATAAGGCTATCTTCTGTTTGGGTGAAGACTGAGGTGTGGAAGATAAAGGGGGAGGTTGGAAGATCAGTGAGAAGAATATTCTAGTAATTCAGGTGATAGAATTTGAGAACATGGACCAGGTGAAGAGAGTGAGAGATGGTCAATTTCAATATATAATTTAAAGACAGACCTAGCAGGAATTGCTGGTGAATAGCATGTGGGTGAAAAAGATGAGTTGAGGTGATTGCAACCATTTTTTCTAATGAGAAACTGGAGGGAAAGCATTGATGTTTAGTTATTTGAGGAGCTTGGGTAGTAAAAAAGTTAGGTATGAAAGTGTTAGGCTTGAGATGCTTGTTACACATTCAAGTGGGCATGAAAGTGAAATACTAAGTCTAAGTTTCAAAGGAGAGGTCTGGATTGGAGTTACAACATTAAGAAGAAAGCGATCAAATTAGCCAACTGTTGCTAAACAGAGCAAATCAGAAGACAACTGAGATTAACTGTCAGAGTAAATGACATTGATAATGCTTGTGAGACTAATTTCTCATTTTTCCTTTCTCTCTCCCAATTAATAGTCTATATTTAGAAAAGAATACTTATCTTTACAATATTTCTAAGTGAAGAGAAATGTATTTTAAAGTATTCCTAGGTGGAGCATCTGGGAGACTCAGTCAGTTAAGTGTCTGACTTCTGCTCAGGTGGTGATCTCAGGGTCCTGGGATCCAGCCCTGCGTGGGGCTCCGTACTAAGCAGGGAGTCTGCTTGTCCCTCTGCCCCTCCACCCGCTCATGCTCTCTCTCTCTCTCACTCTCCCTCTCTCTCTCTCAAATAAATAAATAAAATCTTTAAAAAACATTCCTAGGTAAACCTTATGCTATATTAATTATAGTCTGTATTTTCAATATTCTCTTGGTAAATTTTGAGGCAAAGAATGTCCAAAAAAAAAATGTAGTTTTGCAATGTGAATGCATATTGAAATTGTGTGCTAAATGTAATATCTACCTTAGAGATTAAAGGTGATAAAACATTGTTGATTTTTTTATTGAGTGTAATTAACATACTTAAGTGTCAGGTGTGCAACATAATGATTCGATATTTGTACATGTTGTGAAATGATCACTACAAGAAATCTAGTTAATATCCATCACCATACATAGTTACAGAATTTTTTCCTTGTGATAAGAACTTTTAAGATTTACCTTCTTAGCAATTTGCAAATATGTAATACAGTGTCATTAACGATAGTCACCATGCTGTACATTACTTCCCCATGACTTATTTATTTTATAACTGGAAGTTTGTACGTTTTGACCCCTTCACCTTTTTCACTCACACTCCATCTCCTATGCCTGGCAACCACCATTTTGTTCTCTGTATCTTATACAATTGTTTTTTTCTTGTTTGTTTGATTCTGTGTATAAATGAGATCATATGGTGTTTGTCTTTCTCTGTCTGACTTATTTCATTTAGCATAATGCCCTCAAGGCCCATCCATTAATTGTTTAAAAAAAAATCTTAAAAAAGCAAAGAAATGATATAAAATTCAAATGTTCTAAACTATGCACAACTATGTTGGAACAAAATCAGAATTATCGGAGTCATTTTAATTTATGTTGTGTTATGAAGAGGAATATTTAAAAATGTTTTATAAACAAAATATTTAGGAGGCATTTATTAGACTCTTGCTAGAACCAGAACTGGTGCTACTTTTGAAGCTTGAGTTCAAGTTCATAAGACTTCCTAGTTTCAGTAAATGCATAAATATTACAGTAGGCATTTTCATTTTTATGACATATGCCTTTGGGTTAGTGTGATATTTGCATTTTCTCAGTAACTCCTTTATTTCTTTAAAGGAATGCATTTTATTCCTTTACTGTATTCCTTTTGTAGCATTAGAAGCTAGATGCTTTAGGGAAGACATTACTTATGAATATAGAAATGAGATGAATTATAATATTCTGAACATCCATCTAAGATTAGAAAATCTTTATTTAAGGCCGGATGTTTATGAGTTATTGAACTTAAATTCTGTAATATCTGAAATTGTGTTTGTCTCTCATGCCACTTGCATTGTTATTGCCCTAGAAAAGAATGAAAACAAACCACAACTCTCTGCCCCTTTACCTTTTACACGTATTAATTAGTGTTTTTTATTATTCTCTTAGCATATTTTTCCTAAATACAGAAATATCCAAAGCGGTTCTTATATTTATATTATAATGTCTCATAGATAAATGTCTTATTAGAAATTACTATTTAAATTTAATCACATTGGGTGCATACCTCAGTATATCTAAGTATGAAACCTAGTTCTCATTCTGGAAAACATACCACTGGACTGTTTTGAATATTTAAGAAATAGTTTCATTCAGAACCATGTTTAATATGCACAATATGCACTGAAGATCAATATATTTCTCTTTTCCCAGAATGCACTCACCATCTTTCATGGTCATGGATCACTGTGGAGAAGGTTTAGGAGATTATCAACCATTTACATTAAGGCTACATTGAAGGGTTCTTCAAAGAGAGTCAGCTCCCCCTCATTCAGATTCCTGTTGTAGAATTGGGGAAGAGTCTGTGAATCTTCATGATAGTAACTCGTTAGATTTCTGTCCATTGGGATTAACTTTTTATTTTTATGTGTTAAAGAGATCTTCAATATATGAGCTATTTTGGCTTTTTTTTTTTTTTTGGTTTAATTTTTAGGGACCCTGAAATCAGTTCATACCACTCTAAATGCATCCTATCCCTACAGTTTATTATTGTGATTGTATTCTCATTTTCTCTAGCTATTTAGTACCACCACTCCAGTATCTCATTTCATCCATTCACCCTCATCCCCACCTGTGATCATTCAAGGACAAGGTGCCCTCACCAAGGCAGTTTTAATGCCTTGGAGGAAATGTCCTCTAACCCTTATGAGGATTATGGTTAAGGTATATCTATCAGGCTGCACCTGATAGAACTATTTTAACAGTCACAATTTTTTATTCTTGTCTTTTTATACACTAGCAAAGTTCTGGCATTTCAACCTATGTACCATAAGACATGATGAAACATAGACTTCATTTAATCAAATTTGTAGACTATAAAACATCATTCTCAGGTAATCAGTGAAAACCACTGAATCCCTAAAACCCTGTTGGTAGGGACACCTGGGTGGCACAGTCAGTGAAGCATCTGACTCTTGGTTTAGGCTCAGGTCCTGATCTCAGGGGGTCCACGGATTGAGCCCTGCATTGGGCTCTGTGCTCAGTGCAGAATCCACTTGAGACTCTCTCCCTCTCTTTCTGCCCCTCCCCCTGCACTCTATCTCTCTCTAAAATAAATAAACAAATCTTTAAAAACAAACAAACAAACAAACAAAACCCTTGTTGGTAACTTCTGGAAGAGAAATTGAAGGACTGAGGTTTTCTTTTTCTTTTTTTTTTTTTTTAATAAATGTCTATTTTAATGTTTTTCACAATAGAATAAATACTTCTCTTGATGACTGCAGATACGTAAGGCTCTTTGGTAGTATTCAGAACCATCACAGTAATGGTGGTCTTCCTGATCGGTGTGTAGTCTTAAGTAATTATAAGGAATTACTTCTCTGAAACTGCTGTCAAACCAGCAGGACTGCATTTAAGCATCCATCATTTTCAGGGTTGTTGGTAACCTGGGCATATTTGCCCCAAATAACTTTGCCTCCTTGTGTCACAAGGCCCAACTCATTCACGTTCACCTCAATTACAGTGCCTTTGGTAATAACACCCAATGTTGTATATAGTGGGGTTGAAGGATTCTTTTTTACACCAAGTATTGGCAAGCAAAAGGTGGCTTTCAATTCAGGATGTGTTACATGGGCCTTTTTGAAACGTAAGCCCATTGGTCTAATGAATCTTTCATATTTAGGTGGTTTTCCAGTAAAGCTGTCTCCAACAAAGCAGACTTTAGTGACCGTCCTCTTCCATGCTTTCTTCTTTCTCTTTCCTGTTCGAGTAACTTTTTTTTTTTTTTATAATTTTTTTTTTTTTTTAAGATTTTATTTATTTGAGAGAGAGACAATGAGAGACAGAGAGCATGAGAGGGAGGAGGGTCAGAGGGAGAAGCAGACTCCCTGCTGAGCTGGGAGCCCGATGTGGGACTCGATTCCAGGACTCCAGGATCATGACCTGAGCCGAAGGCAGTCGCTTAACCAACTGAGCCACCCAGGCGCCCCCTGTTCGAATAACTTTTAATACTTCTGTTTCTCCCTGGGCACGGACTTTGGGTAAAGGAACTTCCCATTTTCCCGCTTTCTCTTTTCATTTTTGTTTAATCATATTGGAAAGTACTTTAGCTCCGGACTGTCTCTTTCTGTCCAGTAGATACGCAGGTACTGCTCCTTGTGGAGTCTTTTCATCTTTCTTTTGTTTGGTGTTTTTCTTTTCATGCATCTTGATAGTCTTTTTCATTTGTATTTTCTCAGCATGGCACTGTTTATGGTAGAGCTTAGCTTTCACACCAATCATCCTTTTTGCCTTCTTTGAACGTTCATGAGCCTCTCGACCTTCTTTCTTTCCTTTTTTCTCTTGGTAATTCAAACGATAGCCATATCGCTTTCCGTGTAACTCAATATATTCATTTTGTGGCATGGTGACGGCCGCAGAGCCGTTGGGTGCAGCTGCCGGGGAGCGAAGAAGCTCTCAATTTTCCAGGACTGAGATTTTCTTTTTTTTTTTTTTTTTTAAAGATTTTATTTATTTATTCATGAGAGACAGAGAGAGAGAGAGAGACAGAGGCAGAGGGAGAAGCAGGCTCCCCGCGGAGCAGGGAGCCTGATGCGGGACTCGATCATGACCTGAGCTGAAGGCAGATGCTTAACCGACTGAGCCACCCAGGCGTCCCCAGGACTGAGATTTTCTACTTAGCTTCTGCAACTGTTGTTTCTCACCTTTTCTTGCTAATGACCTTAATATTTAACTGTCCCTCTCCAACCCCCCTTGATAAATCCAACTTGACCAATTACAACTTCCTACTCTAGAAGAACCTCTTCTCCTTTCTAAGAAACATTTTTGACCAATTATTTTTTTTAAAACATTTTATTTATTTATTTGAGAAAGAGAGCACACAAGAGAGAGCACGAGGTGGGGGAAGGGCAGAGAGAGAGGGAGAAGCAGACTCCATGCTGAGCAAGGAGCTTAACATGGGGCTCAATTCCAGGACTCTGGGATCATGACCTGAGCCAAAGGCAGATGTTTAACCAGCTGAGCCATCCAGGTGCCCCTGACCAACTTTCTGAAACCAGCTGAAACTGAAGCCTTTTATTAAGACTTTATAAAGTCACTCTTTCAATCACTCTCAAATTAGAAAAGCTTTTTCAGAGCCTTCTCATGTCTGGCTTTTTTTTTTGATAAAAGCTGCCACAGTTTTTAATCATGTAACTTGGATCAGGACAATATCCTCTGTTGATCACTGTGAGACCACGTCCACGAGGATAGGACATACCAGACATCTTTTGACATCCGTTCTGAGAATTCCAGTGACTACAGCTAAGTCCTGCTTCTGACAAGTGCTATTTCTTATGCTTTGAAGTGCCCCTAAGCTTTTCTTTTCTTTTTCTTTTCCTTTTTTTTTTTTTTTTTGTTCCCTTAACATTGGCTTTTTGATTTCCTTATGTTGCTCCGCGATCTTATAGGTAAGGTAGAATAAGGTTAAGAACCTCAGTTCCTGATTATTTTTGCCACACAGCTGATTAGTTCCTGATTATTTTTGTCATGTTTGTTCTCTTCATTTAAATATTGGCAATTACTAGAATTTCAATAAATCTCAGGTTATGGTGCCAATAGCCCTAAATACTCAAAGTTTTGATAAGATTCTACCAAAAAATTTAGAACTATAACGTCAACTCCGTAGAATTTAGGATAAGGACATCTGGGTGCATTAGAATGAAAGATTTTAAAGATTCAATGGTCAGTATTTTTAGACAGGCATGAAGGGACACTGAAGGACAAGAAATTTCTGAAATTATTTCTCCTAGAGAGTCATGAGTAAAAACTAATGATAATGTGGAATATCTAACATCCAAACTTAACCTCTCCTCACCCTATTTTGATCCAACTCTGGATTGGCATCTTATTTCCCATACCTCAACTTCCTCCCCTTTTCTTTACTTTTTCATCTCTTTCACTTTCACCAGATCATTTTCCCTTTCATGCACTGGCCTTCCCTAAACATACTTCTTCCATTGAACATTATCATAATATCTCAAACTGTAGTTGGAAATAACACCCCCCCCCCGGTTTTTTATTTGAAATCTTGCTTGAGATCATATTAGATCATAATCTTATTGACGTAATAAAAGACAAGAGTTCACTGAAGAATTTAGGATTGCTCTATGACCTTTTAGTCCAGGATTTTCTGATCTTTATCAATTAGCTTATCTCTGTGTATCCTGGACATGTGAAAACTTGATTAGAAAAGCAGGAAGGATTGATATTAAAATGTGACCATGGATGGGTAGGACAAGTCTTTTTAGTAATTACATGTGAGGTATCTTTTTTTTTTTCCAAATCTAATTTATCAAAAATTCAGTGTCCTAAAGGGGGAAAGAAGCATTCATTTCAGAGCACTTAAATACCACTTCTGGGAACACACTGCTGAAGATAGGGGTGAAGCTTTCATAAAAACTGTATTTACTCTCTTGCTGATTATCTTAAACTTTTTATTAAAAACAGAAAATAAGGGATGCCTGGGTGGCACAGATGGTTAAGCGTCTGCCTTCCGCTCAGGTCATGATCCCAGGGTCCTGGGATTGAGCCCCACATCAGGCTCCTTGCTCAGCAGGGAGCCTGCTTCTTCTCTGCCTGCCACTCTACGTGCTGGTACTCTCACTCTCTCTCCTGCACTCTCTCTCTGGCAATTAAATAAATAAAACCTTTAGAAAAAAAAAAAAAAACAGAAAATAAAATAGCAGACTATCTCCTCCTGCAAATTACAAGAGCTTGATGCATTCTTTTTTTTTTAACGATTTTATTTATTTAAGTAATCTCTACACCCAAGGTGCGTCTCCAACCTACAATCCTGATATCAATAGTGGCATGCTCCACCGACTGAGCCAGCCAGGTGCCCTTGGAAGCCTTCATATTAAGGGGGGGCATTTGTAAGACTTTTAGATTTCCCAGCACTGGATGCCGAACTGACAGCCCATAAAGAGCACTGGATATTCAGGTTCCTGACTTTCCTTTCCTTCTCCACATATTGGAGTCTCTTCATGTCTATAATACCATGTCCTCTGCTGACATCAAATGATCACCAGGCAGCCAGCTCTGGCCTCATAGCCTGTGTCCACATGACATCACCTCCATGGCCATTAAGTCATTAACCAAAGACATTCATCACGAAAGCGTGCCAACGGGGTAGCAGGCAATGATCAGTAGCAGTGATAGTATATTAAGGGATTGGTTTCTGAGGACCTTCTAAGATTGGAGTCCTTAGGACCTTTTTCTCTCATATTCACCTCAGAACAAACCCCAAATCAGAGCTTGCTGAGTTCTTAAAAGATATTTTAACTCAGAAAAAAGAAAAATTCCATAGCAAATTAATCCAAATTAATCCTCCAAGTAAGTAGTCACTCTTGCCTGACCACATTTTCCTTAACACAAAAGGAATATAATTATTAAAATCATTTCTGGATTGTACCAGAAATACTGTCTACCATAAGCCCTCCCTTCTTTCACCATGCTTTCTGCAGGAAAGCAAAGGACTTTCAGTGGTAGAAATCTCAAAAAAAAAATTTCAGGATTAGACTTATTTGAGCCACTTCCTGAGTCTGTAGTCTCATTTGTTAAAAAATTTTTTTGTTTGTTTAGTAATTCTGCTTTGCTGAATCTGTTAGGAAGAAGCTTTGTAAATGTGGTGCCATTTTAAATTGTGGACCAGTCTCTTTCCAAAAATCCTAGAAGGTGAAAAATCACTGACCTATAATCTGATGATGGACCACATTGGTTACTCTATTAGTTTCCCATTGCTACTGTAGCAAATTTATACAATCTTAGTGCCTTAAAACTACATAAATTTATTATTTTACAGTCCTTTTTGGTTCTATAGTCACATATTTTTCTGACTTTTATCCTCTTGACTTCCTCTTATAAAGACTTTGTGATTACATTGTGTCCAACTAGATAATCCAGGATAATCTTCCCATCTCAATATCCTTAATGTAATCACATCTTCAAAGTACCTTCTGCTATGTAAGCCAAAATATACACTGTAGTTTAAGGTCTAGGCATCTTCAGTGGGTCATTACTCAGCCACGGTTACCCTCTATAATCACCTATATGATATGGGTTGAATCTGTCACTGATTGTCCTTGTTCTAAAGACAGTTCAGATATGGGAAACATAACCCTAAAAGTTCTTGACTGGTCTGACTATGGCCTTACCAAAAGTGTCCTATGGGCAGGGGTGGAGGTGGGGTGGCCAGGAGAAGTTTAGGAAGAATGAGGCTCATTGGAATTGCATACTTCCAGAAAGGACTCTTTAATAACTTTATTAGTCACACAATATCTTTGTTTTGCTAATGAAAAAGATAAGTCTACAATTTTGAATAAGATACGATAACTGAAAATATTTGATAAGTTTAGATGTTCAAAGGACTCACAAGAACCCACAGAGCATATTCCTATAAAGTTTTTATTTAAAGTCAAACATATAGTGTAGCCAAAGATAGACAGTACAGGGAATACTGGGGTCTGAGAGACTTCCAGGAGTAAGCTCTCCACAGTCTTTATGTACACATGGACATCTTTTGTCTCCAATGTAAATCCCTAGTTGTGTGATGAGTTTTAAGTTTGGGAGAGCTCAAAGCACATGTTCCCAGCCAGATTTTTGGTTATGTAGTCTAGTTAGGCTGTCTAATCTGTTAAGCCTGTGGAAAACCATCAGATTCACCCTAGAGGTTACCAAGTAAATTTTGCACCCTAAATAGCATGTCATAAATTCCACTGTCCTTATCTTGGCCAAGAGTCAAAATCATACATCCTGGTATCCCCATAAATAAAGGTAGAGTTTATTAGTTCATCTGTAAATTCTATTTTACAAAGTCAACGACCTGACACTTGAACAAATCTTTTAAATTATGAATTGCTATAATCAATTTTCCATGTATCTTTTGCAATATTTATGGAGCAAAAAAGCAAAAGGACAACTGTCAATTACTAATTATTTTTGCATCATCAGAATAGATGGAGGTGAATCAGTCAAATTATTCTCACCAATTACATCAGTATTATACTAAATACCAGTTATTAAACTAAATTGATTACAAAATAAGTTATTTAGAATTACAATAGTATATTTTAGGGCTTTCTAACAAAAGCAGTCCCTGTCTGTATGATCAATGCTGTCATGGGTTGTGGTATAACTCAGGAGCCATGGATTCTGTCTTTTGTGGGGCATAGCCATATGACCTATGCCATACTATAAGGATGTACTAACCAGGTTTCATAAAGAGCTTCATATTTAAGTAATGCCCCCCCTACACACACACACATATGCACATACACACGCGAGTAAATTCTTGATTAAGTTGAATAGGCTTCAAATTCCAACTGTTCTATTAGGCACATCTGTTGTTTGTTTATATGTAGGACCTTGGCAGCTGGGATCACCTATACAATTACATTCTCCATTTACAAATTCCCACAGATTGTTGGGGAGTGGGGCATAATCTCCCATAAATTCATTGTTTTTCTTCTTTTGCCAAGATCCAGGCCATTGTCCTTGAGCTGCCTCTGTTTTCATCTCAGGAGCATACTTAGCAGCCCCTCTTGGTTCAGTGTCCATGCTTTTTCCTATCTTTATTCCTGTCATGCTGTTTAACTATCCTTTGAGGTTATTTTATCCATTTTTAAAGTAGTGTAATCTGTCCAACTTCTTGCATCTTTTTTCCTTTCTCCTGAAATAAATTCTCTTTTAAGTGGCCAATAAAAAGGCCAACAAGACATTTCCCTTGATATGTCTATTTTTAGAAATACAAGTTCAGCTTGCCCAAGGACTCCTATGCTGTGACAACTTTCTCCTCGAGCTCTCAGGTAGGGTATTTTGGTCATATTAGTTTATTTACCAAACATTTTATTTCCTTAGAATACTTGTTTCATAATTACAAATTGAGTATATATTTTGGACTTAAAAATATTGAATTCTCCAGGACAATATGATATGGGTTGTAGTCTTTCAAACTTTACTGTACTTTGACTATGCCAAAGAGCTTCTCATAGGTGTCCTTGACAGACATTGGCACTATTAGAAGCAAGAATACGTGCCACTAAGTCACCCCTGAACTAATATTGGTTTTTGTTTTACAAGTATTCTCTACCTTAGCAATTTCTCCTCCACCCTCAAAAACAAAAATATACAAACAAACCCCTGCTCTATATGCAGTAAGATACATAATGTCTGTTAAATCAGGAATGGAGCAAAAGTTTTGACACAAGGGGTATCTTGATAATTTTTATATAAGATAAATAAGAAAGATAAATAAGAAAAATAAGATAATTTTTCATTCCTCCATAATAGAAGCAGTTGCAACAAAACCCCGATAATAAACTAGTAATTTCCCTTTAAATAGTATATACTTTGAAATTGCAACAATAAATTTGTCTAAAATCTCAGCAGTCTCTGCTGGTGGCAGTCACAGGCTTTTGCCTGATTGTCCAGTCATTATAGCAATAAATTTCATACACTTCCAAAATCTTTGAAGCATATTGGATAATATCATGTGACTTTTAAAGCTTCAAGAAAGCTTGCTCTTGGGGGAAAAAAATCAAATTTAACCATTTTCCTGGTAACTTTGTAAATATGTGCTAATAATATCCTCAAATGTGACATGAGATCTCTTTAAAAATGAAACAACCCAATAAATCTGTGTGTCTCTTGATTTGACATTGGAGCTGGCAGAGAGAATAAGTTATTTTTGGTTATCTGGAACAATGTCTCTATTGCTGCTGTTCAAAGGATGTTAAGGAATTGTATCATTTGTTCTGAGCTCTGTACTTTATTTGGGTTAATTAGTATACTCTGGTGGTCATACAATTAATAAGTATTTTTAATTCGGTCGTCTTGGTTAAGTCTTCTGATTGAGATACTAACATTCCATGATTAATATAATGAATAATAATACTTTCCAACTAAATCCAATCTGTATCTCTTCTTACCAGGTTATGGCAATCAGCAGAGAAATTAAATGTTCCTGTGGTTACACAGTAAATGTATACTGGAGCCCATCCCAGATGAATGCAAATCAGCTTCAACTTTCTTCTAAACAGAAATGAAAAAGAAGAGAAGAACCAAACCAAATTATGTCCCTTAATTTGTGGTATATCTCGAATTGTTGATATCATATTGAGTATAGCTAATACTTTTGAAGTCACCACTTTATCCTATTCTCTATGATCTATAGTTAACTTTCAAAATTCATAAACTTTTTACAGGCTCTGCTAGACTATTAAATAAGGAGTTTTGGGATATTAATATACTTGCATCTAATAGCTCCTTTATTAACCCAAAATACTTATAACCCTCAGGTTATCCTGTAATGTTTTAAATTAAGCACTTGAGTACATTTAGATTATTCTATAAAGTTCCCATGTAGACTGCCCAGTTAAAACAGCCTGAAAAGCAGAATTGCATAACATTTCCTTTTCTTATATTTTGGATAAGAGAGAACTCTCCCATTTAGACATAACATATATTCCAATAGTATATTCTGGCAATGGTGAGCCAATACCTATATATATATATATAGCCAATACCTATATATATATACCATTTGTTCATAAATTCCTACTTCAAGCCAGGATTTTACTTGAAAACCTATTTTGCATCACCATACCCTGCTAATTTTTATTATCTTCTCATTTTTCATTAGCAGGTTTATGAAGAACAATACACTGAATACCAGTGTTCAGCAATTCTAATGAATTTTCTTCACCAGCCCTAGGCCATTTTACCTATCTTAATGCAAATGACCTTGGGTCCACTACTGGTGATTGTGCTGAGAGACGCTGGTCCTCTTGTCACTCAGAATCCTTATCCTCTCCTGTTTTAATTGGCATGGACGCTGAAAAGATTATAGACTCTAATTTTCTATCATCATCAGATTTCTTTTTTAATTTCTCATGACCAAGATAAAGTAAATGAATTTGTCATAGTTCTTTTACAACCTGAGTAGTTCGTAGGGCTGGATGACCTAGTCTCTTACAGTGATTCATTAAAATTTTAGTAGCTACTCCATCTATCTCTTCCTTTTTTATGTCATTTTTTAATTGAAACTCTGAAGAATTCCACATAGTTTAATTATCTCGAGGTTTTCTCATACTTTTTTTTTTTCTTTTATTGCTCTTTCTTTTGCATAATCCTGAAAACTTTCCCATTATTTAGCTCCATCTGGGGGCTTACAATCCGTAACTGTTTCCCACACATCACCTTTTCTCGTCAACAATAAAGCCACATATAGGGTCCAAACCATTAGACTTCCATTTGACACAGCATCAATCATCGCTTGGTAAATAGTATAGAGGTAGTGGAAATCTTAATATTATACAGGAAGTACAGGTCATAATTTCGCAGCTCTAGCAGCCTCTAGCTGTTTCTTACCTTCAATTTTACTAGAACATACATATTAAAAAAAAAGACACCACATTTTTGCTGAATGAACTTCTTTTGAATTTATTTTCTAATACATTGACTATCCACCTAGCCCTGCATCTGTGAACTTCAATCTCATTTATAATTTTCTTCCTGTCAGTGGGTGTAGTACTTGTGAAGCCCAAACCCCTGCATGGCAAGGAAGTCAATCTGTCAACGATGATTCCTCCCTCTCAGCTTTATTTTTCTCAAACCCAGTCTTAGCCATTATTAGTTAGGTTGTATTGTCAGAGAAGGTTTCAAATATCCCATTCTCACTGCCAACTGTAAAGCTTCCATAAATTTGGATCTTTAAAAGATCTTACAAATTTTACTGATCATCCTCACATAAGTCTTGTTCTAAAGCCAGAAGAAAAGAGGACAGGAAAGCAATGGGGATCCAAAAGACATCCTGGTGCAAGCTCTCGGGATCTGCATAGGGGACAATTTAAAGAATATTACAGCTGACCCTTGCACAACACAGATTTGAACTGTGTGGGTCCACAGTACAGTACTGTAAATGTATTTTCTCTTCCTTATGATTTTCTTAATATAATACGACAATTGTAATTATACTGTTTGATTGGTATTTGTGACCAAATTTTATATTTGCAATAGTTAAATATACCCTACTTATTATTATTCAAAATATAGTTGACCCTCAAACAATGTAGGGGTTAGGGGCAATGAGCCCCTGTGCAGGTGAAAATCCACATGTATCTTTTGACTCCTGCAAAACTTAATAGGCTACTGTTGACTGGAAGCCTTACAATAACATAAACAGTTGATTAACATGTATTTTGTATGTTACACATATTATATTGTGTATTCTTACAATATGGTACGCTAGAAAAGAGAAAACATTACTAAGAAAAAATTAACTTTAAACTGTGCCCTACGCAAATACTTCTGATTTGACACTAGCCACCTACATGTAAGTCTCTCTCTGTTTCATTAAATACAGTGTCATTTATACGTATATATTTATTTGTTTATTGTATATATGTATATGTTGGTTTTCTTAATGAATGGAACGATAAATTCTTTCATATTATTATTATTATACTCATTTATAGTGTACTTTCCTGTTATATTTCAAATACTATTTGCTTTTTTAAAAACTTTCTTTAGGGGCGCCTGGGTGGCTCAGTCGTTAAGCGTCTGCCTTCGGCTCAGGTCATGATCCCAGGATTCTGGGATCGAGTCCCACATCTGGCTCCCTGCTGGGCGGGAAGCCTGCTTCTCCCTCTCCCACTCCCCCTGCTTATGTTCCCTCTCTCGCTGTGTCTCTCTCTGTCAAATAAATAAAATCTTTAAAAAAAAAAAAAAAAACTTTCTTTAATGCCAAATGTCTGAACTAAATAAATTTAATCCACAACAAAGATTTCTCAATGGCTCAGCCTGTTAGCACGGTAAGATCATGAATACCACTTAAGCTCGTATTTTATAATATAAAGTTATTATAAACTGTGATGATCTATCCATCTGTGGAAATATAAAGTTAAAATTAAGGATTTCAGTAGAGAAGAGGGGAAGAAATGCCCTGTGAAAACACAAGTGAAGAAGGAATTACCAGTGTTGCTTCCTGAACATTTGCATGTGAAAATGAAACCACAGATTTTTCCCCAAGAATCTCCTGTCACCTCAAACTTAAATGAAAGTGAAATATACCTTGTGCCTGTGTATATATATTAGTGATTCAAATTAGATCAATATTATCTTTTGTCAGTTTTGTTTTGTGTCTGCCTGAATGACTATTCGTGACATCTGCTGAGGGACCATGAGAATTGGGACCTGGTGAGTCAAGCCTTTTGACTTTTGTTGTTCTGAATGTGTGTGCTTATAATCTGTCATTTCACAGAAAGATAAGTTTTTTTTAAGTAGAACAGACTTTGCTGTTCCGGGAGCTTTGCTGTCTTAACATATTATTTTTAAAGCCATTTTAGGAAACAATCTGGAGAGAAAAAAAATAGATACCATGTTGAGTAAAACAAGTGGTTCTTAATGTAACTCAGTTTTTGGGTAATCTTGAACAAACCAAATTTCTACAACTTAAAATATTTTAAATATAAAATGAGAGACATTTTTCTCTCTCTCATCTTTGCAATACACCATGGATGTATTGTTAAAATTAAATAAGATTTGGAACACTCTTATCTACTATCCTCTTGTTAAGCTGCATTTCTTCTTAAGTGTCAAAGCAACAGAAAGAGAAAATTATCTAAAAGAAGACTCTGGAGGGGTGCCTGGGTGGCTCAGTTGTTAAGCATCTGCCTTCAGCTCAGGTCATGATCCCAGGATCCTGGGATCGAGCCCCACATCGGGCTCCCTGCTCAGTGGGAAGCCTGCTTCTCCATCTCCCACTCCCCCTGCTTGTATTCCTTCTCTCACTGTGTCTCTCTCTGTCAAAATAAATAAAATCTTAAAAAAAAAAAAAATAAGATGACTCTGGGATAAAAAAAATCTATAAATTAATGAATTACCCATGTTTCATAAAAGTGCTTAAAGAATCCATTAACTGAATATTCTACTCTTTCTTTGATTCTGTAGTTTAGCAGATTCTCTTTCCTTCTGCTCAATGTTCCCAGATCCAGAGGCACATGTTTCCTGAGTTCCTGTGGTCACCAGGTTGTGAAAGCTACGGCTTTATTAGATAAACTTTCATTTTTAATTTATTCTTGTGTGGATTTACCTATGTCAATTCCATACCTCACATTGTCTCTGGAGTTACCTAAACCCTGTAATTCCTGGTCCTGTCTGGGCTTCTTCAGATTGAATTGTCTTGATTAATAAGATATCTCACGTGGCCAGCATTTAGGGTTCATCTTGTTCTACTCTTCTGGAGAGTTATTGGTTCTTCCTTCTAATTTCACCCTTCAAAAACTGTTGGTATCTCCCATGATCTACCGTCTCTTTCATTCTCTCCGTCTTTTAAAAATTCAGGAGAAAGGGGAGATACAAGTGAAATTCAGGAGTGAAATTCAGGAGAAGGGGAGATACAAGCATGTGTTAATTTTCCATGTTAATTAGAAGTCTATGCATGTTACTAGCACACACTAACCTAAATTAAAATCACACACACATACACACATGCACACACAGAGCACAAAACGTGGAAACTTTTACTGCTACATAGAATAATAAAACATAACAAATTTTAGCCTTTCTATTTTGGTGCAAAAGTTATGAGAATAAATAATGAAGATTCTAACAGTTTTCATTTCTTTAAACACATAGTTGTCCTGCTGAATAGCAATATGAGGTCCTCATTGGCTGAAGTTCTGACAGACTATTTGCTGGAGCTAAAAGCCTTTGTAATAGACTTCTCATTTGTAATGGAGAAGAGAGTTTTTATTCTTCACTTTCCCCCTTTATTGTAAAGGGCTCTAAGGCATTCACTGATATGTCACTGCTTAGGAAAAAAATGCTATCATTTGGACGTAAATTGAATCAGATCGACATATTCAAATTGGATGTTCTACAGCCAATAACATTCACATAGCTTATTTTTTAAATATATAAAACCTTCCTGACTTCCCTATACTCAAGCAGGAAATTATTTATTTCAGTATCTTAAAAGAAATACACTTATGATTATTTATATTCTTATTATTGAATATCCGTTACCACCAACTATATACATTGGAATTATGAATTCAAACTGATTTAAAATCACAGTATTCATTAAAGTGAACTCCTAAAACTAATCCTATGGGAAGTATTTTATTTTACATCTTTCTGAGGATAAACTAATTTATAAGACTACAGGTGAGGTTTGTCAAAAACCTTTTACTCATTAATTACTATGATATTCTGTTCTTCATTTTATATGGACTTACTTACTTGCCTTATTCTGGTACCAAATACCACAAAATAAATGAAATTGCTTTGTCATTTGATCACTGATTTGTCATGCAAAATCTGTGAAAACCATATCTTAAAAAATGACAGAAGTAACATTGTTCTAAACACTTTTTTCCCCTCTCAGCAGAGTATATTCTGGTGGTGAATTGTTAACTTTTTCATCGAACGTATATGTATGGCAGTGACACAATATTGAGTAGAAATAATATTGAATGTAAAATACTGAACTTAAATTCAAAAGGTTTGATTTTTATGGAGAGTTTGACTCTGTGTAGTCAGGAGATAATGGGAAGAATAAGTAATAATAGAGGTAAAAGTATTTGTAAATTGTACAACATATTCTTCTGTGAGTTAAATTATAGTGATTTTTAAAGGTTTAGAATTCTCAGACAGCTTGGATTTAAGAAGAGCTCACAAGTATGTAGAATTTAAATGTTGGAAATTGCCATTTAGCATGTGCCCCTTATGGACTGAACACATGTTTAAAAGCATTTAATAATATACACAAAGTTTTAAACAGTGTATTAAGAATACATATCATAAATGTTTAAAAATGATATTCTGCCAAAAGATTATTTTTTTATTAAAGATGTTTATTTAAAGTCTGTGTTATGTAGTGTAATTTGAAGACAGGTTGGCTTGGGCTTTATTTTCCTGGAATTAGTATAATATGTTATAAGAAAAACTCTCATTTCTCCCTCTCTCTGACACTCTCTCTGTCTGTCTCTATCTCTCTCTGTCACACACACACACACACACACACACACACACACACACGCTTCCCTGCGACAGGTAAAATGAACATCTCTTACCTTTAGAATACTGAATAATTTTAAGTACTCTCCAAGCAGTGTTAATTTCCCTTGCATTTACTGCAACTGAAGTCTAAGAACAGTGCCTCAAACTGACAAATATTGTGTGAACCACACATGAGACCATGAGCAAGACTTAATAGATATTCCAATAAATACACTACAAGTTTCCAGCCATGTTATAACCCATATTACTGGCAGAACAATATATTTTTTTAAGTATACACCTTATGTCAATGCCCTGCATAAACTCTTTTCATTTGCTTCCCATTCCAAAAGATAAATGAAATCCAAACTCCTTACGATGGAAGGAAGGACCTGGTACAGTTTGGCTGTCTGCCACCACCTACCATTTCAGCCTCGTTTGTTATACTACTACCCCTCCTTTGTATGCACAACTAAGGTTCATGAAATATAGCAAACCCTTTCCTGACAATCTTGACGCTTCCTCTTTTCTCACTTCTTCAGTCTCTTGTTACTTTTCTTTTCACTAACTCCTACTCATACTTTGGGATTCCATAGTACTTCTTCAGAGAAGGCTTACCTGTTGCTTCCCCACTAAACCAGTTCTCAATAGTACACTGTGTTTTCTTTCGTTCATAGTACTTTCTAGATTCTGTAATGATATAATTATTAGTGTGATTGTTTAGGGTTATTTCTCCCACTGGACTGTAAGTTTTCAGGAGAAAGTGATTTTTGGTCATCATTGCATCCCTAGTGATCTCCTTTGTGTCTGGCACTTAGGAAGCACTTAATCACAGGTGAAATAATAACAATGATAGTAATAATAATAACACAAACATAAAAATATAACATAGCTTGGATGATATAAATATTTCTGAGTGGTTATTGTGGGTGCATGTGCTAGATCCTGAAGGAACAGGTAAATAGAGTTGCTCCTCTGCTAGAACTTATAGTCTGATACAATCAAACAAATGGGTATAATTTGTTATGTAGAGAATGAAAAATTGAGACTACTCTTCCTGGTGGCATTATGGGATTGATTGACGCATGAGCTCCCTCGGCAACAGTGAATTTGTTAATTAAAAATGGATGATGTAGGAAAGAGCATGTAACTGGCATTGTCAAAAATTCCATTAAAAATGGAGTAAAGAAAACATGTGTAACTGAGTTTTGTCTTGTAATTAAGAGGAACACACAAAAAAATTAAAACAGAGACTTGATGAGTTCATTTGTATGTGTGCATGTGTGTGTTAGAAAGACACTTCTGAAAACAGGATAAAGTCTTAATAATTAGAGGTTGGGCTTCAAACCAACAACATGAACATCTCCTGGGATTTTGCTAGAATGGAGAATCTCAGGTCTAAGCAGAATTATTGAATTAGAATCCATATTTTAGGAAGATCCCTTCTTTCTGTTCTGCCATTTCCAAGAGAAGAACATGGACTAAGTGGCCAGCTAGAATGGAAGAAATGATAGACACATAAAGGCAATCTGAACTGAGTAATTCTTTTCCAGTAATCATGGCTACTCTTAGACATTGTTTATTAGATACACACTTTCAGATCACTTGCCTTGAAAATTACAATAACAACAACAAAAATTTTGTTTGTAATGCATAGCATTAATTACATTAATTTGGGAATATTAGAATTTTTATATTAAGTTTTCTCATCCAAGAATATCTAATTTTACATCCTTTAAAGATTTTATATTTTTAAATATATGCCATGTAATATTTTAATAAAGGTTATTATTCATATTTTACACCTTTACTGATAATTTAAACAGAATATTTTGCTCTCCTAGGTATTTTTCAATACAAATACAGAAAAGCATTTGATATCTAAGATTTTTCTGTATTCACCTTGGGTATTTATTATGTTTCTCCAGAGAACCATGAGTAATAGAGAAGAGAAGGAATTTTCTTTCTCAATTTTCTATTTCTCTAAATATAGAGCATTTTATTTTTGTTATCTCTCATGATTTCTATGGTTCAGGAATTTTGAACATCCTTAGCTCAGCCATTCTACCTCATGCAGGAGCTGAATAGCAGGTGCCTAAAGTAGATGGGGGCTGATCCTGGCTGGTTGTCTCTAACTCTTCATGTAGTTCCAATGATTTTCCATGTTTCATTTGCGGTGCTTACAGAGCAGTCGGACTGTTTATATGAGAACTCAGAACCACAGGACAAGTAATCCAGAGAGACAGGCAGAAGCTGCACAGCCATTTGGGACCTAGATTTGGAAAGCAAGTGCATCATTTCCACTACACACTACTGTTAAAAACTACTAAAGTTAGCACAGTTGTTACTGGTCTAGAAGAGGGATCAATATAATTTATAGATATATAAAGTAATCACTGGGTCTTTGAATCTGTTGTTGGAGAAAGGGCGATCATGTGTTCATTTGCACACAAAAGTTACTTAAAACTTGTTATGCACATGCCTTGTTTCATTGTTTGAAGTCTGATAGTGGTAGAAAGGATTTATAGATACAAATAAAAGCATATAGTGTGTAATATTATGCTTTTTCAACAGTCCAATTTTATACTCTCTCCTGTAGAGCAAGAGAGAAACCTGAAAATCACAGTCCATAAGACATTTTGTGAGCAAAATTAAAATTGTGATTCAGCCAATGAGAGATATTTGCAGATTTGGAAGACAGAATAGAAATTGAAAATATTCTTACATCAGAGCTGGAGACAATTGCTTTGGAACTTGGCAGAGAACTATTTGCAGTGGCTTCTGGGCAAATATCCCCAAATCAGTTCTGTGTTACAGTCTGCGAAGAGTCTACATTTCCAGATTTCCTAAGCTAGCAGTATTTTAGGATCTTTACTCTTAAGCCTACAAATCATTGCAGAAGCCTTTGATGCCCTGTATTAAATCTCTTACTACTAGGAAAACTGAAAATTCACAATTTTTCTGATAGAACCTTGCCGGATCAAACACAAAAACAACATACTTCAGAAAATGATAGCATTTACCAATTATGAGGATCTCAGTGATATTTACTATTATGATTTCTCAGGCCCACCTGAAAGGTTTTAGCAAACACACAATTTACACATAATAAGACAACAATACAAAAACATTAAATATAAAAAATAAACTCACCTGAATCTTTCAACATTTTGTCACTGTTATCTATCTCTCTATCCATCTATCAATCATCTATCTATCTATCTATCTATCATCTATCTATCTAATCAATACAACTTTCCTTACCTAAATCCCTCTTCTACCAAGTGCCCTTTTATACCTGAATGCTCTTTTTTAAAATCTAAATGAATGTAGGTATGGATTAATTCCTGGTTAAGTAAATTTTAATCCAGGTTTATATAATTAAAGCATATTCATTCCTATTTATATTAGTCTTGAAATATCTACATTTAAATAGTTTCCAGAATGTGGAAGATATATGAACAATTTTTTTTTCTGTGAGAACAATCTATGCACCTTTTATAGATTCAAAATGCATAATGGATTATTAAAGTTTCTGAGAATCTTTCATCAAATATCTCATAATTTTGTTCCAGTGGATGTCCCTGAAATATTTTTGATAAAGAAATCCTGCTAAGCTCTTCATCTTCAAAAAGGCTGACATAAAATATTTGATCAGAGCTGTCAAGCATTCTAAATAATTAGCAGAAAAAATTAATTTATTTTCAGTTTTTTTAACTACTTACACTGATGTCAACACTACCCAAAGTCATCACATAATCACTGTGCTGTGAAAATAAAGTCAAATGCATTATTAAATGTGTTGATCAGTAACCCTTAGTGTGAAAGGAGGGAAGTCTTATAGGGAGAAAAACCCGCTGCTTTCTCTGAAAGAGAGAGAAACAGAGAGAAAGAACAAGAGCAGAAGAGTAAGCCAGAAAGCAAGAGAGAAAAGCAGGTCTATTTATTGAACATATGGCATTCCCAGGAGGAAACTAAGAACATACCCTAATATGTAAATATTTTAATATGTGTAAGTATCCTAATGAAATTAGCATTTACATAGAGCATATAAAATGTTAATTTTATTTCAAAGATAATTCCTGAGAACCCAATGAAGTTATTAAAGTATACAATTTCATAATCATCTTCAGAATCTCGCATTGTTTTAGGCCTGCTCCTTTAAGTTTAACTGCCCAAGATTCAGCAGCTTAAACTTCAGCTCCTCATTTTCATCAACGTTTGAATTCTTGATTGAGAGGTGATATTTCATTCCTGCTACGATGTCAATCTGAAATCTTTTCAGAAATAAATTAAATTAAAATTACAAAGACTTACTGAACAAAATAATTTATGGTATATTAATTAGTTTCAAATTAACATTAAACTGTGTTTGTCTTTTGAAGATATTAATTATAATTGCAGGTTCTTTGCCCAGGATTTTAGAAATCAAAATTATTCCCGTATTTCATAAACCAGAACAGGAAGGAAGAATGTTAACAAAGTGTTACTGTATGGAGTAAAATCTTACCTATGGGAGAAAAATGATGTCAGTGTCCTTTGCTAATCTGACATACCTAACATTAAAATAATTTATTGTATTTAAATCTATTGTTTTATCCCATGAAATTATATTCTATATGGATGTTCAAAACTTTTCTCAAATGCTAATCTTACTTGGATGCTTAGTCTGACAGAGAAAATACTGTGCGTTCACCAAGCCATTTTCTTTTCCCCCTGGCCATATGGAAAAACTTCATTGTCTGCCCTTCAGAACTGTCAGACAGAGCCATGTGACTGAATTCTAGACATTTGAATGTGGATATGAATTATATATACCAATTCTATTCCCTAAAATCTCCATGCAATCCTCCATGCTTATCCTCTTCTTTTATTCCTTTTTTATTTTTATTTGTTTTATTTATTTGACAGAGAGAGGCACAGCGAGAGGGAACACAAGCAGGGGGAGTGGGAGAGGGAGAAGCAGGCTTCCCGCCGAGCAGGGAGCCCGATGTGGGGCTCGATCCCAGGACCCCGGGACCATGACCTGACCCTAAGGCAGATACTTAATGACTGAGCCACTCAGGCACCCGCTTACCCTCTTCTTTTAGATAGAGGCTACAAGATAACCTTGGAACCATATGCTAATAATGGCAAACTAAAGTATAGAAGACAACTTGTTTCCTGATTGACTGCATGAAGGTGAAGTGAGTAACAAGTGTTCAGTCTGCAAGGGACCTTAAAATTTCTGGTTTTATCAGATAAAGTAGCTCTCATTAAATACCATTATATAAGATTCCTGATTAGATCACATACAGACAGCAATTTGCTATTACTCTAAATGGTAATAGTATAATTGATTGGCAATACTTTAAAACATTGTAACAAATTTATAAATAACATATACCCTTGTTTGAATTTATCAGAAGTTTCTAAAGGGGCAGGATGCATATTGATTTAATCAACAAGAAAAATGAATTTCAGAGAATTTGTCCAAGGTCACATTTTGCAATATAGCAAAATGTTATTAGAATATATATATATATTAGAATATATATATATATATATATTAGAATATATATATAGAAAGAATATATATGCACATACATATACACAGTTTAATGTAGTTTCCCTAAACAAATGATGTTATTTGCAGTTCTTCAGACTTTCAAGGTTTTTGCACATATTGTCTCTTCTTGGCATTCACTTCCTTAACAACTTGGTCTGCCAATATTCTAATAATCATTCAAAGTAAAGATCGATTATCATTTCTTTCCTATGAACCTTTCTGTTACTTCTAGTCAAAGGAGATTTGTCCCTTCGTGGTCCTCTCCATTTTTTTTTTTATTAAACATTAGGTACCTATGTCATTGTTTTAAATGATTTCCATATTTAACTCTCTCCTTATAAATGGTGCAAGAGAGAGTTAAAAGATCTAGATATTTTTATTTAATATTTAGATATTGACTTGTGATACTGATAACCGTGTGATGTATTGATAAAAGAGAAAAGAAGAGTATATTTAGAGGCTAATACTAAACATAGGGTGACTCAGTTCCTGGTAAAATATAAATGTGTAGTGGAAAAGGTGAAAAATTATTTGGATACTCAGTTACCATTTATTAAGAACTATTTAGAATATGATGTGTTATTTCTCAATCAATGTTATTTAGTGTTATTGTCCTTATAACTTTCCACATTCATTATTGTAAAATTAAATTTACCCCATTAGCCTTGACCTTGCATTATTATTTCGTTTTTAATTTTGTTGCAGTCCTCTATCTCAAAATGTCTCTGTGATAATAGATGGGCATATACTAACAGCTCTAATTGTAATGGAATAAATGTTTATTTTTTCCTACTCCTACCATTAAATTGAATTATAGTTCCCTAAATATTTTACAAATGTTACAACTATGTTGCTTAAAATGATAGATAAAAAATTGATCACTAAGAAATATAATAGTTTCAGGTATAAAGATACTAAAATTCAAACTTTCAGTTTATAATGTCTATAATTTTAATTTTAGTAAAGCAAATGAATGAAAGAAATAACTTTTCCAAAAGTAAATCTACATTAAGAAGAAGTTTGAGGCATTTTACAAAGTGTCTAGGATAAAGAATCAGGAAATTTATTTTTCTTCTAAACCAACATTGTTATAATCTAAAAATAAATTACTAGAAAATGAAATAAAAAATAAATTTGTACAAGATAAATACCAGAAGTTTTCATTATTTATCTACAGACATAAAGTTATATTCCAACAAATATGCAATAAGAGCAGCAGAAACACATTTAAAATTGTATATATTTTTGAACGTATATTAACAATTAACAAAGAGAATTATTAATAGGTTGCTAAATGTTGTTCTATAATTGTAATTAAACAAATTTATTGAGTACAATAGACTATGACTTAATAAATATCTGTACACACCATTTGAACAAAAACCAAATATATCAATATTTAAATTTTAAGTGTCAGAAATGACTTGCTTCTTGCTTGTTGGATTGAGGCAAATGGTGTTAAAGGTATAAAATAGCTATAAAATTTGTCTGTTTTTTAAGCTATTTTATTGTGTTATAAATTTTATGCATGGTATTCACCTATTTTAAGATTACAGTTCAATGATTTTTGATAAATTTACAGATTTGTGCAAATATCACCACAACCCAATTGTAGAACAGTTCCCTCATTGCAAAAAGACCTCTTTTGCTCACTTACAATTGATCTATTTCCCTACACCTAGCCCCAGGCAAACATTAATCTACTTTTCATTTCTGTAGATTTGCCTTTTCTGTACATTTCCTATAAGTTAGCATCATATTATTTGTGGGGTTTGCTTGTTAGTAATGTATTTTTTTTTAATAACCCTCAAGTAAACATCAAGTATTCTAATGTTCTGACTTAAAACAGAACCTTGAGACTTCTTTTTGACCAACAGTTATTTAAATTTGTATTAATTTGCAAATATTTAGGGATATTCTAGATATCAATATCTCATTTAATTCTGTTAAATTATGAGAACATATATTTTATAACTGTTAAGTTTTGTTTTATGGATCAAAATATGTTCTATCTTGTTGAATGTTCTATGTATATCTGAGAAGAATATATATTCTGCTGTTGTTTAGTTGAGTGTTCTAAAAATAAATATTAGGTGTTTTTTTTTTTTTTCAGTTATCGGCTGAGGAGTACTGAAATCTAAAAAATACGTAATCGCAGATTTATCTATTTCTCCTTTCAGATCTATTTTCACTGGGTATGGAAGTGATACTGCTTGTTTTTATTTTTTCAATGCTTTAAAGATGCCACTGCCCTGTCTTCTTGTTAGCGTGAGTTCCGATAGGAAGTCTGCTGCAATGCTTATCCTTGTTTGTTTTGGATCTGTGTTCCTGTTTGTCACTAAATTTCTTTAAAATTTCCTCTGCTGCATTCTCTTCTTTTTCTGAAATTCTGATTATGAATATGCTAAACTTCTTGGTATTGTTTCACATCTTTCGGATGATTTGTCTATTCATTCTCTTTTTCTTTTTGTATTTCAGTTTGATTAATTTCTATTGACTCATCTTCACAGTCACGGATTCTCAGCTGTGTCAAGACTGTTGATGAATCTGTTGAAAGCATTTGTCATCTTTTTATCTCTAGCATTTCCATTAGATTTATAGTTTCCATCTCTCTGTTGAATTTTACACCTGATCTTGCATATAAAATATCTTTCTATTAGAACTTAGATTGACCATGGTTATTTTATTTATTTTTTATTTTTTTAAACGATATTATTTATTTGAGAAAGAGAGAGCAGGAGCAGAGGGAGGGGCAGAGGGAGAAGCAGACACCCTGCTGAAGAGGAAGCCCAATGAGGGACTAAATCCCTGGACCCTGGGATGATGACCTGAGCTGAAGGCAGACGCTTAACTGACTGAGCCACCCAGGCACCTCTGACCATGGTTATTTTAAATTCCCTGTCTGATTGTTCCAATGTGTGTTACACCTTAGTTTAATTCTGATGATTGCTTTGTTTCTTCTGATTTTTTTTTTTCTTTTCCTTTTTGGATACTTTGCAATTTGTTGTTGTTATTGTTGTTAAAATTTGGACATGTTGTATAGCACTGTAGATACGGAGTCAAGTATTTGTTGTGGTTGAAGATAAGTACACCTTTATTTCTGTTGGGTTTGTTAGCCTGGTAAGGGATTGATCTGAGTTTGGAATCTGTGTTTGCTATGGTTAGTTGGCCTCCATGCACCTGAAATCTCAAACCCTTCAGAAATTCATTTTATTTATGGAGTGGAATTATTTATCAGACTTTTCTCTTCAATATCTGTTCCATACTTGGCATTGAGTCTCCACGCCTTGGGTCTTCTCTTTGTATCTCTCCCCAGAAAAAAATCTGTCTCTTGAAGTTCTTATTATATTCTAGTATTATTTTTATTTAATACTTGTCATTATGGTGCAGAATAAGAGAATTTAGGTGTTCTATGATATTCCGATTAAGCCTGTTTTTTAGGTAGGCACTGCAAACCTAAGTCCATTCATATTAAATGTGGTTGTTTATGCCACTGGATTAAAACATATGTAGCTAGCTGAATTCTATTTGTTCTGTCTATTCTTTTCCTTTCCCCCCCCTATTTCTTTCTTTTGTCTGGTTAATTGCATTTTTAATTTTTTTACATTTTATTTCCACTTTGGGATTATTATTTAAATTTTTAGTGGTTGCCTTATGGTTTACATATAAATCTTAATTAAAAATAACTCTATCCTCAGATAATATTTCACCATTTCATGTGTACTGAAAAGACTTTGAATAGTTTATTTCCACTTCCCCTCTCTCATCTTTTTAATTATTTTTGTTGATAATATTATTTTTGTATCTGTCTTATACATATAATACATTGCAACTATTTTTTGCTTTAAAGAGTGAACTGCCAGAGCAATTAGAAATGAGAAAAATAGTTTATTTTTTTCCCTTCCCAATACTTCTCTTGTCTTTTTAAAAAACCAAGTTTCAATTTGGTATGATAATTCTCTACTTGAAAACTTTCTTTAATATTTCTTAGAAAATAGAACATATGGCAATGAATTCTTTCCATTGTCTTTTGTTTGAAAAGTCTTTATTTCCCCTTCAATTTTGTAATATTCCTTGTAGATCCCACTCCAGTTCTCTTTTGGTTTGCATGGTTTCTCATTGTGAGCTTTCTTTCAATGTATTTAAAGAGGCCACCTTCAAAATTTTTGTCTTTGTTTTCAGAGGCTTCAACATTATGTGCCAAATTTCTTTTTTTGTTGCTGTTATTGTTTGGTTTGGTATTTATCCTGCTTCTTCTCTGAGCTTCTTGGCTCTGCGGATTGGTATCTATCATTGATTGTGAAAATTGCTCTATATTTTTTCTTCAACTATTTCTTTTGCCCAATTTTATCTCTTATTTTCCTCTGGGATTCCATGATTCGATTTAATAAAATCATGTGATAGTGTTTCTCATATTTTAGATGCTCTTTTTGTTTCTGTGTTTTTTTCTGTCATTTTACTCTGTGTTTTCATTTTGGTAATTTCTCTCGATCTACATTTAAATTCATGGGTTATGTCTTCAGCTATGCCAACTTTATTCATTAGCCCATTGAATGTATTATTTATATATGGCATGTGTTTTTCATTTCTAGAATGTCGCTTGATTCTTTTTCATTGTTTCTCTGTCTCTGCTGAAGTTACACATCTGATCTTGCATGTTGTCCTACTTTTCTAATAAAGACTTTTCCTTGACTCTCAAGCATGTAATACTCGTATAATTTCAGTTTATTTCACCAATTACATCAAATCAATCTTACAGAACACTATGATTTATGAACAACTATAGTCATGTCACCTACAAGCTGAAATATCTAAAGAAATTGCTTCCTTATGAATATATTATAAAGACCAGAATAATTAGTGTAGATTTAAGTCATTGTATGTATTTGCATTACCTATTTATCAAACACTATTCTGCATAAATCTTGAACTGCATAAATCTTGTACTTTTATTAAAAGATTTAATAATACCTCATATGATGCATATTCTGTATCTATATGCTTTTATTCCCATAAGATAATCTTCTTGGAATATTATTTTCTTCCTTAGCTAATATTCAATGACCATCTATCTTTGACTCCTCTGTGAACTCAATCCCTTTCACCACTTCAGCCTGTGCTAAAGCTTAAACTTCAGAAGAAATCATTTTCTATCCAGAGTATGTCATTGAGCCACTTATATCTTGCCTTCACATGCCTTAGAAGTTCAGTGTCTTCAGTAATTAGAATAATATGTGCATTTCCTGATGGTGCTTATAATGGTATGGATGAAAATGTTTATGGTGGTGGTGTGAGCCCTAAATATCTTTGCAGATATATTTGTTCATATAAACATGTTATATCAGAGTCTGGTGAGACTTGTTAATTCTTATTTATTTTCTTGAGACAGTTGATGCATTTAATGTCACACAGGCTGTGCCAAAATTCCTAATTTCATTTAAATTTACAAATCAGTTTTATTGTTAACACTAAAGAGACACAAGAAAAGGAGAATGTCTAGCATTTCTAACTTTGCTAGTAGGAAAATAATCTGTGTCCTGACATTTAATTTTAATCTTGTGTGATATATAACCACATCTTCTGTGAAATACTTTGATCTATGTGATTATATTTGTTTCAAATGCCAGTGAATGTTCCAGTCAATTAAACTGTATATTTGGGATGTAGATATCTGTATATTGATTGTTACTGAAAAATTTAAAGCTATATGTGCTGAACTAAGTTTCAAGGGCCAATTAAAAAAGAATGCTTTTATGATTGCTGAAGTTTTTTCAAGAAAAGGAAGAAAATGTCAACTTCATAGGAAACATCTAGAAATAATTCCAATACCACATAATAAAACTAGAAATAGTATTAGCAACTTCCATTTTCATTGCACTAAAAATCATTTAAAGCAGGTTGTCATGCTGCTTACGTTAAACTTGATCCTCACAACACCTATTAGATAAAAATTAATATTATTCTTTATTGACCCCTTGGTGTGTGTTGATTATTGAGTTCATTACATGTATTATCTCTTGAGTACTTAACAAGTATATAAGATAGGTACTGTCTTGTCCTTCTTAATTGGTGAGACAGACCGGTAGGTATTATTAGTGCACTTTTACAGCTGAAAAGCAGATTCAGAAATGCCAACATTTGTCAAAATTTTACAGCAAGCCACTAATTAAGCAAGATTTTGAATCCTGGTTTTTTAAAACAATTCAGTATTCTATTAGTAATTCTTCTGATTTGTAAAATTTATTATTTCAAAAGAGAGTCTTGTGGAAGATAAAGTCAATACTAATTTCAATAAATAATTTCAATAATACTGAGCTATTTTAAAACAGCAATTGATGGGTATTAAGGAGGGCACATATTGCATGGACCACTGGGAATTATATGCAAACAATGAATCATGGAACACTACATCAAAAACTAGTGATGTACTGTATGGTGACTAACATAACATAATAAAATAAAAAGATAAAACAGCAATTGATAAGTCAAACTGCATTTTATTCTTTTGACACAAAATTAAAAACTACTTGAAAGACCGTGGTGAGGACACATCCTCCCAGTGGGCAGACATTTGAGCACAATGACTTGGCTGCATTGTCAGGGGACTGGAAGAAAAGGAACAATATTTCAAGACCAGACACAGGAGGTTGGAGGAAAAAGTTATGTAAGGGTATATAGGGGTGAGCATAGAGTTTGAAGATTTTTGAATCTCATATCAGTTCTTAATGAGGAGACTCAAACCAACCATTTGATAGGATGGCTCATTCAGTCATGATTTACCAGTCTCTCTCCTTAGCCTTATCACATGGTTCCATGAACCAGCAAACCATGAAGGCAGAGATAGAGTACATGTAAGGTCCCAGTAACATTGACTCCCCTCCCCTAAGGTTTATCTAGTCAATAACAAAGCTTAATGTTTATTCTACCAGAAGAGGTAAAATTTATTGCACCCTTAGTAGGGTAGTGTCTCTCAGGGGGACAACCAATCTCTTGGAGGCAAGTTATTTATATCAAACCTATTACTCTCTGAAGGGGCAGTTATTTTTCCTTAACCAAATGGATGCACTTCATGCGTAAGGGCTCACCTTCCCTGCCAACACTACTTTTGATACCACTTTGACCCAGAGACTCACAACTATCTGACAACATGGGACCTGACACGGTAGCATCTAAAATTAAGAGACCAAGATTTTGGCAGGGAAGGTGTAAAAATGACCGCATGATCAAGGAACTGACTGATTCTTTCATGAATAACACAACATAGAACCTTTTCAACTAATAGAAAATTAGAACATTGGGACCAATTTGGGAATAATAATCTGTAATAGTAAGATACTGTTCTTCAAGATACATTACACACATGAAATGGTCATTATATGGTGCTCTGATTCCAAGGGCTAGGATCCATAATTCCCAGAATCAAGGGGTGGGGGTTTCTCATCATTGCTTTCAGTAGCATACCTGGTGATATGGGGGCTTCTCATCCCAGCAATTTTAGTCTATGCATGATTCAGTGTTCTAGTTGACAGGGCCATAGTAAAAATCCTTGTGGGTTATTTGTCAAGTAAAAGGATTGCTATATTGGGTATGATCATCTGATATGATTACAGTTAACCCTTGAGCAACACAGGTTTGAACTGAGCAGGTCCACTTATATGTAGATTGTTTTCGATAAATACAGTACTGTACCATAAATGTATTTTGCTTATGATTTTCTTAACATTTTCTTTTCTCTAGCTTATTTTATTGCAAGAATACAGTATATAATAAGTACACTGTACAAAATTGTGTTAGTTGACTATGTTATCTGGAAGGCTTTGGTCATTAGTAGGCTATTAGTAGTTAAGTTTTGGGGGAGTCAAAAGTTAAACATGGATTTTTCTCTCCACAGGAATTTGGTCCCCCTAACCCCTGCATTGTTCAAGGGCTAACTCTATTTAAAAATCCAGCATAGGTGATACTCACAGGGGCTGGATAGATTATGGTTAGAACTCTTTGTCTCTATTAGATAATCTCTTGGTGCTTCCAAAACTGCTTAGTAAGAGTAAATGAACAAATACAGATCACTGCACCTTGATGTGCTGAAAATGAATCAGAGTTTTTTTTTTTTTTTTTTTTTTTTTAGGCTTGTTTTTTTGGTATGTTGCCTTCTTTTTTTTTTTTTTTTTTAAAGATTTTATTTATTTATTTGACAGAGAGAGACACAGTGAAAGAGGGAACACAAGCAGGGGGAGTGGGAGAAGGAGAAGCAGGCTTCCCGCTGAGCAGGGAGCCCGATGTGGGGCTCAATCCCAGGACCCTGGGATCATGACCTGAGCCGAAGGCAGGCGCTTAACGACTGAGCCACCCAGGCGCCCCTGAATCAGAGTTTTTGATAACCAGGGAATAAAGTTCTGGGTCACCTCACTAAGCAAAGCACATAGAGTAACAGAGTTACTAACTGAGGGTATGGCAAATTTAGAAGGGGCAGTAGAGAGGGTGGCAGTGAATTTTAATTATGACCTCAAGCCCAACTACAACAGCAAGGATTGTATATTGTGCTACCAACATTCAGTTAGTCTTCCTTTTTTCTTTTTTTTTTTTTTTCTTCTCTTTTAAGAATTGTACCCAACTACCAACTTTAAGAGTTAATGAGAGTTCAGAAGGGACTTAATTTGGGGCACAAGTAGAAATTGGTAATATAAATGGTATATTGTCAGATACAATGTTCATAGATCACCCATATCTCTCTGGGCTAACTTCGAGGTTGCCTACAGAGAATTCTCATATATACTGATGCTCTGAAGCATTTTCAGGAAATGAGGACAAGAGACCAAATGTTACAACAAAAGATGTTCCTATTGCACTTATCGCTCAGAAAATTCCAAGAGATTTAGGAGCAGGGAGCTAGGAACTGGCTGGATGAAGACCAAATATATGTGAGAAATATATTTTGGTCATCTGAATGATCAAATGTATATTTTTGTAAATCACAATATCACAGTGTGTTTGCATGTAGGCATGTATGTGATTAAATCAGGAAAATATATGAATCTTTGTAGCAAATTATAGATTTATATTTTATGGACAGTGTCAAGAATTTAGCTAAGCTACTCCATGGTATGGTTGTTTCCATAACCATTTCGTTTAACCAAGTGGCCTTTGGGGTTCTTGAACTAACACTAGCATCCCCATGTAAGGTCATGACCTAGACAACAGCCTGCAGAGTAACAAGCAACTTAAGTCACTGATATGACTTTTCCAACAGCCCTTATGGCCAATAGTTTACCCTTCACCTCCCAAGACATTCCCCTTGACACTTCTTTCTTAAGAACTCCGTGGAGCTTACCAAAACACCACTGTTCTTGGTTTGAATTGACCAATCCTGCCTTAGCCTGGAATTCTAAAGCACTCCACCCATGAACCCTTAAAAAGGCATATGCCCAGGTCCTGCCCCTCTTTCTCTCTCTTTGCACTTTACCCTCACTTCCCTGTGTGACCTCTCAATGAGTACCATAGACCTCTTCCAGGACCTGTGAGTAATAAACTCCATTTCAATTTTTCTTACAGTCTGTTGTTGAAACATTCTTGAGTCACCATCTAGCACTCTATGCTCTACTTAACAAAAGTTAATTTAACAAAGTCATAAGAGACAGAATGAGTTTTTGCTTGAGATTTGCCTTTATTTATTTCTCTTATTATCACATATGCTGTGATTTTTTTTGTGCTTTATTGATTATCTATAAATTGTCACAACTATTTTGGAAAGTAAGAAAATCTAAATAAAAAGGCTTTTTGACCTCTAAATATGTAATATTTCTTATTTACTCTTCCTGGAATAACTATTGCAGAAGGATAAGATTGAAAATTTAAATATGTCATTTATGCCAGAATATTATTAATATCCATGGACTTTTTCCATATGACTTCTGGGGAATTAATTTATTGAATATGAAATTAGTTCACCTTGTAAAATTCATAAATTTATTGAAAACATCATCTTTATTTTAAAACTGCGCTTACTATAAAATTAGTCATTGCAGTTAGTATTCTGCCACAGATAAAATAATATTTTCATTTAAGCTTCTGTCAGATTCATTCAAACCATCTTAGAAGTAAATTTAATTCCTGCCAATAGAAAACACAGTGAAATCTATTAACCGTGATTCACAAAGGTTGGAAAAGAGTTTTTGGAAGGCATATTTTGTTGATCTCAATTTATTTCATTTTTATCTTTCTCTGAGTCTTTTACACCTGTATGACTTTTCTAAAGAATTTCTAGTATTATAGCTTTAATTATTGTTAGGGTGAAAGGGGAGAAATCCTGCATATGATATGGCCAAATTAAGACACATGTCACTGGGAAATAGAAGATACAGAAAAAAGAGAAGAAAATCAAAGAAAATATCATCTTATTGAAACTATAAGACGTCTCAAATATTTTAAATAATTTTCAAGGGCATAATCAGAAATGACTTTTAAAAATACCATTCCCTAAAAGCTTTGATTCTGTAAGGTTTCCTGTGGGATTTTATTTAAGCAGTCAGTACTTAGCTTTAGCATGGTTGAGTTAGAACAGCTCCTGATACACAATAAGTGTGCAGTAGATATTGGTTAAAAGAAAGGAATAGATGTTATAGAAAATAAGATTTGTATTCAAAATGTTTTTTTTTTTTAAAGGTTTTATTTATCTATTTGACAGAGAGAGAGAGAGAGGAATAGCGCAAGCAAGGGGAGTGGTAGGCAGAGGGAGAGAGAGAAGCAGGCTCCCTGCTGAGCAAGGAGCCCGATGTGGTGTGTGGCTCCAACCCAGGACCCTGGGATGATGACCTGAGCCGAAGGCAGACATAAGGGACTGAGCCACCCGGGCTCCCCTCAAAATGTTTTTAAATGAAATTTTCAAATCATTTCCATAAGGAGCATATATATGGATGAATATTTGGGTTAAAAAGTTTATTTGCTACCATCTAACACTAGGTAAATAAGAGGGAATTTGTCAGCCTTTTAGCTTTGTTTTCAATGACTGAAAAGTTTTTAGGCCATAGGACTTTAAAAGGGAAAAGCAAAAGTTAGCAACACTATCATCCCATTCCTTAAGAGGCTTTCAATATAAATAGCATTCAGGGATGGGGATTCAGAAAGGAAGGAAACAAGTGAAGGATTGTTGCTGTTTCATGCAATGTGGAGTGGTGTTTAGGAGTACAACTCCTTCACTAAGGCAAAAAGAAGTTCCCAGGTCCACTTGGCTATGAATGTCAGGAAATAGCAATAAAACAAAAACAAACAAACAAAAAAACAGGATAGGCTGAGCCACAGTGGTTGAAGATAAGGGATCTTTAGGTATTCAACCTTACTTAAGCATGTTTAAACTCTCTATTACAAAAGTTATAAAGTGATCAAAACATGGATATTTGTCTTGGTTGGCAAAACTGATTCACATAGAACAAGGAATCACTTAAGTCATTCTGTATAAACCAGTTAGTTCTCAAGAAAAAAAAAAAAAAAATCAAATGTCTTCCTCTGGCCCATCTAAAATAACCAACACTTCCTAGTCTGCCACTAGTACCTCTCCTACCAAATAACACATTGTATATTGCCTAGATGACAATATTTATTCTGTCCAAATATAGATACTCTATGATTTTCCAGGTAAAGCAAGAGTCTGGGATGTTAGGATGCAATTTTATAAACAATTCCCTCAATTTCTAAACTCAATGGTGATGTTTTAGACACTCCACACTGGTAACCTTTTTTTTCCAATTTCTCTTTGCTCTAGTATTTTCTTTTCAGGAAATACTTTTCTTCTTATTAGTTTCATTTATCAAGGAATAAAAAACACTGGGCACTTATTACATTCCTCTCTATTTTGTTTATTTTTAACAAAACCTACTTCTTTATTTATTTTTTTAATTTTTTTATCATTATGTTATGTTATTCACCAGACATTACACCATTAGTTTTTGATGTAGTGTTCCATGATTCATTGTTTGCGTATAACACCCAGTGCTCTATGCAGAATGTGCCCTCTTTAATACCCATCACCAGGCTAACCCATCACCCTACCCCCTCCCCTCTAGAACCCTCAGTTTGTTTTTCAGAGTCCATCGTCTCTTATGGTTCGTCTCCCCCTCCGATTCCCCGCTTCATTCTTCCCCTCCTGCTATCTTCTTCTTTTTTTTTTTTTTTTTAACATATATTGTATTATTTGTTTCAGAGGTACAGATCTGTGATTCAACAGTCTTGCACAATTCACAGCGTTTTTTTAAAAAACAGATACCATAGAAAATATAACACTATTAGAATGCAGAAAGCAACTTTGTTCTTACTACATCTTCCCCATATCCTTTAATACTTTAAATTCTGAAGATAGCTGCTACTGGAGACAAACCATAAGAGACTCTTAATCTCAGGAAACAAACTGAGGGTTGCTGGAGTGGAGGGTGGTGGGAAGGATGGGGTGGCTGAGTGAAGGACATTGGTGAGGGTATGTGCTATGGTGAGCGCTGTGAATTGTGTTAGACTGATGAATCCCAGACCTGTACTCCTGAAACAAATAATACATTATGTGTTAATAAAAAAAAAATAAAAGAGAGAGAGATGACTATGAGAAAAAAATTTCTGAAGATAGAATTCCTCCATGAAAGACAGAGGTTGAAATGAAAAGTCCATTGGGATAAAAGAAACAACTTTAGGTGTCCTTATGTTCCCCAAAATGTGATTAAAGTTTGTTTCATCACAATTATTTAATATTTATTAAAAATTATTGTACCTTAGGGGTGCCTCGGTGGCTCAGTTAAGCACCTGACTCCTGAATTTGGCTCTGGTCATGATCTCAGGGTTGTGAGATCAAGCCCCAAGTTGGGCTCTGTGCTGGACATGGAGCCTGCTTAAGATTCTCTCTCTCTCCCTCTCTTCTTCTCCCTCTCCTCCCTACCCCCAGGCCCATTAATCTACCTTAAATTTTGAGAGTACTTTGTATCCATCCTTTATTTGTCCAGGTTTCCTTCCACTTCCAAAGTTGTGAGTTGCAAAAATGTGTTTGCTGGCTCCTTCTCTATGCAACTTCGTAATTTTGGAAAACCTCAGGGCTCAGTCCTAAATCTTTTACTCTTCTTTCTGCTATTTTCACTCCCAAGAGATTTCATCTGGACTCATTGCTTTGAAACACACATGTTTGCCAAAATTTTCAAGTTTACATTTCTAGCCCTGGTTTGTAAACTGACTTTCATTTTGATATAACCAACAACCTACTGGAAGTCTCAACCTGATTTCCTACAAATATATCAAACTTAATGTGGAAAAAAAATAGAACTTTTGACTTCTCAGTTTCTGTCCAAAGACTTAACATGGATTTCCCTCATTTTAGTAAACAGCTATACCGTTCATGCAATTGTTGAAGCCCAAAACTTATGAGTCGTCATTAATTCTTCCCTTTCCTACACATTTCATATATGAAAGAGTAGTAAGCTCTACTACCTCCACCTGAAGCATATCCCAAATAAATCCTCACAATCTATATATTTCTATTTCTTTCCACATGTACTTTGCTACAGCCTATTATCTTTCACTTCATCTAACTTCAATAATCTCCTCCGTGGTTTTAGTACTTCCAAATGTGCCTCTCTGCAAGCCATTACATTCTTGTTTTAAAAAGCCAGTGGCTTTAACATTTTCTTTAAATAAATTCCAAGCCTCTTCCCAGAGCCAGAAATCATGGCCCTTCACCATCTATGCTGCTGCCTCTCAGAACCATACACTTTGTCCGCTAACATCTAGCCACATTGGTCTTTTTGTTTCTCTCTCCTGCCAAACACGTTCTTGCATTTGAGTCACTTGTCTTTACTGTTACCTCAATGCAGAAGGCAATTTTTCTTCTTGTTTTAACAGGTATAAATGTCTAGCATGTAACTGGATTCCTTGCATGGATCTTGTATATAGTTCTATTTGCCGGACTTCCGTGATAAAATAAATGTTGAATCCCTTTGGTTGTAGTACCTGGGATTTCTTCATTTCTTTGAGCTTAACCTCAGAACAAATAGCAAGAAAGACAGTACCTTCTCTGCAGTTTTCAATAGACTTGTTCACTGTAGGAGGACAGCTAATCAAGGGAAATAACAAGGAGTGAAGTTTTAAGTTTTCTGTGGCTTAATTGTCAAAAGATTTTCCTAGGCTGTCTAAAATTGGATACTTCTAAAAATCTGATTTTACAGTACGCCCAGATTAATAGTTGTACCAAAAGTTGAGTGGAATTGGGCACAGCTCTAAGTCCTGGAAATTGAAGAAAAAATAAACTCTCTCTTTAGAGCTGAACTCACTGACAGCTGACCAGTGGGTATGGTACTTTCAGAGCTACAAAGGAAAAAGGACAAGTTGCTGTGAATGGGTTGGTGGCTATTAGCTTGATGTAATGACTTTCTGCAAGGATAAACATGAGAAACACAATAACAACAAAGGTCATGAATTTTATAACTGTTATTGTTATCACAGTTCCTGGAAGCTATTCCTTCTCACCCCCTTGCATCATCTTTGTTGATGTCTGTCATTCTCTAAAGCAGGGGTTAAATTTTTTTTTTTTTCTTGTTGGATAGTAAATATATTAGGCTTTGTGGGTAATTAGATGTGTCACATAAAAGGCAAAACATCGAATGGTTACCTCTTCTTGTAATTCAGATTTTCCTTGATACTTGATAAAAGGTAGCATTGTTCTGCTCATGTATCACCCAATATAGTTTCCCTTATAGCATTCAATTGCTATTAGAAAGACTTTTGTTTTTCTGTAAGCTATCAATCACCTTTCAGTAAAAATTAATCCACTGTCCCTTCTATAATCACAGCGACTCTAAGAGTTTCTGGCGGAGAGGGGGCACTATAAAATACTTCATGAAAAAAGAAATAAATTAATGAACACCATTTTCTCTATTTTTAAGTGGATCATAGTCAAATGACAAAATATTGATTATGAAATTATATATTTTATGTAAAAATTATGCAAATATTTTGTAATATCACAACATGTCTGATGAGTCAATCTGAGTCAGTCATTCAAGGAGAGAAATGAGGAAAAGATATTTTTTAGATCCTTATTGTCTACTTGTAATTTTCTTAATTGATTAGGGAATATGTCTAAAATATTAGGGAATTCTTGTAAGATCTTAGGTTATTCCAAATAAATATATTTTATTTCCCATTCATTTAGCTCATCTTGACTAAGAAATCCACCTTCAAGGATTAAACTAAAATAGCTATTCTCTGTTTCTGAAAGAAATGTGTTTCATAGGATATTTTCATAAGATATTTTTCAGCATTTCTCAGAGAAAGTATTCCCTGGTTAAAATAATGTGGGAAATATTTAGTTTGCCATGTAGCAAGGTTTTTTGTTTTTGTTTTTGTTTTTGTTTTTTCTTTTTTTGCCATAGGCATTCTGAGAGCCTTTAAATGCTAGTCTCACTGTGAATGTCCAAGGGGAAATGTCCCTTCAGTGTTTTCCCATGGTACTTTAACCTGGAATCCTTTCTTTCCATGGTACATATGACTATTTTGGGGAATTGGAAACATGGTTTCATTTATCTCCAGAATTTAAAATTATACTCCAAATAATATTTCAACCTCCATTATCTATGAAGTGCCAGTCCTACCTCAGTACTTTAGATCTCCTGGGTGTGGTGAACAAATGCCAGCATAAATTAAAACAAAAACACAAGACCGAAGTTGTCTAAATGTCACCTAAATTACTTTCCAAAGCTCTTTCAAAAAACACGAAAGTGTAGGGTTTTGTATTAATATTATAGGATCAGGGTATATAATGTCAGCCATACCTGGGGATTAAAGGGTGACCCAAGGCTGCTTGTCAGCTCTGTTAAGTCACAGAAGTGAGGCCCCAGCCCAGAAGACCAAGGCTGAAGCCGAAGCTGCTGCTGTGCTAAACCCGGCCAGGGAATCTCTTTCCATCAAACCCTAACAGAGAATGAGCTAGAGGCCTGCACTGCTGTGCTCACTGCAGTGGGTCTGTGTGCAGAAGTGTGCGTAAGAGGTGATCGTGGACAGGCACGCATGTGCGGGTGTGCATGTGTGGGTGTGGGTGTGGGTGCGGCACAGGGCACCCTGCTCTGTTTCCAGTCCTGGGATGCCTGTCCCTCCTACCATTGCCATTCTTAATGCAACTTTGATGGGAAACAGTTGAGTTCAGCATATGTTTAAAAGGAGGGGGAAGATGGTAGGGATGGAGGAGGTGAGTGGGCCACAGTGTGTTGCGACCAGGTGCTAAATGACCACCTATGCATCACCTGCCTTTCCACGACAGGTCTCATCTGTCTGGTTGAACTGCTGGTGTCTGGTAATTCACAATGATACCCACTCCTAAACTTTGTGTTCAAACTCTAGTTTAAATGGTTATTTTCATATAAACTTGTGACACATGAAAATTTTCAAATAAAGTGGATTTCATTTAGAGAAAAAAAAAGCTTTTATTTCCCCCCACTATTAAGACTTTTTACACAAGGGTGAACCTTCACAAATGGCCAAAGGAGGTCAAAAGATATAAAATTCTAATTATAAAATAAGTAAGTTCTGGGGATTTAATGTACAGCCTGGTAACTATAGTTATTAATACTGTATTATTTATGTGAAAGTTGCTAAGAGAGTAGATCTTAAAAGTTCTCATCACAAGAAAAAAAAATTCATAACTATATATGGTGCCAGATGTTAACTAGACTTATTTTGGTGATCATGTCATAATATATACAATTATTGAATCATTATGTTGTATACCTAAAACCAATATAAGGCTAAAAATAATGTTATGTTTTGGGGCGCCATTGGCTCAGGTCATGATCTCAGGATCCTGGGATTGAACCCTGCATCGGGCTCCCCGCTCAGCAGGGAGTCTGCTTCTCTCTCTCCCTCGGCCCCTCTCCCCTACTTGTTCTCTCGCTCTCATTTGCTCTCTCCCAAGTAAATAAATAAAAGCTTAAAAACATAATGTTATGTGTCAATTATATCTCAATAAAAAAAGAATTCCACACATCCATTTAATTGCTTCATGTCATTCAATTATTGACTTTAACATTATTATGAACAATAATGAAAAAATGTTCCTCAGTAGAGGAAGATGAATGTTGGTTATCAATAGGACAAAACTATCTTTATTTTTTTTCTTTCTTTTCATCTTCCTAAAGATCATGTTTGTGTCAGTAAGGCTCTGTCTCTTGTTTGGAGCTTGTGCTCCTGGGCCTGAGGAGATGGTGGAGGATCTGGAAGCATGAATCTCCCTCTTCCAGTTACTCTCCAACACAGCCACAAGGAATTGATGGATAACTGCCCAGTGGTGGAAACAAAAGAGAAGTTCTGAGAAGCAGGTGAGAAGGGCACTGATGTCCCTCTTCCTGCTCTGGATGTCCCTGTCCTGATGACCTCCCTGAGTAGGTCCCTCTATCTCTGGGAAATACAACTCCCACATGTTACAAAATAGAAAACCAGATTCTGGCCAAGGTGTGTTCTGATCACTGCTCTCAACCCATCTCCCAATCCCCATCCCATCAATTTGATATTCCTTCCAACGAACCAGGACAAGAATGCTCAGTCAGTTGTACCTCCTGCCCTTTCATTTAAATCTCTCCCCAGTTAGATCAAGTCTCAACTCCTGCTTGATTCTCTACTTTGCGGAGTTATGAAGATACCTGGCTCACCTCTGAAGGTAACCCTATGATTAGATCTTCCTACAAACATCCAGTGACTGGGGATTTTTCTTCCATGACAAATTAGAGGCTGTTTCATCTCTGAGGACGATGGTGGACCGTGCTGTCTAAGGCATGTCCTTGGAGAACTCCTGCTTGTGCCTTCTCACCAGAATCCTTTGGTGTCAGTGTCACAGTTTTCACAGGCTTGGTTCTAAAGTCAACCAGTAGAAGCCCCCATAATATCATGCCTCTCCCCTGCCCTGTACAATAAATACTGACTACTGTTGTTGGCATTCCTGTTGCTGAATACAATCCTTCTTCCTGTCGTGGTGACTGTACTTACCCCTCTTCTCTTCCATTCTCTTCTCCCCCCAACTTCGAGGTCCTGTAACCTATGAATGCCCCAGCCTTGTAGCATATGTCCTATTTAGACTGGCTTTCGATGCATATATAACACGATGTCCTTTAATACACAGATTCAATTTATTCAAACACCTAACCGCATCCTTTAAGAAGATGACTGTGAACTCAGAGGCTTATGTCCCCTGGACTACTGACAGCTCTGATTTCTGTTCAGTTCTCATTCTCCATTTGGTGCAATGCAGTTGCTCCATCATCTCCAGCACAACAGCAATTCATAGATGGGCTAAGACCCTACTTTATAAACTCATACCTCTCAATATCAAACAGAAAAGACAATTGAGTTTTACTGCTGATTCAAGGGTAACAGGAAGGTTAGTATACATCACAGTGTAATTCAGCAGATAATTGGAAGCTAAATATCAGACTTCTCTTTTCTTGACTTTCTCTATCATTTCAAGAGTGTTCTAGCCTCCCACCTTTGTGCAGAAAAATCTCCCTCCTGAGTTCTTCCTTGCCCTCAAATTCTCAACAAAGAGCAGTTACCTAGTTTTGTTTTCTCCTTCTGAATCCCAAATTATCTCGCAGTAAATTAGGGAGGTTCATTCCTAAGGACAGGTATTTTTTTTCCCCAAGAAATATTTTGGCAACAACTAGGAATTTAATAATTTTTCTTTCTGCCAGACAAGCGTTTCATAAAGAATACTGTATCTACTGTTACCAGAGCTCAGCCAAGTGACCAAGGATGGAAAAAAGCAAATGATATCATTCAGAATTACTCCTTGATAGTATCTATTTTAAACAGCTTTTTGAGATATATTTCACATTCTGTATAATTTGCGCATTTAAAGCATGCAATTCAATGGCTTTTCGTATAGTCACAGAGTTGTGCATCAATTAACACAAACAATTTTAGAATATTTTCATCAACTTGAAGCTATACAATCCTTAGTTTTTACCCCCAAGGCCTATGCCCCCCAAAACATAAGCAACCACTAATGTACTTTCTGTCTCTGTATACAGATTTTCCTAGTCTGGACTTTTCATATAAATGGAATTATAAAGTATGTGGTCTTTGGAGTGGCTTCTTCCGCTTAGCATAATGTTTTTGAAGTTTATTCATGTATCAGTACTTCATTCCTTTTTATGGTTTAATATTATTTCATTTGTATGGCTTATCACATTTTGTTTATCCATTTTTCAGTTGATGGACATTTGGATTGTGTCCACTTTTTGGCTATTGTGAGTAATGGTCCTATGAAGATTTCTGTATTAGTTTTTTGTGAATGTATGTCTTCAATTCTCTTGAGTAAATACTTAGGAGTTGAATTGCTGTGGTATATGGTAACTCTTTGTCTGACTTCTTAAGGAATTGCCAAACTATTTCCCATAGCAGCTGTACTATTGTGCATTCCCAGCAGCAATGTATAAATGGGTTCTAATTTATCCACATCATTGCTAACACTTAGTATTTTCTGGGTTTTTGTTTTATGTTTTTGTTTGTTTGTTTGGTTGGTTGGTTTGATTTTTTTAAATTTTAGCCATCATAGTGGAGTAAAATGGTATCTTATTGTGGTTTTGATTTCCATTTCCCTAATGACTAAAGATGCTGAGCAGCTTTTTATGACTACTGTTTATTGGCTACTTGTCATCTTCTTTGGTCTACTATTTAAATCCTTTGTCCATTTTTTTTCCTTTGCCCATTTTTAATTGGGTTGTTTGCAACTTTGTTGTTGAGTTCTTTATATATACTGGATACTACATTTTTATATGATAATATAATTTCCAAGTATTTGCTTCTATCCAGTGGGTTGTCTTTCACCTTATTGATAGTATCCTTTGATGTACAAACATTTTTAATTTTGATGACGTTCAATTTATTGTTTTATTTTATTTTGTTGCTTATGATTTTGGTGGAAACCATTGCCTAATCCATGGCTGTGAAGATTTATACCTGCGTTTTCTTCTAAGACTTTACATTTAGATCTTTGATTGATTTTGAGTTAATTTTTGTGTATGACATAAAGGTCTAACTTCATGATTTTGCATGTGGATATCCAATTGTCCCAGTACCATTTGTGGAAAAGCCCATTTTTCCCCCATATAATGGTTTTGGCATCCTTGTTGAAAATTAATTGCTTGTCAGTCTGGCATTATTCTGGACACTCAGTTCTATTACACTGATCTATATATTTATCCTTATGCCAGTACCACGTTTTGAGGACTATAGCTTAGTAATGAGGTTTGCAATTGGTAAGTGTGAGTCCTTTTATTTTATTCTTTTTAAAGATTGTTTGACTATTTGAGGCTCCCTGAAATTCCATATGAATAAAATTGTGACTTAAGGAGCCTCAGTATTTTCAGTAAGGAAGGAAGTTCATCTCAGGGAAATGGCAAGATAGAAGACATAAGGACCTTAATGGGACATAAGACCATATGTCTGCCAATCAATACATAGGCAGACATAGAGACACATACACACTCATACCAAAAACACTCATGACAAACATCAGTAAGTGATAAAAGCACTTCTTCCTAATTGGTCCATATTCAGACTCAGATTCATTCTCAATATAATATTCTAATTTGAAAAGAAAATGCATTTATTAGTTCTATAATTTAAACATCTAAAAATAGTTATTCTGTAAGGTTATTTTATCACAAATCCCAAAGACAGGAACCCCCTGTCCAAGTCATTTAATATGGCATTCAGTAACTACTTACTGAGCATATTATGAGAAAGGCAGCATCTGAGAGTCAGACACAAGAATTTAAAAATTGCATTCATAAGAAAAGGAATAGAGTGGGAAGCATAAAAAAACAAAGTGTCTCAGAAACACAAGATCAAAAACCCTTTAAAGGGAAACAGATAATTCCCTGAAACTGGCAAGCATATTATATGTTGAAAGCCTCAGTGGATGTTCCTTGGGACAGCAAAATGGTTACTGTTTTTCAAGTGGGTACCAAAGGCAATGTGTCTGTGCTTCTGAATCTTAACCACTCCCACTTAGAAAACTTAACTTTCTTTTCACCCACTCTCTTGATCCTATCAGATTGTTCACAATGTCCTCAGGATGGCTATAGCTTCTGTTCCACTCTACAGACACTGTTCTGGCAGCCTGGTTTTGACTTCCCCAGGTCATAGGGGCTCCAGAACCAGCACCAGCAGCATCTGCTCCTTTGCACTATCTTAGATGACAGTCACTCATAGCAGCTCATCTACAGTTGGCTAAGAGCATTCCATAGCCCACAGACCTCCTGGGGGTTGAACCATCTAAGACACTGGGGGGGAGTCTCAAATCTGGGGACTACCATCTGGAAGGCAACTATGCCCACCACTATACCACCAACGCTGGGGAAGACCATCTGATTCGACATTTTTCCCTTTAGAACCCCTGTCTGCACTAGATGAGTGTGTCCCATGCTCTGAGAATGGGCTTTCTCTACCTGGCCTCTGTCTCCTGTCTGGGAGAAGAGAGAGAGAAATCAGGGTGGCAGTGTTACCAAACTCAAGTTTGGCTGCCTGTTGCTCAAAAGACCATTTACTCGGGACACATGGGTGTCTCAGTTGGTTAAGCATCTCCCTTTGGCTCAGGTCATGATCCCAGGGTCCTGGGATCGAGTCCCTCATCGGGTTCTTTGCTCAGTGGGGAGTCTGCTTCTCCCTCTGCCTGCCGCTCCCCCTGCTTGTGCTCTCTCTCTCTCTCTCTCTCTCTGACAAATAAAATAAAATCTCTATTAAAAAAGACCATTACTCAAGAGATGAGTTTTTTATTAGAAAGGAATATGAGCTTTATTCAGGAGGCTGGCAACGTGGAGAGAAGGTGCACTCTTGTCCAAAAGCCAACTCTGAGGTTTCTGACTGGCCCAGGGTTTTTAAAGGGGATTAGGGTAGTAAATCAGCAGAGGGAGTGCAGTGGCCTGCAAAATTTCTTGATCATGTGCAGACTTGATGATGCAAGCCACAAACATTATCTCAGTGCTCAGGGCTTGTGCAAGGGGGTCTGGTGCTTGTTTCATTATGTGCAGGAATATTCTGTTCTTTCTGCAAGGGAGGGCAAGTTCTACAGATACACAAAGGAAGGTCAGTAAAATCATATATGCAACCAAAAAAAAAAAGCATTTTGCTAAAAATTGCTAGGCTAATCAGAAAGGCAAGTTGGCTTCAGATTTGCTGGCTTCTGTGGCCTAGGAAAGTTCTGTTCCTTCACTCCTCAAGGGCAGCAGTCTGCAAATCTCAAAGAAAGGAAATTAGTTCTCTTATAGAACAAGGGACTTGGGTCAGAAAGTAAGAAGTGTGTTAACTTGAAGCAAGTTGACCCTTGAACACTCCCTGTCCAGTTTGCTTCCTGGAACGCTGGTTCTCTAATTCACTAATTCCTCCAACACTAGGAGAGTTAGTGGGCTTCATGGGGGCAGTAAGCAGTCCAGCCTTTTTAGGAATTCAATTAGACCTTAGAGTTGGAGGCTCAGGAGGAATGAAAAAGGGAGAAATTCAGAGAGAGCAAGCCTTATGGGCCCAATGACATGGATCCCCCTAGTCTCCTGGCCCTCCCCACCCCAGGGCTGCAGCATGCTCAGAATGCCCTCCTTACCTACAGCTCACCCAGGACATCAGAACTTAAGTTGCCCGGAGGAGTTAGCAATTACTGGTAGACCTCACCTCTCCAACTTGAAGGAAGTGCCAAGTTTGTTAGTGCCTCCTAGCTTTGCTCCACCAGCTGCTGTTGCAATGGTATGGTCCCACCCTCCCTTGCCCCAGCCAAACGTGAGGGCTCCTCCATCCCCTCAAGACTTCCCCATGACAAAGCTATCTCCAAAGATAGAGATGTGGGAAATAGTTTCACACTTTAGTTTATAAGTATATGAGAACATGATTTATCTATGTATATGTATCTGCATATGCTAGATTTTGGATGAGGAGGCTCAAGAATGACTCTCTAGACATTTCCTTAATCTGTATGCAATGAATCCTCCCTTGTTGGCCCTCCAATTTACTCTTATGGTGCTTTCACTTTACATGTGGTACACCCACTGTGGCAAGTCAAATCCTGTCTCTGGATTTCTTTCCAAGCATTGTTTTAAATCTCATTGCCCCATCCATGGTCCTGAGTATAGCATGAGCAGCACAAGAGTCCCACTTGAATGTGGTATCTTCTAAAATGTTGTAAATGTCCATAAGACCTTGGACAACACAAAGACTCTCGTAAGCAGCCTGGGCCACCTAGAATATGTTATCTCCACATACCCCTGAGGATTTGACTTCGATAGGTTTCATTTTCACTTGTACTATTTTGTTACAAGTACAAGCTGAAGACCAGTGGGAGAATTCCACCTCAGAACTGGTGTTTTCAATCAGTTGGCTCTGTGTTTCATCGCTCTTTCTTTTAGAGATAAGGGCTGAAATGAATGGATATTGGTCCCCATGTAAGAAGGACCCCAGTAGCACTGTCCTTTCCAACTGAGTGTGTTTAAGTCTTGTGTACAAAATATTAGTTGATGACCCCCTTAAGGGGCATCCTTGTCTGAATGTCATAGATACCAGCTAAAATGATGTCCATAGGGAAAGATTCCTTGAATGGATTTAATGTCAGCTGGACTTTTTATACTCAAATTTCTAAAATTTCCTGTAGAATGTTGAACTCTACAGAATCCAGGGTTGGGTCAGTAAAGGTGACATCCTGATGAACAACCTTAGCTAAAGCTTCAGGTGCCAAACTGTTATCACTAAGGACTTTGCTAAGAAGCTCTACCATTTTTTTTCTCGGATGGGCATAGTCTTAAGATTACCTTTCTTTCTAAATCATTAGTAAACTCATTGGATTCTTTTCCAGAAAATTTTTTTTCCAAGCCTGGAAACTTCTCCATATTCTGTTTCATAACTTCCTGTACTAATACATGAGCAGGGTCTTTTTTTTTTTTTTTTTAAAGATTTTATTTATTTATTTGACAGAGAGAGACACAGCGAGAGAGGGAACACAAGCAGGAGGAGTGGGAGAGGGAGAAGCAGGCTTCCCGCGGAGCAGGGAGCCGGATGCGGGGCTCGATCCCAGGACGCTGGGATCGTGACCTGAGCCGAAGGCAGACGCTTAATGACTGAGCCACCCAGGCGCCCCATGAGCAGGGTCTTGATATCAACTGTGAACTTCTTGTTCTTTCCTCCCCCTTTCTTTTCTTCTATCAAGCCTTCTGGAAGAAGGCTTCCTTCTGCCTGCATGCCCAGGTTATGGCAGCTTTCTCAGAGACATGGAGCAGCTCATGGGGGATGTCTGACATTTTTTAACCTTGCTTTTCAGTTGAAGCTGCTGATGGAACTGGTACCCCTGGGCCTTCAAAGTTCTGGAAGATAGGAAATTCAAGACCAATGTGTCAGCAGGCTTTATTTCTCTTGAAGTGTCTCTCCTTGGCTTGCAGATGGTCACTTTCTTGCTGTGTTCTCACATGGCCTTTCCTCTGTGCATAACTTTTTTTGCTTTGTTTTGTTTTTTGCTTTTCTATTTTAATTACAAAAGCAAGTTTCCAACCAAAACACAGAAATCAGTCATAGAAAAATAAGAAAGGAAAAATCTCCAAGCTGTATAATAAAATCCTAGGAGTTTGGGCTCAGTGTGTATGTTGCAGCGGAGGGAGGACAGACAGATGACTGACCATCAAAGATAAGGTAGAGCTATGGGAGATATTGAAGTTGTCCTTAATAATGAGAGAACACAATGATCTCGTTGTTTTCATAATGTCTTTAAGCATTCTAAAAAGTAAATATATATATATATATATATATATATTTAATTTAAAGTTTTAAAGTTTTTGTAATGCTTCCAAAATTTTGAGAGTTTGGAGCAATAATGAATTAAAAAAAAAGGTAACTAAAAATGGACAAATCATCATTCTAAATCATCACTATTCTTTTTGTTTATGTTTTTGAATTAAGGAAATAAATAAAAATAATACTATATAAAGAAATCTAGACCATGAAGAACTAGAATCAAAAGAATCATAGCTTCATATTCCATTTGCATGTTTCCTGGCTTTCCATAAAAACCTTGTAACCTGTTGAAACATATCATAAAACAAAATCAAAAGAATATATAGATTGTTAATATCAATTCTTTAAAGTAAAGATTACATTCAACCTCTCTATAAATAAGAAATTACTGGGCTGCAGGATGTCAAGTTTTATCTACCAGGTAAACAAAATTCTGGAGTACTTGGAATCTCTTTATTTAGAATTGAGCCAGAATGGATCAAATTGATTTTGTGGGTTTTTTTGGTCAAGTTTGTACAGAATAGATATATGTTGCAAAATTATGTCAAAATAATTAAAGTCAGTCTATTGGCTTTAAACAAGCTATAAATTTTAAAGGAATGTTATTTAGGTTTATCTGAATTAATATATTTTTCCTTAACAGTAAACTATATTTTTAACTAGTATGACATTATGAATGTATAAATTAATGTATTACTAACATATCAATAATTGTCTAACCAATAGTTTATGTTATTTTTTTTAAAAGATTTTATTTATTTGTCAGAGAGAGAGAGAGAGTGAAAGAGAGACATAGAGCGGCAGGCAGAGGGAGATGCGGTCTCCCTGCTGAGCAGGGAGAGCGATGGTGGACTTGATCCTAGGACCCTGGGATCATGACCTGAGCTGAAGGCAGACACTTAACTGACTGAGCCATCCAGGCATTCCTTAACCAATACTTTAAAAGGGAAAGAATAATTTTCTGAAATGTAACACTACAAAATACCTAAGAAAATATTTACATGTTATCAAATTTCTTCATTTGGGATTTCCTTGGGTTGTTGTAAGTTTAATAATTTGTGGGTTTTTTTTCTATTATTTTGGTGATGATCTTTTCTTGAACCCTATAGGAGAATCCTGTTTTATGACACTGTATTATGAACTTAATTTCAGATAGTTCCAATGTCTCTGGTATGTGGTAAATAGAATTATTTTGCAACATTAAAAATAATACCCAAGAGATATTCCAGGTAATTAAATTATTTAAAATATGCTGATACTAGTTTAATTTCAACATTTCATAACAGATGCAGATGCAAAAATCAAAGAAAATCTTATTTGTGCATTATGTATATTTTGGTCTCAAAGTTGTAAATAAAACAACAAGGAACTAATTGCCATGATAATCAATTTTGTAACAATTCTCTCATTTCAATAGAGATTGTAATAGTAAATAGTAAATAAGCAGATTGAAATGTAAAAAAATGTATTTTTTCATTAAAATGTGTAAAACTAAAGAAATAAAAAAGTTGTACCTTAATGTGATAAATGCTAACCATCATCTAGGAAGATTAATTCTGGAGATAAATTGTATATTCTAAGTTATGATCAAGAATCTGCTAACTGACTTAGAAATAAACACCAGGCACTATGTCGAAAGAAATAGAAAAATATATTTTTTTAAAAACCTTACTATACTCATAATTCTTAACTTTTAAAATGTATTAAGGAGAAACTACACAAATTGGAAAATATTTTCTATGCATAAAATTAAATAATCTTACCTAATTCAGTGTGCTTTCCTAAAGAAACCTATAAAATGTTAACTATATCATTAAAACAATTGAAATATCACACTTACTGATACTGACCAAACTCTAAGAACCTAACTCCTACGAAAGTAGCAGTATGTGTCATTTGAAACATTTTTAAAAACACCTCCCTAATATTCCTAATTACAGAAAGTTGATAAGGAAACAAAGGCCAATTAAATAAATTAATTAAATCACAACAAATTTGACTCAATGGGATTTAAGCTGAAGTTCCAAAATGAATAATATCCCTTTGGCATTACATAACAAAATTTCAGACATTTAAATGGCCATTGAATAAAGTTAGTGCAACTATAATCTACTTTCTCTCCGGCTAGGTATCCTAATCAAAAAAATATTGTACTGTACCAGCTTTTAATTTTTTAGAAACCTTGGAAACCATACAGTCATATATATGAACACTCGACATTTGATGAGGGAATATGGATCATTAAAATATTTATTCTCTAAATAAATAAAATTAATATATTACTTTGTCATTATTTGTTTTATTATAACTTCAAAAGACAGTTAAAATACACAACACAGAGGAGAGGAAATAGAGTATTATGCAGAGAATTACATAACACTTGATTAAGCCATATTATTATAAATTTCATGAATGCATATTCATTTAGACCCAACAGAAATGGCTAAAGTCAGTTTAAATTAAGTGCTATCACTTAATAACTATTACGTGATACTGAGAAATAGTGTTACTGTAATAAAAAGGGTCATAAAACAAACTGTACACTAAGAAATTTAACTTGAGCAAATTAGATACAACTAAAATGTTAGAAATAGTAGCTCTATTTTATTACTATTTTATATGAAAAATATGAATTTTCAGAGTTATTGATATGTTTGGGAGAATATTAATATTCCTAGTGCAAAGGAACACGATAGGACTCAAAGGACACTGGAAAATTATATTTTTGAAAATTAAATTTCATTGGATAATAAAGGCTTTGAATATTACCTCTTTGTAAGGTAATGAGAAAACAAAGAATCATTTCAAAGGTGACTTGAAATAATCCATTAAAGCTTGAAAAACAATTTCTGCATATGGGTGATTCATACATTTAAACAGTAAGGGAAATGGGCAGATATGTTTTTTTAAAGACTAGAGTTATAATGTCAATCTGATTTGGGTGAGATTAACAAATTCAGGATAATTAAAGACTAATAGTACATAATGTGTGCATTTCTGCCACAAGTACCATTTATTAATTCATCAAATACTTGAGTATCTACTGCGGTGTTAAATGGGGCCTCTCTTCATTGGATGGGGGTCCCCAAATGTGGGGCCACTGATCAGGTGGAAGCTGGTGGCACAGGTGGTGAAAGAATTCCCCTGAAGCAGAACAAAGGAGACAGAAGTTTATTGAATACACTTTGAGGGAGCTGCAGGCAGGACAGCAGAGGAGTGCTGTCTGCAAGGAGGCAGTGGGTAGGGGCTGTTTTTAAAGGGGAAATTGGGGAGGGTATGTGCTATTGCAAGCACTGCGAATTGTGTAAGACTGCTGAATCACAGACCTGTACCTCTGAAACAAATAATACATTGTATGTTAAAAAAAAAAAGATAGTAGGAAGTGTAAAATGAAGGGGGGAGGAATCAGAGGGGGAGACGAACAATGAGAGACTATGGACTCTGAGAAACAAACTGAGGGTTCTAGAGGGGAAGGGGGTGGGGGGATGGGTTAGCCTGGTGATGGGTATTAAAGAGGGCACGTACTGCATGGAGCACTGGGTGATATACGCAAACAATGAATCATGGAACACTACATCAAAAACTAATGATGGGGGCGCCTGGGTGGCTCAGATGGTTAAGTGTCTGCCTTCTCCTCAGGTCAAGATCCCAGAGTCCTGGGATCAAGCCCCTCATCAGGCTCCCTGCTTGGCGGAGAGCCTGCTTCTCCCTCTCCCTCTGCTGTTCCCCCTGCTTGTGCTCTCTCGCTCTCTCTATCAAATAAATAAAAAAAATCTTTAAAAAACTAATGATGTAATGTATGGTGATTAACATAACATAATAAAATTAAAAAAAAAAAAAAAGTATTGAGGGTCCAAAGAATTTTTTTTAAGATTTATGTATTTATTTGAGAGAGAGAGAGAGCACGTGCACACTGGTGGGGGTTGGGGCAGAGGGAGAGAATCTTTAGCAGACTCCCCACTGAGCCTGAAGCCAGTGCAGGGCTTCATCTCATGACCCATGAGATCACAGCCTGAGCCAAAACTAAGAGTTGGACACTTAACAGACTGAGTCACCCAGACAGCCTGAGGGTCCAAAGAATTTTTATTCATATGTTAGATCTATCAAAGTTCATATTAGAAGTTAACTCTGAAAAATTATTATTCCTCTTAAAATAATAATAAACCCATTGTATAAATAACATAGTTTATTAAAATAATTATTCTTTCCAAAACAAAAAAATTAGTGAAAAGAGTGACATTGTGTTTCATTTCAGCAAATTTCTTAAATAAAATGTCCTAAATTTCCAGCTGGTTTAAAGAAGGCAGCTGAATTTGTATGTCTTGCATTCAGTCTGTGCTAATTGCACTCATCCCTTAGCCCTTTGAAAAATCCACAGTTCACACATGAGGAACTGTGAGTGAAAAATAATTATCATGAGACAAATTTCAACCTCTGGGGTCCCTGAAAGGGTCTCTGGAGTTCAATTTGAGAGTCGTTAGTATATAATATCCCATAATAATACTATGAAAGGGAACATTGATTCTCAGTAGATTGCTTAAGTCTAACTCTTGATAGAGACAGAAAAGATGATTATATTTAGAACTAGTCAATACCAGTTGATATCTTTGAATACCTCATGCTACATGTCACTATAATTCCAGAATTCCATGCTTAATATTGACAAGTATTTCTTTTATGGTCTGAAGCAAGAGCATTATTCATTACCTCATCCAGGAATTCTCTTCAGGAAACTTCCCTATATTGATGGACATGGTTAAATATAATTTGATCACCACACTGTAGCCTATTTTCTTCTTACAGAGGTAATTAAGATTATAATGACAGGATTTGAGGCTTACCAAAATGACTAGCTAAACTATAAATCTTACAGTTCTCAGTATAGAGTAAGTAAAGATTTTGCCAAAAGCATTCTCTAACGTATACTCTCCAAAAAGCAATTTTGCAGTAAAACCCCCACAGTACCATTTACTTATTAATGAAAGGTGAAATAAGTTATTCTTAAAACTCTTGACTTTCATTTTCATGGACTTATTTGTAAAACTTATGAGCCGTATTGGTATATAATATAGTTATTTATCATTTAGTTATTTTTCAACCATGCTAATTAATGATTATGTTTCTTAAATTTTGAGTGGATATTGTTTCAGCATTATTTGTTTTTATTTTTATTTTATATGCCTACTAGGTTCTACTAGTATAAGTTAACTTTATTAACTATATCATTTAACTAGCAAAAGATCAACTACTATACCAACTGTAATGAATTAAAATATTTAGCTGACCAAATACAATTGCTTTTTACATTTTGATAAAAGTATTTTGTAATCATGTGAATCAAAAAGGTATTTGACATCTCTGGACTGGTAGAAGTTGAATATTTGAGCCAAATTATTCTTAGAAACAATAATATGAATAAAAACTTAATATATTGGGACAATTAAGCTTATTTTAAATAATTTCATTGATAATATGAAATGACTCCAGTTCATTTCTTCCCTACTACATCATTAAATATTATTGAGTTAGGTCCTGACATTTTATTCAGAATTATGTTTCTGGCATTTAAGTATTCAACTCTAAATGTTAAGGATGTCAATTATATAAGCATCCATCTTTTTCACTATGGTCTCCCATCAAATATTAATAGTAGAAGCGTTAATTCATTTCAAGTAGTCTCAAATATCTGTCCTGAAGAAGGTTGATACTCTACAAGTGCTCTGACAACCTCTAGTAAGTAATTACTCTTAAAAATATCTCAGTAAATTCAACTCACTCCTAGAGGCATTTTAAATTATATGTCGTTAAAATGTAATGCTTTCTCAAATGACAAGGTCATGCCAAAAAGGAAAACTACACTTTATTTTTATGAGACATACCCACTCCAATAAAAATGTTACAACTTACACTTCAAATCAGGAAAGATAAGTCATGCTACATTGAAAGACACATAGCAATCAAGGTAAATTGTTATAAACACAAACAATAAATCAGTACTGTGAGAATATCACTCTATGTGAGAAAATGGTCTATTTGTGTGAAGAGTAGGATAATGCACATTTTTTAGAATTTGGGACCAAAATGTATTCACAAAACAGGATTTTAAACTGTCTCTACCTAATATTCCCTCCCGACACTTTGACTATTTCCTTCTTCTTTTTGGATGGATTTTTTTTTTTTTTTTAAGATTTTATTTATTCATTTGAGAGAGAGAGAGAAAGCTAGAGAGCACAAGCAGGGGGAGTGGCAGAGGGAGAAGCATACTCCCTGCTGAGCTGGGAGCCCAATGCGGGGACTGGATCCCAGGATGCTGGGATCATGACCTGAGCCCCAGGCAGACGCTTAACCATCTGAGCCACCCAGGCGTCCTGGATGGATATTTTCAAAGTGAGTAAGGAAAGGGTTGAGGTATAGGCAGGGAGAGATAGGAGGCCCCTGACTCCTATGAGGAGGCTCCTGCAGGGGGCTATGTGATTAAGCTAACAGAAATCCCAAATGTGGAGAAATGCTGAGGCTTACAAAACCAGTGACAAGGGAACAAAGCAGACCACCTGGCCCCGGATGTTAGGGAGTATATTTTTTTGGCAGCTACACTGTAGTCACAGAAAATGACCAGACCTCAAAGAAGTAAGCCATTAAGGATGTTATTTATCAATAGTCCTTGCTCAAACAAAGCTGGCGTTAAGAATTTCAAGGCCACAAGCTTCCCGGGCAGTTCTCAGTAAAAGACTGCCACTAAAAGCCCACAGTGGCAACTCCCTCGGGACCTCTTCACTCTAGACATGTCTGTCTTTCCTTTCTGCTCTCACTTTCGCTTAATAAACTTCCACTTCACTTCACCCTTTGTGTCCACGAGATTCACTCACGCTGTGGGACAAGAACCATGTAATCCTGCAACAAAAGTATGAAAACTGGAAGTTACATGAAATTTCACCTTCATGTTTAAATGAGTATAAAAATGAAGAGATGCCGGAGCACCTGCTGGCTCAGTTGGTTAAGCGTCTGCCGTCAGCTTAGGTCATGAACCCAGGGAGTCTGCGTCTCCCTCTGCCTACCACTCCCCCTGCTTGTACTCTCTATCTCTCTGTCAAATAAATAAATAAATAAATAAATAAATAAATAAATAAAATATATATATATATATATATATATATATATATATATATATATATATATTTTAAATGAAGAGATGCCTTACAAGGCATACTGGTCATCTGTTATATACTTTTACCTCTCATGGCACAAGAATAAATATATGATGATCTAGAATAAATGTAAATATAAAACCCAAAAGGAGTTATGAGAAAAAATAACCTAATTTTATTCTTACCCTATAGGATAGAAACATTTTTCTTAATAAAACTACTTTGATAATCTGAGAATAATTATGGATGTAATATGTTTTCTACTTTGTGACAGTCAGGATATTGATGAAATAGAATCTATTTTTTTTTTTTTTTTTAAAGATTTTATTTATTTATTTGAGAGAGAGAGAATGAGAGACAGAGAGCATGAGAGGGAGGAGGGTCAGAGGGAGAAGCAGACTCCCTGACGAGCAGGGAGCCCGATGTGGGACTCGATCCCGGGACTCCAGGATCATGACCTGAGCCAAAGGCAGTCGCTTAACCAACTGAGCCACCCAGGCGCCCCGAAATAGAATCTATTTTATCATCTCCCTCAATTCAGTCCACTAAGAAAACTAAATGCAATCATGTCTATAGAAGCTACAACTTATAATAATGATTTGCTTCTATAAGAAGTTGATTTTGGATTTATATGTATGTAATATATAAAATAACATATTCAGCTTCTGATCTATAGTATATATGAAGAAAAAATGTAGACAAAATTATTTTTTAATACAGATGACTTTTAAAAAATGCTTTTATATTATCAAGTGTTGCTTGAGTAAAGCACTTCTAATATCTCTTTTGCAATTAATATTCTTAATAAATATGAAATAAAGAAAAATACATCTCACACAAACTCCTCCAGAAAAAATAAATAAATAAAAGGGAAAATTTCTGAAGACATTTGAGCAAATGACTCTGATAGCAAAACATAAAAAGGTCATCAAAAGAAAGGAAAATTATAGATCAATCTTGCTCATGAACCTAGGTGAAAAAAATTAAAGAAAATATTATGAATGAAATACAACAAAATATAAAACACCAATCAAACGGAGAATACTTTAGGAGTTGAATTCTTTTTCCCTAATATTCAAGTTAATCTGTTACTACATAATAAGAAATGAAAAAAAAGATCTTTTTTAAACTATACTAGAAAGCATTTCATAAAACAAAATACCAAGTCATAATAACATAATATTAAAAAAAATGATAGAAAAAAACTTACTTAGCTTAGAATATTAACAAAAAGCCTAGACCAGATATCCTACCCATAATGAATTATTGACATATTTCTACCTAAAATCAGAGCAAGATAAGGCAGGCCACTATAACTGCTTCCATCAGGCAGTATGTTGATGACAATAAAAATACAGTAAGAAAATTATAAGAAATAGCAGGCATCAGTATTCATAGACAAGAAATAAATGAATTACCAGTCACTGATAACATGATTGTGAACGGAAAAAATCTAAAATTATCTAGAAAAAACAGTAACAATCAATAAGTGAATCTAGCAAGATCACAGATATCATATCAATATAAATACATCTATTTAATTTCTATATATTGGCAACAAAAAATTGAAAAATGAAATAATATATGCTTTACAGGAACTTAAAAAAATCATCAAATTCCTAAGAATACATATAATAAAGCATGTGCAAAGCTTTAGTAATGAAAAACACAAAATATCGCTTAGGAAAATGAAAGATGTTCTAAACAAATATAAATGTGTGATTTTCATGGATTAGAAAACAACCTTGTAAAGGAGGGTTTCTAAACCTTTGCATCATTGATATTTTTGTTTGAATATTTTGAAGATTCAGTGGAACCTCACTCAAGATCATGTATGTATTTGTGTATGTTTGTAAATTCATAATCCAATTCTAAATTTTGTATGAAAAGAAAGACAACACTGGAAACTTGCACTACCAAATATCAATGCATGTTATAAAATTCTAGCAATTAAGGCAATATAATTTTGTCTGAAGGTAGATAGATCAACCAAAAGAATAGCATTTGGTGTCCAGACAGATATCCATATGTGTATAGTTATCTGACTTGTGATAAAGCTGACACAAACTCTGAAAATGAAAAAGGATGTTTTTTATGAAAAATGACCCTGGATAGTGAAATGTCCATAAGAAAAAAAACTTAATGGTGGTACTAACAGAATCATTTTCAGATATTCTATAGATCTAAGTATGAAAGGCAAATCAATAAAAATCCTAGGAGAAAATACAGGAGATTATTTTTTATCCTTAGTTAGGCAAATATTTCTTAAGAAAGATACAGAGATGGAGAATAAGAAATGTGGTCACACTAAAATTAAGAAAATGTGTTTATCAAAAAACATTATTAAGAGAATGAAAAGACCAAACTCAGAGTGGGTGAATAAATTTTCAATATGTACATCCAACAAAATTCGTATCTAAAATACAAAAAGCAAAAGAGACAACTCAATAGGAAAAAATAGTCACCTTACAAAAGTTTATTCAATTATCCAATAAACATATGAAACTGTACTTAATATAATTACTCCAGGAAAATGCAAGTTATAATCAAAATGTAGTACTATTATACACTGTGAGAATGACTAAAATTAAAAAAAAAATCAAATGTTGGTTAGAATGTGGAGCAAAGAAATTCTTTTTTTTTTTTTAAGATTTCATTTATTTATTTGACACAGAGAGAGAAACAGCTAGAGAGGTAACACAAGCAGGGAGAGCGGGAGAGGGAGAAGCAGGCTCCTGCCTGAGCAGGGAACCCGATGCGGGGCTCGATCCCAGGACCCTGGGATCATGAACTGAGCCGAAGGCAGATGCTTAACAACTGAGCCACCCAGGCACTCCTAGCAAAGAAATTCGTATGCGCCTTTCGTGAAAGTGTAATTTTTATAACTAATTTAAAAAAACTTCTTGGTAGCATCTATTGAGAATCTGTTGAGCTTATACACACATATATTATGTAACCAGCACTTACACTCCTTGTTATAATGCAGGACTTTTTCTTTTTCTTATGGATGTTTGCTATGATATATGAACAAAAAAATATGAATAGCAATTCTCCTTGTAGGGAACACAAACAGGAAACAATTCAAATGTTTATCAATATTAGAATGTTTATATACATATAGTATATTCATATGATAAACCTTAATATGACAATGAGAATGAACAAACTATATACACGTAACAACACTTGTTACATTGGGAAAAGTGATAAAAATGGGTCTAGCCAGAAAGGAATTTATCTTGTTTTGCAAGTGTTTGATGGTAGAATTGAACAGCCTTCCAGCAAGAACCACAAAACTGTTATGTTGGGGTGCCTGGGTGGCTCAGTTGGTTAAGCGACTGCCTTCGGCTCAGGTCATGATCCTGGAGTCTTGGGCTCGAGTCCCACATCGGGCTCCCTGCTCAGTGGGGGGTCTGCTTCTCCCTTTGACCCTCTTCCCTCTCGTGCTCTCTGTCTCTCACTCTCTCTCTCAAATAAATAAATAAAATCTTTAAAAAAAACCTGTTCTCATGTTATAGTTTGTATGTAAACAGTGTATTTTCTTTATGTTATTATTTTAATGATTGTAAGATTTTTCTAGAGGTCACTAGTGACTCTTCAGAAATGATACTTAAACAGAGGCATGACAACAGATGAAACTGGATAATAAATTATTTTGTATTTATTTTATCTATCATTTGAACCAATGTAGATTGCAAATAGTCCCAGACTCAATCCTAAACTAGACATCCATTTGCCTCTGAAGCACTTATTGTAGACATGCTCTCAAATGTGATATTACATTGAGCTAATATCTCAAATCTAGGAAAGCTGACATGTGAGAGCCATCAGGAATATTTATTTATTATTTTTTTAGATTATGCGTTTATTAGCTAATTATCATATAAGAAATGGAGATGTGTTTGTTAATAAACAGTGTTCATAAAGGACATGATAAAAAATTATTTCAAAGCGATATGAAAATTATTTAATATAAGTTAAAAGTTAATGTTATAAGTTATCTATTATTTAATATATATTTAATTGTTATTCAATATATAAATAATCTTTGTAAAGCCAATGTTAATTCCTATTTTTATTCTTTACCACTTAGTGCATTTATTATGCTGAATCTACTGAATTTTATGCTATTGTTAGTTTTTCTTTTTTTTTATTGTGGTAATGTAACATAGCATAAACGTTACCATTTTAAGAAGTGAAAGCAGGGACTCAAACAGATATTTGTATGTGTTCAGCAGCATTATTCACAACAGCCAAAAGGTGGAAGCAATCTAAGTGTCCAATGATGACTGAATGAACAACAACAAAAAAATGTAGAATATACATACAATGGAATATTATTCAGTTTTAAAAAGGAAGGACATTCTGACACTAAAACATGAATCGATCTGGAAGACATTGTGCTACCTTCTGAGACAATGTAAGCAAACTAATTTACAAAAGAACAATTATTATATAATTCCATTTATATGAGGCTCCTAGAGTAGTCAAATTCAAAGAGAGAAATTAGGCTGGTGGTTGCCATTAACTATTTAAAATTGTTTTTAACTATTTTTAAAATTCTTCTAACTTAAATAGTAAAAATGGTAAATTTTATAATATGTATGTTTTACCATAATAAAAAAGAAAAAAATTAACATAATTATTTTTAAGTGCTCAGTTCTGCGGCATTAAGTACATTTACTTTGTTGCACGACTATCACCACCACTAATCTCCAAGACTTTTCCATCTTCCCAAAATAAACTCTATAACTATTAAAAAATAACTCCCTATCCCCCCATTACTCCAATCCCTGGCAATCACCTATAAGATTATTGACACTTCATTCTCTTTATCTATATCTACAAGTATTCATCAATCTATTTATCATATTGTATAATCTATGGTCTATCTTTCTATCATGTACTTATCTATCTACCCAACATCTATTTATCTCTGTTCAATACCATAAAACATTATTACACTGTGAATATTTAAATATTTTCTTTCTTTTTTATTCCTTACTTTCTTACTGCATCTTTTCCATCTAAATAATTTTCCTTTGGTCATAAGAAAACCCTTTAGTACACCCTTTAGTGCTGGCCTGTTGGTACCTAATTCTGTCCATTTTGATTTTCATTATTTTTTTTACTGGACATACCATTATTTCACCTTCATTCTTGAAATATATTTTGTTGGCTATTAAACTTTGGGTAGGTTGTCATTTAATTTTAGTAATTTGAAGAGAAAATGAAATTGCATTGGCTTCCATTATTTGTGTTAAAAAGTTAGCCATTAGGGGCGCCTGGGTGTCTGCCTTTGGCTCAGGTCATGATCCAGGGTCACGGGATCCAGCCCTGCATGGAGCCCCACATGGGGCTCCCTGCTCAGTGGGGAGTCTGTTTCTCCCTCTCCCTCTGCCCTTCCCCCCACCCCTGCTCATGCTCTCTCTTTATCTCAAATAAATAAATAAAATCTTAAAAAAAAAGTTAGCCATTAGTTTAGATAAGACTCCTCAAAGGATAATCTATCTCTATCTTTTGCTTTTACTTATTTTACTGATATACCTAGACAAGAATTTTATTTTTTTAATTTTTTATCCTGCGATTTATTTGTTCATATTCTTAATTTCTGCATGATGTGTTCTATTTCTTTCTGGAAAATTTAAGCCACTATTTTTTCAAATGTTGGTTCTTCCCCATTCTATCATTCTGGAACTCCAATTGCACATGTTAGATCTTCTCCTTTCTGTTCAATATTTCCATGTCTATAGCTTTTCATGTTTTAATACATGTAGTTTCTTCTGGGTTATTTTCCTGTTCAAGAATTCATTTTTCAGTTATGTCTAAACTATTAAAACTATATGTTGAGTTATTAATTTTAATCAATTATTATATTTTTCATTTTTACATTTGTTTTATAATTGACATAAATATTTTATAGAGTCCTCTGATACTGTTATTAGCATGTATTTAGTATTCTTAAACATAGTAATATAGTTATCATAAAATATATTTGTTAATATCAGTATTTGATGGTCTTATTGGTCTATTGTCTTTTTTATTGTTGGTTATTTTTATATATCTCATATCCTAATATACCTATTTTTATCATTCTAAAATATTTTCTATTGCTTGTAGAACTATCTGGAGGCTGTGGAGGATGCTATCTTCCTTTGTCAAGTTTGGGAAATGTGAAGTCTGGAATCATGTTAATCCTTTTTGTGGTACTAAGTTGATTCAAAGCTATACTGAAGTCCCTATTAAGTGTAGTCTACTTTCATTTAATCCTTACTCCTAGAGTACAGCTCTTCAAGGTCCCAATCCAAACTCTAAGTCATTTGCCAGCTCATGTCCTCAAACTGTCGTGGTTCCTAGATTCCAATGTTGTACCCATTTTCCGCCTTTTGGCACATCATCCAGAAACAGCAAATGCTCCCGGAGAAAAGCAGCCTCAAAACTGGATTTCATCACTGGATGTCATCCCTGGATTCTGCCTTCTCTTGAACCTTGATCAGTGATTATTTAATAGGCAGTTAAATAATGTCTATATGGTTATCTAATGTCTTCAATGTGTGTGCATGTATATGTGTATGTGCCCGCATTGTGACACACAGCATCATGTGACATTTTGTAACACTTTCATCAAAATAACATATGGAGAAAGGGGAACCCTCCTACACTGTTGGTGGGAATGCAAGCTGGGGCAGCCACTCTGGAAAATAGTATGGAGGTTCCTCAAAAAGTTGAAAATAGAGCTACCATACGACCCAGTAATTGCACTACTGGGTATTTACCCCACAGATACAAATGTAGTGATCCGAAGGGGTATGTGCACCCCAATGTTTACAGCAGCAACGTCCATAATAGCTAAACTATGGAAAGAGCCAAGATGTCCATCGACAGATGAATGGATAAAGAAGATACGGTATATATATACAATGGAATATTATGCAGCCATCAAACGGAATGAAATCTTGCCATTTGCAACAACGTGGATGGAACTGGAAGGTATTATGTTGAGCGAAATAAGTCAATCAGAGAAAGACATGTATCATATGATCTCACTGATACGAGGAATTCTTACTCTCAGGAAATAAACTGAGGATTGCTGGAGTGGTGGGGGGTGGGAAGGATGGGGTGACTGGGTGATAGACACTGGGGAGGTTATGTGCCATGGTGTGCGCTGTGAATTGTGTAAGACTGTTGAATCACAGACCTGTACCTCTGAAACAAATAATACATTATATGTTTAAAAAAAAGAAGAAGATAGTAGGAAGGGAAAAATGAAGGGGCGGGAAATCGGAGGGGGAGACAAACCATGAGAGACTATGGACGCTGAGAAACAAACTGAGGGTTCTAGAGGGGAGGGGGGGAGGGGGATGGGTTAGTCTGGTGATGGATATTAGAGAGGGCACGTATTGAATGGAGCATTGGGTGTTACACACAAACAATGAATCATGGAACACAACATCAAAAACTAATGTTGTGGGGCGCCTGGGTGGCTCAGTTGTTAAGCATCTGCCTTCAGCTCAGGTCATGATCCCAGGGTCCTGGGATCGAGCCCCACATCGGGCTCCCTGCTCAGCAGGAAGCCTGCTTCTCCCTCTCCCACTCCCCCTGCTTGTGTTCCCTCTCTCGCTGTATCTCTCTCTGTCAAATAAATAAAAAATCTTTAAAACAAACAAACAAACAAACAAACTAATGTTGTAATGTATGGTGATTAACATAATATAATTAAAAAAATAACATACGGTAGATAGAGGAAGATCATCTTAAAGAGAAATGTAACAAATATGTCAATATATAATGTACATGGTAAGTGATCCTATATGAAAGAATGAAAAAAAGTATATCCCTAAAGTAAAAATCAAACTAGAATCTAGGTAAAATATCATTGTCACGTGAGTTATAACAATATATCGATCAATAAACTCGGTATGTTTTAAAAGAGGGAATTTTTTTTGTTCACATGTGTCAGAGCTCTAGCTTAAATAACAAATTATACAATGTTGTCCTTTGTAAATTTAGAAGGAGAGAAAGTTGAATAAAGGGTTCTAGTTACTTTAAATTGACTAATGTATAAATAACTTTGAAAGTATTACTTCTGAACTCTTTCATTCACATAATTTTGGTAATCACCTTCACAGTGAAAATTCAAACAGCAATACTCATATTTAGCTCTTGGTTTAGAATTACTTTTTTAAGCAATGTCCTTAGCATGGTCAACCAGACCCTACATGCATGCACATACACACTCAAACACACTTGTACACATAACTTTACTTATGTGTTAATCTTAATTGACTTCATGAATTAGAGCAAGAGCTCATGAAACTGAAATTATATTAAATCAAAACACTAATAACTTTTATTCTATATAATTTTAAAATTATTTAGTGGCATCATTATTGGTAAAAGAATACAAATAAAACACACCTACTTACAAGAATCAGTTGCAAATGTATACATATTTATGTATACATGTGTATATAGACATATATGTATGTATATACACTAATATGTATGTAAATATATACATAGACAAATATGTATATATTTGCAAGTTTGTACCATACATTAAAATAGTCTGCATGTATAAACTTATTTAGTATTCTAAATTTTGTCTGATTTTGTACTTTTGAGATTTTGTTAAAAGGAATATAACCCCCCAAAAAAGAATGATCAATAAATTGAGATATAGCTAATGAAAAAGTCAATATTGAAAGTATTACCAGAATATTTTACAGACTATATGTTGCATTAAAATTCACACACTATGTTTTTTGCTTGAAAAACTAAACATGGATATCCTGCCATGGAAATCAATATAATTCTTACACATACATGTTTTCAGGATTTTCTTTTCTTATATAAAGCAATTACTTCAAAATCTGTAGTTAAAATATGACTGAAGCAGATACAAATAATTATCCTAAAGTCATTTTTGCTGCCATTTAATCCTTAGGATTGAATAATTAATGAAAGTATGCTTACTGAAGAAGCACTAAGTATGTACTTTGTACAGGCATTTAAATCACTCTGACTTCTCATTCACCAACATTTCTAAGCAAGATGATTTATGCAGAATGTTCTGATTTATAATAATGCAGATCTAAGAAATCGAGGTAGTAGTGTGTCCTCTAATTATAACACCACTTCAACTATCCAAGGCAATTTCTTCCTCCTTTAGTTGGGAATGGGTTTACACAATTAAGAAATCATCTTGATAATGTTAATATAACACCTGCATTACATAATGTCACAACATGATGGTGCTAGGAATAAGGCTCTCCAGGAATTAATTTTAGCCTAAAGAATTATACACAGAAAGATAATACATGGATTGAATTTTTGTCATATTTAATATAAAAAAATGTTGTAGAAAAATAACATACCATATTTTAAAATCTGTGCCCAAATCTTTAAACATAGGGCGCCTGGGTGGCTCAGTTGGTTAAGCGACTGCCTTCGGCTCAGGTCATGATCCTGGAGTCCCTGGATCGAGTCCCGCATCGGGCTCCCTGCTTGGCAGGAAGTCTGCTTCTCCCTCTGACCCTCCTCCCTCTCATGCTCTCTGTCTCTCATTCTCTCTCAAATAAATAAATAAAATCTTTGAAAAAAAAAAAATCTTTAAACATATACAAATAAATTAAAATATGTAGTGACTTCAGAGGAAAATTCTTACATTTCACATAATTATTATTGTTTAACCCTTAATAACTTTTTTATTTGCCTATCTACCCCATAACCATTCACAATTTTATTTTAATTTTAATACTTCTTAAAATAGTCCCTGAAAACCAACAATAATTTATGTTATAGAATTTAATAATATATTAAGTATCTATTTCTTGTGACATAGATTTTAGAACAGAAAGTCTTGGTTTCAAGTACCTTCTTATAAATTGTGTACTATTCAATTTGAGGGTGATAATTTCATTTGTTTGAGCTTCATGTTCTTCAACTTAAAAATGGAAATAACAATAAATTCCAAATAACATGGTTGCTAAGTGAATTTGTTGAGAAATAGCGTGGTGGTTGGCAGAGAAGCAGCATTCAAAAAATGATTTATTACCATTATTAAGGATGATTATTAGAAATTCAAACTTAGCTTATTCTGGAGAGAATACTTTTTTAACAAAATTGTGTATTAGTCTAATGATTTGGCTGGATTTTTAGAGTATACTCAAAGACTTACACTATATTGCTCCGAGCAACCGTTTATTGTTCATTTGCTTTTTAAAAATGATTTAATATTGTGTTAGCTACTAAATTTTAGAAATTTTAAGTGGAGCCACTTGACATAATTCATTTCTTCTTCTGTAAATTAAATTATTTTATATTTTTTATGGAAATAATAATGTTAAAATATGTTAATATGTCATCTTTAAGAAATATGCAGAAAGATAAGACAACTGATCTATAATCCAAAACACTATTGCCATCCTGTTTTTTGTGTGTTTGAGTGTGTGTCTTTTCCTTTTTTCATACATATTCATTTACAGATATTTATTTATTCAAAGACACTAGAAATGGATTTTGTGAAATATTTGAAATAAAGATTGGAGATGGATAGAATTCATCAAAGCCAGATAGAAAAATGTAATGACAAAAAAGGTGGGACATTGGGTGTTTCTGTGATATCAAACATACAGCAAATAAGCAGTGCAGACCTAGGAAGAAGAATTATTTTTGTTTGATCATGTCTTACTCAGAGTTTGTGCATGAAACAAAAAAAAAAATGGGAAATTAAGGAGGCCAGTATATAAAAATGCTTGTGTCTAGGAAATGACAAAGGTGGCCTAAAATCAAATGCATACTGTGAGAAAAGAAGAAAGGAGTTGCTGAATCAAAACAGAACAAAACAAAATAATTTCAAGTGCTGAATTCTATATGACTTGGAAAATATTTTCAAGAATATTAAGAAGGGGTGCCTGGGTGGCTCAGTCGTTAAGCGTCTGCCTTCAGCTCAGGTCATGATCCCACGGTCCTGGGATCAAGCCCCATATCGGGCTCCCTGCTCAGCGGGAAGCCTGCTTCTTCCTCTCCCACTCCCCCTGCTTGTGTTCCCTCTCTCACTGTGTCTCTCTCTGTCAAATAAATAAATAAAATCTTTAAAAAATATATATTAAGAATAAATCAGAGAAATATAGTTTTTTTAACATATGGCAATAATTAGATCTAATTACAAAATGAAGTTATATTACTAAACCTTCCCTTTTATTATCTATCTCAAAGATAAATACATAAGTATGTATTTATCACACTTAATTGTTTTTAGAAGTCCAGATTATTTTTTTATAAGCTGTCTTCTTTTTTTTAGTTTTTTAAAGATTTTATTTATTTATTTGTATATATATATAGAGAGAGAGCACAAGCAGGGGGAGTGGCAGGCTGAGGGAGAAGCAGGCTCCTCGCTGAGCAAGAACATAAGCAGTGGGAGTGGGAGAGGGAGAAGCAGGCTTCCTGCGGAGCAGGGAGCCTGATGCGGGGCTCGATCCCAGGACCCTTGGATCATGACCTGAGCTGAAGGCGGATGCTTAACTGACTGAGCCACCCAGGTGCCCTTACATTCTGTCTCCTAAATAAAAGTTTTAACAGAGGTAATGATATCTGAGAAAGTTCATGCAAATCATAGTTAGACATAAGTCAATATTATGTTTTTCTTTTTATTTGTACAAAAAAAAAATCTTCCTTATCTTTATGGTCTACCTTTTGATGTGTGAACTAATACAAATTGTTTCAGAAAGGATTTTTGTGCAGATATAGTATTATCAGTTCACAGAGGGCCCCTCTTACAGCATGAATATTATTTTGAATAGTTATTTCAGAAATGTGACAAGAAATCCAAGCTAAAACAATGTCAACTATGAGAAATAACATGCTCAATGTCTACCCCATGCTTAGCCTAACTGCCCCACCATTCCTGCCTCCTTAAGTAATGCAACTTAGCCAGAACCAGAGAGCTTCTCCCTGAGTAGAGATTGCAGGGGACAAAAATATCATATTGAATATATATTATTATTTTACTGTATCATTTGGTTACTGATTTGTTAGTATGATACTTTCCCTATAGATTTAACCCTATATTTACTAGCATGTTTTTATTTATTTAAAAAAATCACCTCCAGGGCGCCTGGGTGGCTCAGTTGGTTAAGCGACTGCCTTCGGCTCAGGTCATGATCCTGGAGTCCCTGGATCGAGTCCCGCATCAGGCTCCCTGCTCGGCAGGGAGCCTGCTTCTCCCTCTGACCCTCCCCCCTCTCATGTGCTCTCTCTCTCTCATTCTGTCTCAAATAAATAAATAAAATCTTTAAAAATAAAATAAAAAAAAAAAGTTTGAAAAAAAAAAAATCACCTCCATCTTGGTAATAACTAATACAAAGAGAGTCCAGTAAATGAACCTTTGCATACTCACCAAAAAATCAAAACAAACAACCACAACAACAATAATAGTGAACCATATTTAGAAATATAAATCAAGTGCAACTTAAATGCTCCATATTTTTAGAGTTACCTGGACTCAAGGAAATATAGAAGGGATACAGAGGGGCACTGTGATTAACTGGGGGTGGGGAAGCATGCTTCTTCAGGCCAGGGAAATAATCTAGATCCATATCCATAATTGCCATCAACATGTCACCTGTTAGAGGACATTTGAAAATCATGTAATCTCTTTGACTCTTGTTTGTGTCCTGTGCAAAATTAAAGTAATAATGAAAACTAAAGAATGTTCCAGGGAAGGGTTCAATGAAATAATCTAAATAAACCATTTGCACATTATAATAATGAGAAATTTTATAAGGTTTCTATGTATTGCATTATATGATGTTTAGTCTGATCATGGTGTGTAATTGTTCATTATTGTTTGTTTATTCACCCACTTGTTCAGCCCCTCCATTTGGTTATAAACTTCATGAGACATATATAAATATTGTTCACTATTTTATTTCTAGCATCTGGAAAGCAGTCTCACATCAATGAAGTTCAGAGATTGACAGAAGGATAGGAACATGGCTATTAGATTAAAACATCAAAATGAGGGTAACTGGATGATAGTTGTAGCACTGGAAATGAAAATGAGTTGAAAGACATTATTGATGTTTTGAGGTAAGATGACTGAATCAAAAGAAAACGTGGTCACTGATATGATATTAATGTTAAAGTGGAAGAATGAGAACAAAAAATAAATGGTTTCGGTGATGTGAAAAATATTTGAAACGTGGACATAAAAAGGAAAGATTAAAGGGAAGCACACTGGAATAATATGAAATAGAGTATTAGGTTTACATTAACTTAGGACATAGTTAAAGGAAGAGTTATGTAAGAAGTTATTAAAAAATTGAGCTCATGTCAAGACTAAGAACTGAGAGAAGGAAAATGTGGGTGCCAAAAAATAATAAAATGGAAGAATGGTAAGTATGGCTGTAAAGGTAAGCAAAGAGATGACCATTTAAAACCCTATAGTGTAGTTTAAACATTTTAGAATATCTTCTAAGAGCAACAAGGAGTCCCTGTAGTATTTCAAGAAAAAAGTTAGAAGACATGTTTTTTTTTAAAGAAGTTGAAAAGCATGTTTTATATTTTTTGAGATTTACTCTCAGTACAATGATAAGTGAGAATTGATATGGGTAGACTGGTAGGAGAATATTTCTCTGGCACAGACAAAGAAAGATGCAATCTTGATATGGTGTTAGTAGTTAGCAAGGAAAAAAATAGTAAATGATTCAAGAGAAATTTAGGAGGAAATCTAAAATTGAATTGTATGTAAAGTTTATAGAAAAGAAAGCCATACAGAAAGAATCCTTAGATTTCAAGTCTGGGCAAAAATATTGTGTAGTATGATGTTGATTTCCACTGCAAATATTACAAGAACAATGGTAGCAGAGACACTCTGGGGCACATTTGTTTAAGGTATTTATAAAACATTCAACTGGAGAATTTAGTTATGCAGTAATTACATAGATTTGAAGTTCAAAAGTGTGGTCTGGTTGGAAATAAGCATGTATTAAGATATCAGTATTAGATGGTAATTGAAGAGATGAAAAGGTGGAAGAATTTGTGTAAAACTTTACTTTTGTACTTATGTGGTTAGACAATCTAACAATTTTATATTTTAATTTTTAGAGGTAACTGCAGATATTGACAAATTCAATATACAGTAATTCCCCTTATCTGCAGTGGATACATTCCAAGACCACCAGTGGATGCCTGAAACCATAGATAATAGTGAACCCTATATATCCTATGTTTTTTTTTCCCTATAAACACATAGCAATGATAAAGTTTAATTTATAGATCAAGCACAGTAAGATATTAACAACCATAACTAATAATAAAATAAAGTAATTATAACATTTTACTGTAATAAAAATTATGTGAATGTGTTCTCTCTCTCTCTTTCCCAAGATATCTTATTGTAATGCAACTACCCTTCTTCTTGTGATGATGTGAAAGATTAACTGCCAATTGATGAGATGAAGTGAGGAGAATGACATAGAGCCTTAGGCTATTACCTACCTTTTGACATACTGTCAGAAGGAGGATCATCTGCTTCTGGAGAGCAGTTGACCTCAAGTAACTGAAACCACGGAAAGAGCAATCATGGATAAAGGGAAACTACTGTATTAACATCTTCATTAACCAAATGAAAAGTAATATTTGAAATTTCATTTGTGCCTCTGCTTTTCTTGAGATTGTCATATTATGAAAGATATAAAGTTAGATTTTTAACAATATTTATTTTTTGGAAAGCATTTAAAGATGTTACATAAGAGCAAATAATACTTTTAAGATGTATGTCCCGTATTAAAAAGTGGATCCATTATGCATAACTGGAGACTTTGAGAGCAATGACTTTGCACATTACTAATGCTAAGATTGCAACAACTTTTAAATATGAAGATAAATAACCACAACTGTGAGGACATTAATAGGCATCAAACATTCCAACAATACATCTCACTGAAACATGATTAATCTTACACATGCTGATGATGTTTAAAGCAGAAGCATTATTGAAATTAATCTTGTTCTGTGGGAGAGTTCAATGAATAGTGTTGTGTTTATAATTTCAATTTCTGGATAACATACTGAAGCTTTAGCATTTGTAATTTCACATATTTTGCTAGGTTAGACACTTTTTTATACTAAAGATTATTCCATTTTTATAAAATTTTATAGGATAAAAGTTCATTTAAAATGGAGGAAAATACACTGCTTGAGAAATGAGATATTACCTTATATTAAATGACAACAGTTTAATATCTTTCGTTCCTGGTGGAGAAGTTGTGGTAATGGGAAGCTACCTTGTGGACATGGAGCTCAAGAAACCTGCAGTGCCAAAATTTCTCCGCTCAAAATAAACCAAGTGATGAGAAATGCTTTCTGTATAACTGCTTATTTTTTAAATAGTTTATCATGTTGTAAAATTATTCTCTGTGCATAATAAAAGAAAACCAAACTCATTAAAGATATGAAAACTACAACTAAAAGTCCTTTTCTCATAAGGCACCAGTTTCCCAGAGGATAAACTATGAAAAGCTTCTTTTACATTTTATACAAGTATATGTGCATTCATTCCTTTGTTTTTGGAATATCATATTTATAAACATATATTACTTTGATACATGGATTATTGAATTAACAATATACTTTGGATATCTTTATGCATCACTAAATGTAAATTTATATTTCTGCTGTTCTAATAACTAATAGTTTAACAAATAACAGAAGGTTAATTTGACAGTAATAATAGTATGGCAAGAGTTGGCTTAAATAAAATTGGTTATACAACAGCCAGATTAACAGGATTTTTAATGATTAATAAGTTATTTTTATTGAACATACACAACATGAGATATACAATTTTGGAACTCAAGAACACTGGAGAAAAGAATCATATTCGATGATTTATAATGAGGTACTTTGGAAGTACTATATTTTCAAGAACATAGGTATAATTTGACAATAACAGAAAAATGAAGTAGAGAGGGCATAGGGATTGTGGGGCACTGAAATTATTTTCAAACAATGATATTTAGGGAAAGCTTTGTTTAGAATATCAGATTTTCATAAAAGTGGAAGGAAGAAGAAGCTACCACAAATGCAAAACTGGTAAAATAGCAGAATAAGCAGAGTGTTCAGCAAATGCAAAGACCATAAAATGTACTGTGCTTCATGTGTCTTCAGAAAAGAGAGGTAGCCGGGGTGCCTGGATTGAGGAGAGCAAGGGAAAAGCAACAAGAAATAAAGGCTAGAACTATGGTGACAAAGCATATATAGCCCTGTAGACCAGGGTAAAGATTTGGTAAGGGGTGATATTTGGTATTTTGCAAACAAGAGTAAATAACTGGAGAGCACACACAGCCAGCTTAGAACAAAGTATACTGGGGGAAACAATGTGCTGCTGAAAAATTTATACAAAAATGCAAATGGACAAGAAAAACAAAACATTCTGAAAGATTGAAAGTTGAAAGGCTGAACCTAGTGGATAGCAAACCATACTTAAAGTACAGTAATTTCAGCAGTATGGTATTGGCACAGGTTATATAAATATATAATGTAATGGAGTAGTGGGGAAAGAAAGGAAAAACAGACCACCACATTTAAGATCATTTGACATAAGATGAGGACACTATAGCCATGCAGTAAGGAAAGGCTACATTTTTTTTTTTTTTTACATTTTTTTTTAATAGATTATTTTTTTTGAGAAGTGTTGGGTTTATATAAAAATTGAGCAGAACATACAGGATCATTTCTCATTATCAGCAACAAATGATAGTTCCTGTTGCTCCATGTCCTTGGCAGCATTGATATGGACAGGGTTTGAGATTTTAGCTATTTTAATATGTGTGTAGTAGTATCTTATTGTTTTAATTTGTATTTCCCTGGTAACTTATGATGTAGAGTATCTTTTCATATGCTTATTTGTCATCTTTATATCTTTCTTTGGCAAGATGTCTGTTGACATTTTTCATTTTTAAATTGGGTTGTTTGTTTTCATATTACTGAGTTTTAATAGTTCTTTACATTTTTGGTAACAGTCCTTTCTCAGATATCTTTTGAAAATGTTTTATCCATGTCTGTGGTTTGTTGTTGTTGTTGTTGTTGTTGTTGTTGTTGTTCTTTATTCTTTTCACAGTATCTTTCTCAAAGCAGAAGTTTTTAGTTTTAACAAAGTCCAAATTAACAAATTTTATTTCCTGCGTCATGCTTTTGTTTTGTACCTATGATATCACCACTAAATCCAAGACATCTAGATTTTCTTCTATGTTGTCTTCTAGGAGTTTTGTATTTTTCCATTTTCCATTTAGGTCTATAATCCATTTTGAGTTAATTTTTGTGAATAGTATAAAGTTTGTGTCCAGATTCATTTTTTTCTTGCATGTGGATGTCCAGTTTTTTCAGCACCATATGTTGAAATGATCATCCTTTCTTAATTGTATTACTTTTGTTGCTTTGTCAAAGATCTGTTGACTGTATTTGTGTGGGTCTATCCTGGGGTCTCAGTTCTGTTTCATTAACCTGTTAGTATATATATTCACCAACACCTTGATTTGTCTTGATTACTGTAGAGTCTTGATTACTGTAGTTTTATAGTAAGTCTTAAAGTCAGGTAATGTAAGTCCTTCAAATGGTCCTACTCCTTCAATATTGTGTTGGTTATTCCTGGTCTTCATTAAATTGGGAAGAACTTACATTGTGATAATATTGAGTCTTTTTATCCACGTAGATGGAATATTTCTCAAAATATTTAGATCTTTTCTAAGTTTCATTATAAGAGTTCTTTATTTCTCCTCATATATATATCCCATGCATATTTTATTACATTTATATCTAAAAAATTCTTATTTGAGGTGCTTATATAAATGGTGTTATGTGTTTAATTTCCAATTCCAATTGTTCATTGCTGGAATATAAGAAAGCCATTCACTTTTGTATATTAACATTTTGTCACAACTTTGCTGTAATTGCAGTTTTAAAAAAAATAGGTTTTGTCATGTATTTTAGACCATGTATTTTAAGACCAACAGATCAGGAAATGACTGCCGTTCAAAAGATAATTTGTAAATCACAGATCCCAAGAATAAGAGGCATGCCACACCATATGAGGCCACAAGAAGAAGCACCATGTTCTGTCAAGAAGCAGAAAGAGTAAGTGAAAAGCATTGGCAGAAGGGTTTACTGTGGTTTCCATGGAAAAGACAAGAGAAAGTAGGGTAGGAAGGTTTAGGATTGGCTAATTTGAATTCCAATGGGCTCTAGGGTTATAGTGGCCACTTCCAGCTGTCCTGGTAAGTGAAACTAGGATGATTAAGGTAGTTAGGAATATTGCTTCTGGTAGTGTAAAAGCCACACAGAGGTAATTGGAAGTGTAAGCTATGGATTGGTTAATTTGCACATGAATAGCAGTCTCCATTTTCTCTAAGAAATGACTAGCCTTGAAAACAGCATCTCCCTAGTCAGCAAAGCCCTGGAACATCAAGAATACAATTAAAATAAATAAATAAATAAATAAATAAATAAATAAGAAAATGTAGCTAATACAACTGTGTATTAACTCCAGAGAGTTTTTTGTTGATTCTTTGCAGTTTTCTACATAGACAACTGGAATTTGTTAAATAAATAAATAAATAAATAAATAAATAAGACATTTTTATTTTCTTCTTCTGAACTTGTATACTTCTATTTTCTTTTCTTTTCTTATTGCACTAGGAAGAATTTGTAGTATGATTTTGAATAAGACTGGTGAGAAAGGAGCATTGCTTTATTCCTGATCTTAGCAGGAAAGCGTTTAGTTACTTACCGTTAAGTGTGATGTTATCTATTGGTTTTTGTAGGTATTCTTTATCAAGTTGAGGATATTCCTCTTTATTCCTAGATAGCATAGTCTTTTTAATAAATGGCCCTGTATTAATTGGATATCCATAATCAAATGATTTAGATCTAGAAATTACAATAAACACAGGTGTCAATTCCAGATAGATTATAGATCAAAACAACGACATTTCCAGAAATAAAGAAGAATATTTTCATGACCTTACTGCAGTAACATTTTCCTAAATGGAACATCACTGTAAAGGTAGAGATTTATGATTTGGATTATATTAAACTTAGCCAACTTTTGTATATCAAAATAAATCATTAAGAGAGAGGAAATGCAAGTTATGTTCTGAGATATATAGTTTCAACGTATTTATTTAGACATATTTAATAGACTCCGAGATGAAATATAAGAGTGATACACTTGCATAACAAAAACCAGACATTCCCTTACCTTCCTAGATAGGTAAAAAACTTGAAATTATACTTCATAAGAGAAGGCACACAAATGGCCAGAAGCCTATAAAGAATGTTCTCAAAATCATTTGTCATCAAGGAAATGCAAACTAGAATGACACTGAAATACTAAAATTATAACAAAAACCTAAAAATACTTAATCAATTACACAAAAAACAACGTGGTAATATCAGGTGTTAGAAAGATGTGGAGCAAGGAGAATTCTCATATCCTGTTATTCTGAGTATAATTAAAGCCCATGACTCAAAATTCTGCTTCTAAGTATATCTTTCACAGAGCTGTTGACATTTGAGCACCAAAACATCAATCAGGAGAGTCTATGTTGTACTAGATATACATATTGCTTAGATATAATATTCAAAAACAGGAAAGATTAGAAAATTCTGTATGTGCCTTCCCAGATTTGCTCTTTCGTAACTAGCCTTGAGATTCAAGATCTTGTTCAAAGGAGATAAATACGGAGCAACATGGTCTTAATACTAACTTCCTCAGTCTCATTAGACAGGCTGAATAACAAAACTAGGAGCAGTGTAGTTAATGTTCTATGGGGGAAAAACTGAGATAAAAAACAAAAACAAAAAAACAGGAGAAAGAATGGTCTACAAATATAACTTCCTTTCCCTTTCTTTTTTCACAATAGACTCTTTTACCTTGCAATGATTCCACATACCCTGTCTGAAGAAGGTACATGTGTGCAAGTATGTGCTGTGTTTTGCAATGTTTTGTCCAGATTAGTAATACACCACCGACTGCGCTTGTTCTTTCTGCACACTAACTACAAAGGTCCAATGAGGCGCTGGCATATAATATGCGCTTCACGTTTTGTTTTAGAACAAGGAGTCAGAAAATAAAATATTAATATCAATAAATTCCCCAAATCTAAAAATAACATTTTTAACATTAAGTACAAACTTTTCAAAACACACAAAGACTAGAGGGATAAGTAGATTGATATAAATTGGAGAGGAGCAATAAATTTAAGAGATGGAGATAAAATAATTTCTCTGAAATATGACCAATTATTAACTTAGTTTAACAATATAATTAAATATGAATAATACAGTTTAATACTATAATTAATACTATTATTTTTATTTAAATTCAACACAAAAGCAAGTGAAGTACCATTCAAGAATAAAACTTTAGGTCGATTTTTTCCTAAGGAAGTTAACATTTCTTAGAATATATCTATGAAGTTGTAAAAAAAAGCAATGAAAAACATAAAAGTTTTAGGTTCATCATAAAATGAAAGATGACAGAGCTCATTTTTTCTAAATTTATCTTATACCTTATTCATTTCTAAAATAGAGTTGAAGTAGTTGTTATAAAGTGATAAAAATGTAAATAATTGCAATGCAGGTTAATTTTTTATAATCTACAAATTAGGTCAAAAGTTTTCTATTTTTCCATAATTTTACTTTATATAACCAATCACATTGTATTTTTCTATTCTCTGTGCATAATATTTGCACATCAACTACCTGTAAGAATTTTTTTTTTCTGTTTTTTTTTTTTTTTTAAGATTGTATTTATTTGTGAGAGAGAGAATGAGAGACAGAGAGCATGAGAGGGAGGAGCAGACTCCCTGCTGAGCAGGGAGCCCGATGTGGGACTCGATCCCGGGACTCCAGGATCATGACCTGAGCCGAAGGCAGTTGCTTAACCAACTGAGCCACCCAGGCGCCCACTACCTGTAAGAATTTTGATCAATTCAATTTTGTCTCCACTCTGAGGAGTAATAATCCAGTGCTCCACCAAAATGACTTCACCACTTTTTATGATTCTCTTTTGAATGGACAGAGGTTACATAACATTTCCTTCATTCACACTTGCAGTCATCATTCTTATTTTATGCCAATTTGTGTGTTGTGTTCAGGTGAATCTTATGTTATTATTTCATTCACTTACATTAGCAGATGCTCATTTATATAATTAAATTTGTGTTCATTTTGAGAAAAAGGTATGAACTGTCAGAAAGAATTGAATTTTGTATCCAAAACTAACAGATCACTCATTACAAGCAAAGTTTCTCTAATTATAAATGCACTTTCTGTTTCTGTCAGTTGAGATAGGGACATTAAATGTGCTTGAGAAGTTAAATGCCAGAAGTTTCTGAGAAAAAGAAAATGAGTGTCAGAATACTCTGTCAACTCAAATGATCACCCACACACAAAAGCGCTACTGCTTCTATGAAATATTTTTGGAAATACATATAAAAGCAGTACAGTTACCAATGTACATTAGATAAAAAGTGTGGGTCAATATTTAGCTTTATTCCATTAACAGGTTTTACTTTATATAACTCTTACCAGATTAGCTGCCTTAATACTTAAAATGTTCTATTTAAAATAAGAAAAAAAAAACTTTGGAATATACATATGCTGAATATTTTCTGACAAGAATATTTAATGATTTCTTACTTTATCAACCCAGTGATAATAAATTCCTGGCATTTGCCAAACTACACTTTCCAGATTCCTGTATAGAATGACAATCTGTTCTCTTAAGCACAAGCGAGGTGAAACAATTAATTTCCCATTTATTTCTTATAATAGGTACATTTTTTTCCTGAAAAATGACAAATTATAGTTCAATATGCTCTCCCTCTAAAGGTTCATTGCTCAAAGTTCAAACTTGGTCTAACCTTTGGGAGTCAGTGATGGAATAGGCCTTCAAAATTTTCTTCAAGTTGAGTTAAATGAATAGTCTTAGAGCTGGCAGGTTATTGAAACATGTTCAAAATTTAAAGGCACATTTCATGATCTCTGTTCTCCCCAGTATGTCAGAGATAACAGTAGAGAAAAAAAAAAAGTTCTTTTTTACTGGAGAAAAAAAAAATTGCACTAAACAAGATCAACATTTTTGTTAAGGGATAAATGTGTATTCATTCTTGGACAACTATCTATAGGGTAATGATATAAGCAGATCCATAATACTAAAAGTCAGGTATGAGACAAATGGTCATTATAACTTTATGGGCCCCAATGTTCTTACCTATAATGTAAGTAATTATAGTAGATGATTTCTTATTTTCCTCTACCTCTGTGATTATTATTCCTATAATTTATTCAAAAGGTGTAAAACACTGGTAAACAGTTGCTTTAAAAAAAAAAGTGCACGTTTTTGTCTTTTAAATCAGAGATATTTTCCTGTCACAAATTTTCCATGATGAAATCATTAGTAAGTAGAATCTTGAAATGTCTTATGTTTTTGTTTCTGTACTTTTTATCAAACTTGAGTTCCTGAAATAACTAAAAAGAGAAGATTAACAAATAGAGAGAGGGAGAGAGAGAGAAAACAGAAGAACTATATTCATAGATGAAGGGGATGAAAATCAGTAACCAAAAAGAGGAACAGGACTCAAAGTGTCATTGGATATTTCTCTTTCCGATCGTATGCTAGAAAACAATAAACCATAGTTTCAGTATGCTGAGTGAAAATAATTTGAAGGTAAAAGTGTGCTCTCTCAGCTAAATTATGTTAATACCTTATAATGGTTTCCTTGACTCTAATTGCTCTAATTGTAAACCACTTTAATTCAGTCTTGCTTCAAAGTAATTTTTCCAAAATTACAAGTGTGATTATTTCACTCTTAACTTAAAACCATTCAATACTTTTCCATTTCTTTCATATAAAAAAATCAGTGACTCACTATGTCATTAGTGGTATAACTCCTCTTAGTTCTCTTTTTAAGTCTTGTGCAAGCTAGTGTTAAACTTACTTTATTTAATCGTTGGAACCTTTCCTTTGGTCTTAGCTTTTTCTAACTTTTTAGAACTTAAAACTCAGCAATAAGAAAACATAGAACACAATTAAAATATGGGCCAAAGACATTAATAGACCCCTTACCAGAGAAGATATACAGATGGCAGATAATCATATGAAGAATGCTCCACATCATATGTCATCAGGGGAATGCAAATTAAAACAATGAGAAATTATTACACCTATCACAATGGCCAAAATCCAGAACACTGACACCACCAAATGCTGTCAAGGATGTGTAACAACAACAAAAAATCAGAAAACAAAAAACAAAAAAACTCCCTACACATAGCTGGTGGGAATGCAAAATGGCAGAACTATTTTGGAAGACAGTTTGGTGGTTTCTTACAAAACTAAACATACTCTTACCATAGACTTCAGCAATCATTCTCCTTGGTATTTACCCAAGTGAATTGAAAAATTATGTATACACAAAAACCTGCACATGGATATTTATAGGAGCTTTATTCATGACTGCCAAAACTTTGAAACAACCAAGATGTTCTTAAGTTGATAAATAAACTGTGGTGCATCAAGCCAATCTGAGAAGGCTTGGAATCTGTATGATTCCAACTATATGATATTCTGGAAAAGAAAAAGACTATGGAGTCATTAAAAAGATCAGAGGTGTCAAGGGTTTCAGGGAGAGGAAGGGATGAATAGGCAGAACACAGAGGATTTTTAGAGTAGTGATGCTTTTCTATATGATACCGAAATGGTAGAGACATGTCATTATACATTTGTCTAAACTCAGAATGTACATGAAGAAGGTACGACAATGTAAACTATGAACTCTGGGTGATAATGATTTATCAATATAGGTTCATCAATTACAATAAATATACCACTTTGGTGGGAGATATGGATTAAAGGGGTAGCTATGCATGTGTGAGGGCAGGGGGTATTTGGAAAATCTCTATACCTGCCTCTGAAATTTGCTGTGAACAAAAAGCTGCTCTAAAAAACAATGCCCAATATATATTAGACTTTGCATATAATGGTATATATATTATACACCACCATGGCCCATCAGAAAGGCCAAAAATTTTAAAAAGACAAATGTATATATACAAAACAAAGATGTGTTGCTCCAAAATTTTCATATATCAGTGAGGAGAGTAAATTGGTAAAACCATTTAGGGAAAATGTTTGGCATGATCTACTAAAGCTGAACATATGCAAACCCTATGAATCAGAATTTCCATTCCTAGGTATAGAGCCTACAGAACACATACACGGATTCTCTAATGACAGGCATATGAGTGTTCATATCAGCACAATAGGATGATAAATATGGGTACCTAAATTGCAGTATAATCACTTGCTGGCATACCATAAAGGAATGAAAATGAATGATCCACAACTACATGCAACAATACGTATCTTAAAAATAAAGGTGAGTTGAAGCAGCCAGATTGAAAAGACTGTACATTGAGTTTATTTATGTAAAGTGAAAAACAGTCAAATATATTCCGTAAGTAACTGAAATGTTGATTCTCCAGGAGAAAGTGATGGTTTTTACCTGAAGGCTAAGAGAAGGCTACTTGCACACTGGCAATACACTTTCTGAATCTGGTTCCTGGTTTCATAGCTGTTCAGTTTGTGAAAATTCATTGAGCTATATACTTAGGTTTAGTTTTCTATAAAACTTTAAAAAGTCTTCTTGGAGAGCTAAATACTAGTATCACTATATGGTACTTTAATATACATATAGCATATACACAACATAGATTTTTATATATGCATAGCATAAATATTTAAATATCTGTAAGGTTATATCCAAATACTGTGGTTGACCCTGGGATGTAGTATAAGGATGTATTTCAATTTTATAAGGATAAATTTCAATTTTTTCCTAAAAAACTTTTTTAAAAAATGTGAATTTCATTGTAATATAAAAACAATTTTAAAAATTTAATAGATTGCATATTAATTTAATACAACATGTATTTGTATTGGAGCACACTCAAACATTTCCCCATATTAGTCATCCAGGTCTGTTCCTTTGACTGCTTCTTCCTTCTTTTCTCTTTTCATTCCTCTACCTCTCCTTTTTATCCTTTTTCCCTATTTATACCTTTTTCTATCTTTTTTTCTTTTATAGATACTGATATAAATATCCATCTATTTCTAAATATATATTTTCATAATAAATTATTTAATGAGAATAAAATGTTAGGAGTACTATCTTAAGAGTACCAAGTCAACGTTTATTTATTTATTTATATATTTAAGATTTTATTTATTTATTTATTTGAGAGAGAGCACATGAGTGAGCAGGAGGAGGAGCAGAGGGAGAGGGAGAAGCAGATACCACACTGAGCAGGAAGCATATGTGTGGCTTTATCCCAGGACCAGAGGTCATGACCCGAGCCCAATGCAGACACTTAACCTACTGAGCCACCCAGGAGCAGCAACAAGTCAACATTTATGCACATCTATGGATATCTTGATATACTTTGCTTTTTAATTTCCTTTAAGCATTGTGTATTAGATACCAATTTTTAACACAAAATTTCATAGTCCTCTGAAGTAAAGTTTTAAGTTTTTCTTACTATTCATAGGAAATTAATAGCCAAAAGATGATCTTTACAATTTGATTTTAATTGGTCTTCAAATTTATTATTATTATCATCACTATTATTATCATATCCTCTGCTCTTACCCATCTGTAGAACATTATACTCCAGGTTCCAGTCACATCTTTGTTGACCAAGTTTTGGAATACACCATTCACTTTCATATTTCCCACATTTCTCAAAATATTCCCTTTCAGGAATGATTTACCCCAATTGGGTAGAACCCTCCCCATCCTCAGCACCTAGTTTGAATTTTTATCTACTGTGTGAAATATTCCCTTTTCCCACCAGCAGGAATAATTGTCACCATCTTCCTTGCTTCTATACTATGTTTATATTGCTTTATAATTAACTAAATTGACTGGAATTTATAGGGTCCTTTCCACAGTCTTTGGTACATAATAAGCTCCCAAAGAAGGTAAAGTAATAAAATCAATAAGTCTTAATGATATTATCAAAATAACAAATATAATATTGTTATAAATTATAACATTGCATTTCCTTTTCACTGGGTATTAAGCTCACTTGGAAGTAGAAATAATACTTTATGTATTATTACATATATACAACCATATTTCAATTTATAAACACACATATGTACAAAAATACATACACATATATTTCTCAGATATTCTAGAATGTAGGAGATGATGATATTTTATTAAATAAAAATGAAATGTGAAAATGTTCTTACTCCCCCTTCCATTCTCTGGAAACTTATTTATCCTAAAAGCTAAGTTTAAAAAACAAAAAAAAAACTCTGTGAAATATTTATTGAACAACTTCATTATGTTATATCTCTTTTGGTAATTATTAATGATCCCAAATCAGAGGGTTTGTCTATATTATCTTTGATGTCCTCATTCAAGCACAGTGCCCAGTTCATCTGAAGCTCTTAGTAAATATAATTTGTCATAGAAAGATTAAGTGACAAAACTAATGCATTAGAAAAAGTGAATTTTCTTAGGTTTTAAATCTCTTTATTATGATGTACAATAATATAACTATGCTCTACAGTGTACATATATATGTAGAAAAATGTATGTGTATATTTATGCTTGCTGTATCTTTAATTTCAAATAGTTTGGAAATATGTTAGGGAAGCCACATGCTTATGTAATTATCTCAAATATACATTAAACTCAGAAACATAAACAACGTAAGTGCTTATTTTATATCTTGTAATTTATTTAACTGTTTTTCTCACACATTCTAGTAATGAGAAGTCCTTGCTTGAATTTTTTTTTAATGCTGCTCTTTTTGGGATTAAATAGTAAGATTGACCTATTTTATACCCAATACATAGTTTATTTATTTATTTACTTAAATTCAATTAGCCAACATATAGTACATCATTAGTTTTTGATGTAGTGTTCAATGATTCATTAGTTGCATTTAACACCCGGTGCTCATCACATCACATGCCCTCCTTAATGTCCATCAATACATAGTTTCTAAATATGTATTATTTTATTAGGATTATAATTCATCAAAAAATTATACCCTAGATGTTTATATTTTCCCCATCAAGATTTTAAGAAGAGCAAAACTCCTCTATTGATACATAATTTTAATAAATTATTAAATCTATATATTTAGTTAATTTATTTAATAAATTGCTGAATCTATAATTCATAAAGGAGTTTTTCATATATAAACAGTTAAGTTCCTAAGCATTCTTTTTTAATATATTCCTATATAGGCATAACTCATTTTGTTGCTCGTTGCTTTATTGTGTATTGCAGATATTGTGTTTTTCTATTTTTTTTTTTTTTTTTTAAAGATTTTATTTATTTATTTGACAGAGAGAGAGATAGCGAGAGCAGGAACGCAAGCAGGGGGAGTGGGAGAGGGAGAAGCAGGCTTCCCGCAGAGCAGGGAGCCCGATGTGGGACTCGATCCCAGGACCCTGGGATCATGACCTGAGCCGAAGGCAGACGCTTAACGACTGAGCCACCCAGGCGCCCTTTTTTTTTTTTTTTTTTTAAAGATTTTATTTATTTGTGTTTTTCTATTTTTTACAAATTGAAAGTTTGTGACAACCCTGCATTGAGCAACAATCAGCACCATTTTGTGTCTCTGTGTCACATTTTGGTAATTTATATTTCACAATTTTTCATTATTACTGTTTTTCATGGGGATTTGTAATCAGTGATTATAACTTGCTGAAAGCTTGGATGATGGTTAGCATTTTTTAGCAATAAATATCTTATAATTAAGGTAGGTATATTTTTTTACCCATAACGTTATTGCACACTTAGTGGACTACCACATAGTATAAACATAACTTTTATATACGCGGGCAAACCAAAAAATTCATTTCACTCACTTTTTTTTTTTTTTTTTTATATATTCATTTTATTATAGTGGTCTGGAACTAAACCTGCAATATTTCCAAGGTATGGCTGTACCCATATACAGATTAATTAACCTATAATTTAAATAAAGAATAACTTCCTTGGTAAGTGAGGACATAGCTATTGAAAGACCAAAGCTAGTAAAAACAACAGCACTAGTGATAATAACACTACCCATTCTGAACAATCAATTAACCATGCAACTGGCAAGTTCCTTCACCATAAGGAATTCCAGGATTTTCCTTTCCATATTAGTTAAGAAGAAAATTCAAGAAGAATAAGAGTTAAAGGAAATATACTTATCTATTCTTTCATCTTTTAAAAATACTTTCATTAATTTTTCAATATCACTAAAATCTTCCAAAATTTAGAAAAAGGAAAAAAATGAAAATATATTTATATTTGTACTTGACTGACATTAATTTCAGTAAGGTGTTGGAAGTGTTTGGCACAAGATGTCATACATAAGTTAGACACACAAGAGAACACCCAGATACACCAACACATTAAATAATAACAAGCATTACTTTTGGAAATGAAAATTTTGGACTATGTTAAAAAAGAATTTGAGTATTTAAATTTAATTAAACATAAACACATTGCCTAAGCACATAATCAAGAATATAGTACCTCTATGCTTACCAGTTCCAGAGAACTAAGTGCCTCATCGATATATAAAATGTGTAAGATTTCAAATTCCCAATTAATCCCATTTAATTCTTGGCTTTGTAATAACTGCACCTCCTGTGCTTTATTTTAGCATAAAATATCAGTTTATACTTGAATACTTAGTCTTGAGTCCGAAATACATAGGGCAGGATAGCAGCCTGGAAACCAAGGCAGAATTCCTTCTACTCTGGTAAATCTGTTTTTCCTCTTAACTCCTTTGACTGGAGAGGTCCACCCACATTATGGAGGATAATCTTCTGTGTTTAAAATCAACAATTTATCAATGTTAGTCACATCTACGAAATACCTTCACAGCAAAATTTAGACTAGTGTTTGAGCAAAGACTGGGTACGAAAGCCTAGGCAAGTTGACGCATAAATCAAGTTACACAGGGCAAGTAAGAACAACCTGTGTGTGAATTGCATGACATTCAATGCAGAATATTCTGTAGCCTTCAGGCCTTGAGGTTTATCTGGGAATTATATAAATCACCGAAATAGCACAGAAAATAGCACTGAAACTTAACAACTTGACAGTTTTCTCATGGAATTTGCTATCCCCGTTTTCTGAATGCATTGAAAATATGTTAAAAATAATTTCCTGGCTTTTCTCTATTTGAGAATCATTAAAAGTTAATTTGCACAATAATGAAATGGTCAAGGTCCATAACCTGTGAGGTAGTTTACATGTTTACATTAATCTTGCATATCATTCCTTCATCTCCAAGGAAATGCATATGTGTGTATAATAGTTACTTGTAAAGAGATGCTGCTTCAAATAGACTTAAGGTTAATAGCATTAATTTATTTTTCCTTAGAATGCTATGTTTTGCCAGATCACTTTATTGAATTTCATTTTAATTCTCAGTATTCTCTGCTAATATTGCCATATGATAATGAAATCTAAAATTGAGAAGCAAAGAATAAAGTACAAAAAAACAGATATTTCAGTTACTTAGGTAAGTTTGCTGTTGGTCCAGAAATGGAAACAAGTAATATTTCCCCAGGCAAGAGAAAAAGAAAACCAATGTCCCTGTGGGTTGAAAATTTTAATCGTTGGGGTGCCTGGGTGGCTCAGTCGTTAAGTGTCTGCCTTCAGTTCAGGTCATGATCCCAGGGTCCTGGGATCCAGCCCCTCATCGGGCTCCCTGCTTAGAGGGAAACCTGCTTCTCCCTCTCCCACTCCCCCTGCTTGTGTTCCCTCTCTCGCTGTCTCTCGCTCTGTCAAATAAATAAATAAAATCTGTAAAAAGAAATTTAATCGTACATAGTAGTGATAATAATAGTCTCATCTTTTTTTTTTTTTTTTTTAATCAGTTAGCCACTGTATCTTAATGTGGTTCTCATGGATAATGATCCAACTTTGTATAGGGCCATGATTAGTTCTAATTTTTTCTTCTGTGGATATTAATCTCTAAATTTCTAGGTTTATAGCATTTGCATCTAGATCCTTGTGAACTTGTTAGTATCAGTTTATGGATTTTTGGAGGAACTGTGGTGAGCAGAACCTTGGTCCCCTCCCTTGGTATTCTTTTGAGTAAAACCATGCTATAAAAGTGGCAATGATCTTGGCTTTGACTCTGGGTGCATTGGACTTGGTCAGCTGCTTTTCACTGGCAGCAGGGATCAGGATGTCACAGTCAGCTTCCAAGATGCACCCTTCATAGGGCTTTGCCCTGGGGAAGCCCAGGATTGATCCATGTTACAATCTGAAGTCTTCCAGTTCCTCTGGGTCAGTACCATCTGGATTCCATATGCTCCCATCAGATTCACCAACACCAAAACATTTAGCACCAAAACGATGTAAATATCTCATAGAGTGCAGGCCTACATTACCTAATCCCTGAACAATGAATGTTTCATCTCCAAACCCTGGTGTCATTCCTAAAATACTCATCTAAGAAGCTTCATTGGTGAAATTTTCAATCCCATGGAAGACTCCCAGGCCAGTAGCAGAGATCCGCCTGTGGATTCTGCCCTGACTGATGGGCTTACCGGTAACACAGGCATGGGCATTAATATCATGGTGCCTTATGGTGCTGGCATAGGTGTCAGCAATCCAGGACATCTCCCACTCACCCATGCTCATGTCTGGGGCAGGCACATCAGTGCCAGGACCAATAAAGCCCTTCTTCACCAGCTCCATGGTAAACCTCCTTGTGATCTTTTCCAATTCATTATCAGTATAGTTCATGGGATTGATCTTTTTTTTTTTTTAATTTTTTTTATTGTTATGTTAATCCCCATACATTACATCATTAGTTTTAGATATAGTGTTCCATGATTCATTGTTTGTGCATAACACCCGGTGCTCCATGCAGAACGTGCCCTCCTCAATACCCATCACCAGGCTAACCCATCCTCCCAACCCCCTCCCCTCTAGAACCCTCAGTTTGTTTTTCAGAGTCCATTGTCTCTCATGGTTCTTCTCCCCCTCCGATTTCCCCCCCCTTCATTCTTCCCCTCCTGCTACATTCTTCTTCTTCTTTTCTTTCTTAACATATATTGCATTATTTGTTTCAGAGGTACAGATCTGAGATTCAACAGTCTTGCACAATTCACAGCGCTTACCAGAACACATACCCTCCCCAGTGTCCATCACCCAGTCACGCCATCCCTCCCACCCCACCCCCCACTCCAGCAACCCTCAGTTTGTTTCCTGAGATTAAGAATTCCTCATATCAGTGAGGTCATATGATACATGTCTTTCTCTGTTTGACTTATTTCGCTCAACATAATACCCTCCAGTTCCATCCACGTCGTTGCAAATGGCAAGATCTTATTCCTTTTGATGGCTGCATAATATTCCATTGTATATATATACCACATCTTCTTTATCCATTCATCTGTTGATGGACATCTTGGCTCTTTCCACAGTTTGGCTATTGTGGACATTGCTGCTATAAACATCGGGGTGCACGTAGCCTTTTGGGTCCCTACTTTTGTATCTTTGGGGTAAATACCCAGGAGTGCAATTGCTGGATCATATGGTAGCTCTATTTTCAACTTTTTGAGGAACCTCCATACTGTTTTCCAGAGTGGCTGCACCAGCTTGCATTCCCACCAACAGTGTAGGAGGGTTCCCCTTTCTCCGCACTTGGGATTGATCTTAACACCAGCCTTGGCACCCCCAAATGGCACCTCAACCACTGCACACTTACATGTCATCAAAGAAGCCAGAGTTTCGAGTGCGGTCGGAGCTGGGGCCAGGAACACACCCATTGCCCAAGAACAGCCAGCTGCTGACCATTTCGGCTCTGGACGAGTCTGAGATACGCTGTAAGGCTGACGCCTCTGAGCAATAGGTGTGAGCATTTTCAGAAGGTGGCATGGTCCTCAAGTGAGTTACTGGTATTTTACATCAGCAAAATAACTCAATTTTACAGATAGCAACAAAAATAAAAGCTGTTTCCCTTTATGCATTTTATTCTCTTAGAATAATAAGTACATGCTGCTGTAATAAAATTGCCTTTAATCACTTACCAAGCCTAACCTTGACTCAAGCAGTGAATGCCTATAAATATAATAAATGAAAAAAAGCTAGTATTTTTATAATATAAAACAGTATCATTTATAGCTTGTCAATCATGTATTGTTGTCCAGCAAAAATAAAACATCTGATAGAGAATTAAGTTATCTTCATACCTGCAAATGGTGGAGGCTATTTTTGTTAAGACTGTCAGAATTTACTAACCGCAATTACGACGTATAGTCCAAAGAGTACAGTGACCTCCTCATCACATTAATTAATTGTTCTCCTTTGAAGATCTACTGTGTTGTCTAATTGAACAATAATTCAAGTAGAGTGTCCCAGAAAAAAACCACTTGGGCTCCCACTTTGGAGTCTAGCTGGCGGCTCCGAGCCCTGCCAATGGCCCCGACTAGGCCTGACTTGGTGTCTTCTTTGAGAGGCCTGAATTCTTGCACATAGCTTCATTACCATTGGGCTGGAAACAACCTTGGGTTGAGTGTTTTGTTTGGGAGTTATTTCCCCAGGGCCTTTTGAACAGTAGTGTCCCAATGAACTACTAGAGATTATTTATGTAAAAATGAGATTTTTTTTTTTTTTTTAAACAACAATATCCTTTCAGAAATTTCTAACTACTTTGTAACTGCATGACTTAGCCTGGTGATAAAAGCAGTTACTAAAAGTCTACCTTTTTGGGGCACCTGGGTGGCTCACTTGGTTAAGCGACTGCCTTCGGCTCAGGTCATGATCCCGGGGTCCTGGGATCGAGCCCCGCATCGGGCTCCCTGCTCAGCCAGAAGCCTGCTTCTCCCTCTCCCACTCCCCCTACTTGTGTTCCCCCTCATGCTGTCTCTCTCTCTCTCTCTGTCAATTAAATAAATAAATAAAATCTTTAAAAAAAAAGTCTACCTTTTCCAAAAAAAAAAAAAAAAGTGTGTTTTCTTTACTTTTTGTCCAATATTTCTGTGTTTTGTGAAGGGAAAGCTTTATAAGACACTGAGTCCACCTTCATGTCTGAATCTCTTTTAGACCCAGGGCTGACAAATCCAACCCCAAATTTCATGAGTTATTTAATCACTGCATATAAAATATTTCTCCTTCCAATCACACTTTAGATCTTCTGAACCTCCTATTTTATTTCAATACCAACTTCTTTTGCAAACATATTTCCTCTTTCTGAATGTCCTCTAAGGTTGCCATATTTAGCAAATAAAAGCCCAGGACTCCAGGCCACTTTGAATTTGTGATAAACAGCAGATAAATTTTTAATGTAAGTATGTCCCAAATATTGTATGTGAAATTTATATTAAAAAATCTATTTGTTGTTTATCAGAAATTCAAATTTTACTGAGTGTCCTATCTCAGCTTTCAAATCTAGACCCTCTGCTAGTCTGTCATATATTACTTGCTCCACAATAAATTGTCACATGGTTTTCCACCTGACTAGAATGTATGAATCCACGTTGTTTTGCCCATAGAAGTTTGTTCATGCTTTTATAATGGCATTTAATATCATGATATCTGATATATTTGTGAGCTTCCGACAGGCAGAGATAATGTCCTATTCATCTTTGCACCACAGCACATACAAAATGTCTTTACTTTAAAAAACAATCAGTTAATCTTTGTTGAATAGATTAATATTTTGTTTGCTGCTCCTTTTGATTTAGGACTAGCCTTTGAAAGAAAGAACACAATAGTAACAATAACTAATATTTCTTGAGTGTTCTCTATATTCCAAGCATTATTCGATGTATTATTTCTGCTCTAATGTGATATATGAATTGTAGCAAAACCTCAGATTCTTCACAATCCTGCATTAAAAATACAAGACGAAGAACAGGAAACTCAAATCATATGCATTTTTGCAATCAGAGTACCAACAATTATAAAAATTCTAATAATTATACTAGAGCATATACAAGACAGGTTCTTTTCTAATAAGTAACAAAATACTACAGTAGATATAATACTTTACATTAGAATGAATAAAATGAGGGAGAGACTTGATATAAAAGGTACAAGGAAGTGCTATGGTTGTTTAGTTGTGGAGACATGAGAAGAGTGTATAAATCTGGTGGAACTATGAAATAAGCATATCCAGGAGAGATTATGGTGCTAAACTGAGCAACAAAAAGAGCATGAGATGATTGGGTATCATGGAAAGTACTGCATTGTATTACAGTTTGCTGTTTCCAGTTGTGTATTTCACTTTGAGTGTGATTGCCTTTATCTGGAGGAACAAAAAATATATTTTAAAAACGTTAGGCAAGGGGCGCCTGGGTGGTTCAGCCAGTTAAGCCTCTGCCTTAGGCTCAGGTCATGATCTCAGGGTCCTGGGATCAAGCCCCACATCCTTCTCCCTGCTCAGCAGGGAGCCTCCTTTTCCTCTCCCTTTGCCATTCCCCCTGCTTGTGCTCTCTCTCTCTCTCAAATGAATAAATAAAATCTTAAAAAATAAATAAATAAAGTGCTATTTTAAAAAAATTAAATGTTAGAGAAAATGTAGTATGGACAAATTCTTTGTTATAGTAACATCATTCCTTATTTACCAATTGCATATAAGCTATTTTACATTATAGAAACCCATTAAGGTGCTGATTTCATGAGCTAATTTTCCCAAAAAGGCTATGCACTTAAGAACTAGTTTTTATTATTATTTTAAGGAGAAAATATCTAGGGAAAAAAATAAAGTTTTGTAACATGTCCATGGGAGTACAACTAATAAAATTGGAGCCAAGGTTCCGATCTAGACCATTGGAAGGCATAATCCTCACTGTTATCTATGAAGATGTGTTTGCATTTTTGAATGGTTGTTCTTCTATTGAAGTTGTAAGTATTGATGTTGATATTTCAAAATTCCATGATTCATAGGCCTAGAAACATAAAAAATTCCATCTTTATGTCCTCATGCTATCTACAGAACATAACATGAAATTTAACATGTTGATTCCATCTTTTTTTCTAAAGTATCCTTTTTCGAACTACAGTATTTTAATCTCAAAATGTTAAAGTTGGTTTGTAATTTAATAATAGTTATGACACTCAGATCTTATTTATCGAATTTGATGCCTTCAGATCTATAGAGATAAACCCTTGGCAGCCGTGTGTGAATTTTATAAACTTTTCTCTGCTTCAAGCCAATTTGGCCATTGCTGGAAATATTATTCAAGTAGAGCAATCATATTCTATTTCTCTGAAATTCAGAATTTTGATTGATGCTTTTCACTCACTTTTTGATATGATTAGCATTATATTACATAAATTTAGGAAAAGTGAAGCAATTATATCCTATCACATGAATAAAAAAAGCAGAAAAACCAATTTACAATATTTAAGAAGAATGAGGCATATTTTCACAGAGAGGAGAGGACAACAGACAATACATCTGTATTTTCTCACTTATTGATAGTTTTCTAGTTCCTGGTTCCATCCAAGATTTAGCTAATCTTTTGCTCTTAGTTTATAAGAACCACTATACATCACTAGGAAAGGCTTTTTTTTTTTTTTTTAAGAAGGGATACACAAAAATATTTTAAATAATGTTTTCTTTCAATTGTACATGCTATTTCATTACTAAAAGAAATTTGAAATGATAAATTAAATATAATTTTATAGTACCTAGGTTGATCAACATTAAATATTAATGGCATAAAAGAATAATTTGTGTGAAGATAAATTACATTATGTGAATTCAGGAGTTCTTTGCTGCATGAAATTAAAGCAAACAAACAAGAAAAACCTTATGCTACATTCCCAGATATTTTTCTTGAAATCTTACAGAAATTCCTCATAATACCTGGTAATAAAAACTGACTCTCTTTATGGAAAAGGAACTTACTAACTATATATTTTTATATACAAAGGGCTTTAAAGCCCAAGACTAAACATTTTAAACAGGCCAAAAATAGTGACATATCTTGAAAGAAATCCAACACTGCTAGTTTTTGGCAGCGGGGAAAATATTTTCTATTAGAATTTGTTTTTTTTGTCTCAAAAAATGTCATGATTGTTCTTGATAATTTACATTAAAAATGAAATCCTTAAATATTCTTTGAAGTTTTATTTTATCGTTTCAAAAAGTATACAATGTTATGCTTTACAGTACGCCTTTGATTATACTTACCATAGTGTAAATTATATATTATACAGTAAAATCAAGGTTTGAATGTAATTTTCTTTGATATCAAGTTCAAATCTGCTGATTTCTCTTATTATAAGATGAAAGACAGACACATGGAAAGAAGTAAGAATGCATGATTTATTCCAGTTCAAAAAACAGAACACAAACTCTACAAAGCTGATGAGGAGATTTTTCAGCAGCAGTAGACAGTAGATGTCTGTCAGAAGCAACATTTGAGCAGCCTGACGCCTGCTTCAGCACATCATTTTCAAAGTAAAAAGAACCAGTGAATCCAACCAAATGGGTTATCTTCCTTCTCTGTTTTGAACTGTCTTGCCATTGGCAGTGTGAGTCTCCTCAAGCAGCTCTATAAGCTAATAAGAGCTTTAAGTAATTCAGCACCACCTGTATGAGGATACATTGAATTTTTATTCCTGCTTTTAAATAATAAAACTATTATGATAATTCCCAAAAGCTACTGCTTGTATTTTTGCTCTACAGAAAGATTTTCTGTTGCATACAAGTGCAAGTATTCTATCTTCCCACAAAACTTAGAAAAATATCCAATCTTGTGGTTAGATGTAGCATAATTTTCTTTCTTAAACTGTGTGCCTTTATAATGAATAGCCTTAACTATACTTAGTGATGAAAGCCTAAATTAAATATCAACACTTCAATGGTTGGTCATGGTATTCATAAGAAAGTCTCTTTTATGCAAATAATGTATAAACTAATCTGAATTATAAATTTACTGCTAATTTTGTAGCTAAAAATAATGTAATTGCTACAGTTTTGCCAAGAAGAAAAGCAAGGATATTTTTAAAAATAATTTTAAAACTTCAAACACTGGAAGATAATTTTGAGTGAAGAAATCTGCAAACTGTACCGGGGCCTCTCTAAGCTGCTTCATATGGTCTGTGCTATTGAAATGCTTTGTAGGTAGCAGTACATTGCCCAATTGTGTACTTTTTGGTGTCTTTATTAGTAGCTCTTAATTTTGCATATCACCATCAAATAGGAAATACATTTTAATTGCATTGAGTCAAGATTTTTAAAAAAATGTATTTCATTAAATTATTCATTGATAGCTATTCATTTGCCATCATTTGGTGCCAGGCACTCTTCCAATCCTTAAGGATATAGCATGAACAAAAAAAGCAGCTGTCACCTTCTTATGGAACTTATATACCAGTGGGAAAGATAATACAAAAAAAAGTAAAATATAAATGATGTTAGGTAGTGATAAGCATTCTGTAAAAAACAGATATGGAAGGTTTAATACATTTCAAAAGAAATATTGGGTGTGGGAATTATTTAGTATTAAATATGAGGGATAGAAAAGTTTTCACTGAAAGTAATGTAAATTTTGAATAAAAACTAGATGGAGATGAGGGAGCAAAGTTTTAGATAATATATTCTAAAGGCAAAAGCCCTAGGGAAATAGCATATCTCGTATATCTAAGGGAACAGCAATGAGGCCAAGATGGCACAATAAGAGTGATGGTTGTGGTCAAGGAACAAGGAATGAGATCAAGTAGGATAAAAGATGATGGGAAAGGATGGGTAAGATTGCACTGGAACTTATATGCAATTTGACATTTCTGTAAAGAGAGATGTGAAACATTGCTGGCTTTAGTACGAAAGAATGCCATACACTTTACAGGATCACTCAAGTTTGTGTTGAGGCTAGAATGAAGGTGGGTAATGCTGATGTAAGAAGACCAGTGAGGAGGTCATCACCAATGCAGGTGAGAGATGATGGTGACTTGAACCAGATCTATGCAGTGCCAATGATGGTGGCCAATTATAAATATATTTTGAAGCGAAAGTCCACCAAATTTGCTGACAAATTGAATTATAAATGTGTAAGAAAGAAAAAGTAAAAAAAAAAATACTCCAAGGTTTTGGATTGAACTATTGTTACATATTAATTTCTAATAATAACAATAGCTAAAACTTTGAAAGTAAGATACATCACATGAATGGGCAGAGGTGGATGAAAAGACGAGTTTTGAACATGTTTAGTTTCAGATGCTTATTTGACATCCAAATAATGATCTGAGTTATGTGGGAAACCTTTTAAGTGTGAGATAATCAGACTCACATTTTATTTAACCACATCAATCACACTACTTTGTTAACCAAATACCTACCTTGTACCATGCCATATTCTTGTAGTTTTTTTGCCTTTGAACAAACATTGTTAATGACATACTCTTGAACTGGTTTATTTTGGCCTAACTAATTATGGGATATGCTTTGTCACCTATTACCTCTTAAACCAAGGTACTTTTCCACTGTAAAACAAGTAAAAAAGAAATAAACAAATGATTGCTAATACTAAGAAATAAAAAAAAAAAAAAGAATAGACAAAGTGGAAGGGGGCAGTCAAGGCTAATGAAATTGGAAATAAGAAAATGCTTGTTAGCAACATAAATATCATATGCAATGAACACATCATCCATGTTCTAAATGGAGTGCAAGGGGGAAAAATATATTGGTTACTGTTAGAACCTGTAAAAATAACCAATAAAGAAATTAGTCGTGAGCTAAAGACTTTTTGAGTTGAGAACTTTTTCTAAAGTCATTTCTTCAGGAAACAAATAGCAACTCAAAAACACCAAGCCAACTATTACTTATACTATTCATAATCCTGTTTAGCACTCCTAACAATGTTTCACCAGCACACAGATGGTAATTTTGAAGTTTGCTCAGATTGTGCTAGAAGGTAAAAAGTTTCCAGGTTATTGGGTTTGCCTAAGGGGGAATGTTTTAGCCATTTTAATTCTCTAGTGAGTTTTTTAGGAGGATTGCCTGAAAATAAATATCAGATTGTACTAGTGGAAATGTTTCAAACAGTTCTGCTTTTGGAACTTAGAGTAGAACTGCTCTTGACTGCTGATTATTCTGGATAAAATCTCATTTTGTAGTTTGTTCACACAGCAACAACACAAAACAATACACCATGTCTGAGAATTTCTTAAGTCATCTGTAATCTCCACAAATTTTCACTTTCCTGTATTTTTATACAACTGGCACACTCGGTTGAGTGACTTATGTTGGCCTGGTAATAAGTTGGGTAAATTCAGCCAAGACTTGTATATAAACAGATTTACTATGGCCCACTTAAAAACAATTAATCTCCAATTACACCCTGTAAAAGCCAAGGATACAGACCTGAAAGGCAGTTTATATATTTAGTACGCTTAGAAATCATCCTGGCTATATTAGTCTCCTAGGCTCCTTAATTATCACTGATTTACTCACAGACTTTGTTAGCAAACTTGGGGGTCAAACAACTAAAAGGCTGTCCACTGGCGTGTGCAAGAACTCACAGTCTTACTTTTCTCATGATGCTTGCTAGAAGTCTGGCAAAGGATTTACACTGGATTATTTAAAAAGGACCAACATAATGTACTTCAAATAAATAAAGTTTATTAATTTGTATCAGTGTTGTTGTGGCAAATAAGAAAGAACTAAGAGACCTGCATGTGGGGAGGATCATGTTACTAACATGATACTAATAATGGCCTCACCCACCCACTTGAGCTATTGGTCAAGATCCATTTTCTGCTTCCTGGGCATCCGAGGTTATACAACTCATCTTGCTCTCATTTTGTAGCTTTTCCTCAGCAGTGTGAGTTGGCATTGTCTCCACTGCTTTGCCTCCACTCTGAAGGGTCAGAATCTCTTTAAATGGACCATTACCTGACATGGGAATTCTAGGGGGAAAAAATGTCAAAACTTAAAGCCTTACACATCTCCCTAAACTTACATTATACTCTGTAAAAAAACATATAACCTACAGCAACTGATTTTCTAATTTACCAATATGTTATACCAACATATTTAATAATAATAAATTTAGATATTCATGAGAATTTTTAAAAATTTTATTGTTTTTTATTTTAATTCAAGTATAGTGAACATACAGTGTTGTTATATTAATTTCAGGTGTACAATATAGTGATTCAACAATTCTATACATTACTCAGTGCTCATCTGGATAAGTGCACTCTTTAATTCCCATCACTTATTTCACCCATCCCCCCACCCATCTCCCCTCTCATAACTATCAGTTTGTTCTCTATACTTAAGAGTGTGTTTCTTGATGTGTCTCTGTCTTCCTTCCTTTATTCATTTGTTTTGTTTCTTAAATTCCACATGAGTAAAATCATATGGTGTTTGTCTTTCTCTGACTGAATTATTTCACTTAGCATAATACTCTCTAGCTCCATTCATATTGTTGCAAATATACATGAGAATTTTAATACTTGACCACGTTTCTACTACATGGGACATGCGTGGTATGTCAGTCTCAGTTTCATTAGAAAAACGTTACCACTACATGTGTTAGGGAAATAAAGGGGATAAATGTAAGAATAAGGGCTTACATATATGTGGATGGAGCTTAGGGGACAAAGATCTGAAAGACCAGAGCTGAAGCATATGAGAAACTGGCATCAGTGCGAGTTCTGAGGAGCATAGCACGTCTATGGCTATGAAACAGGAGCAAGCTGAGAGGTCTGTGAAACCACCAGTATACTTAAAGTATCAAAACACAAACTCAGTGGAGAACTGCTAATCTGACACCTCTAGTATACATGATAGAGAATCAGGAAGTCATGGAGAAGTCTGCAGGGCCATGTTGTCTGACCACAAAAAAAACCCTCCAAAAATAGCAGTTTGCCTGTCCGTTTCCCATCCACCTTCCAAATATCTTGTGAGCTCCTTTTATTGACAAATTCTAGCCCAAAACACAGAGGTTAAAGAGATTCTCAGAAATCTACGCCAGAGGGCGCCTGGGTGGCTCAGTCATTTAGCATCTGCCTTCGGCTCAGGTCATGATCTCAGGGTCCTGGGATCAATCCCCCGCATCGGGCTCCCCCCACTCAGTGGGGAGCCTGCTTCTTCCTCTCCCTCTGCCTGCCACTCTGCCTACTTGTGCTCTCTCTCTCTCTGTCAAATAAATAAATAAAATCTTAAAAAAAGAAAGAGGGGGCACCTGGGTGGCTCAGTCGTTAAGCGTCTGCCTTCAGCTCAGGTCATGATCCCAGAGTCCTGGGATCGAGCCCCTCATCAGGCTCCCTGCTCCGCAGGAAGCCTGCTTCTCCCTCTCCCACTCCCCCTGCTTGTGTTCCCTCTCTCGCTATGTCTCTGTCTGTCAAATAAATAAATAAAATCTTAAAAAAAAAAAAAAAGAAATCTATGCCAGAGCTTCTCTCCTCATTAGATGAAAGTAAGCAGAGATGATACTGAGCTAACCAGATAACACAGGGCAGTGCAACCCTTCATAAACTCAAGAGATATAAATATCTCCTTATACATATTTTACAAGATGAATATATAAAAATATATTGTACATGTTATATTATAAGTAACTATATTATATATAATATTTGACTTCTTAGTATAAACAGTAATAACAGCTGACCGCCACCTAACATGATATAACTCCCATACCACCAAAGTCATGCCTTCCTCTCTTATAAAGTCAGACACAATCTTATATGCCACTTTATATATTTTGATATTTATTCCTCTTCTAGCTCTTTCACAATCTCAATGAACTATTCTGTTTATTAAATATGTAATTAAATAGTGAAATATTTAGTCAGTCGTTACATGAACACTTGTGGAATAATAAGAAAATAAAAGAATACGAAAGAAAAATGATTGGTAATATATTTTCTATCTAACACACACCCACACACATGCAGACACACATATGTATACACATAAAGAGAAGGACATATTTGTGTAGCTACTTTCTAATGGGTAATTTGGAGTAAAATGAGACATACCTATATCTACCACTTGGTTTTCTGACCCACATATTTGACTGTGGGAGAAATAATGTCATCTATTTGTTGCTGGCTCAGATACACTACTGCTCTGGACTAAAACTAAGCTTTCAAAATGTTATCCCACTGTCTTTTCAGAGCATCTGCTCTATTCAGCTCATAGTTAGACTGGCAAAGTCTGTGGCCCAGATTCTATTGCCTTGAATCATAATGAGTTACTTTCAGGAATATGCTCCATTTTAGAAGCAATGATGTATGGAATACCAAGACAGCAAATAGCATTCTATAAACATATCGATTAGGGTTACAGCAGAAATAACGTGGATAGGGGAGAAAAAATCAAAATGTGATTTTAAAGATTTTATTTATTTGAGAGAGAGGGAGAGAGAGGGAGAGAGACAGAGAGAAAGGCTGGAGGGGCAGAGGGGAGAGAATCTCAAGCAGACTCCAAGCTGAGCACCCAGCCTGACATGGGGTTTCATCCCATGACGCTGAGATCATGATGTGAGCTGAAACCATGAGCAAATTGCTTAACAAACTGAGCCACCCAGGCATCCCCAAATCAAAGTATTTTAATACATGACTTCTGGAATGGTGGGGTAAGGATAACAGCAGGATCTTTCCTCAGCAAGGTAAAATTGCTCAATAATATAAAAGTATAATCATTGAAAGTCTCTGGAAATTGTCCAAAAGGTATATACAAAATAGAGAAATGTTCATATATGGAAATCTACTAAATCTTGATGAGACTAATACATGTTTATAGCATTTGAGGTATAGTCTGCTGTCTTACCTCACATCCCTCCATCATTTCCATGTTATAGAAGCTTTATCCTGGGCATATGTAGTCACTAATCAAGGCTCTCCTATCCTCCAAGCTCCCCGTTTGGGTCTACAGTTTCACCCCAAACATTCAGGCTGTTGTTTCTTGCCCTCCATGAGGCTCTATTCCCAGCAGGCATTGCTAAAAGGAGCAAGTCTCGTTTCCCCCAGCCAAACCCATATCTGTAGGGCAGAGCCCCACTCCAGTCACAGCACAGAGAGTACTGGGATTCCATACCTCCCTGACTCAGCTTGCTTGCCCATTAGACAGAGGTTTAAAGGACAAGTTTTGTTATTTCCTAACCCCCAGTGTCCATTCAAAGAGCAAGGGTGTCATTCCAGAAAAAAAAAGCAGGTTCTTGCTCTTACCTCTGGTCTAGTTGTATAGTGATTCTTTATGATGGAATGGCAGGCCTTAAGGATGAGGAGTTCCAGAGCTTTGCTTGAGAAGATTGATTTTATTTGGATCAGAGAATGGAGAATGCCATGCTTAAGGGTGTTGTCAAAACCTATGAGGGCCTTGATGGAGAGCAATTCAGAGGGTATGTTTGCTTGGCTACTTTGCTTGTATCATGGAGCTAACAGAAATTTGGTAGAAAGAACCATAGAACCATGGAAGAGACAACCAAAAAGAGCCTTCCTTTCTGGGATCCCAGTTAACCCTGGGTCTCAGAAAAGCTGTGCATGTATGTTAGGCCGCACCCCTTCAGAAGCAAACAAAGCAGGACGTGAGGCAAACTTGAGAGCATTCTCCAAGACACATGCGAATCCATCAACATGGGGCTGGTCACCTGGCCAAAGGGGCTGAAACAGACCGATCTAACACTGAACAATAAGCCATTTTGATCAGGGGTGACTCCTAAGAATCCAGACTTAAACATAAAGTTATGATTCTCTTTGGATGTCTGAAACATTCTGTGCCTACTCAAGTATGTACCCTCTAAGGAGTGAATGGAGAGGAAACCTCCAAGTTACAAATCCATGGCTGAATTTAAGGGAGAAAGAAAACTGACAAACACCCTGATTGGTGATAACATACTCCAAACAACCTGCACATCCAATGATAAAGAATAAAATCAAATTAGTTAAAGGAGCTTAAGCACAAAATTTGACTAATTAGTTTCTTACAGCAACCCAGGGCAAACTCTAAATAGACAGGCAAAAAGATAAAACAGGAGGGAAAATCTGAGCAGAGACATAAAAGGCAACACACTGCAAAGGAAATAGCCTTTGCAGAATCAGTTCAGGCAAGTTACTCATAAACAAATTATCTAAAATGTTTAGAGGTTTAGCATACTATGTTCATGTCTCAGAAGAACTAATATACAGTTTTTAAAAAAACTGCAGTATTTCTTAAATTGATCTACAAATTCAATCTCTATATCAAAATCTAGGCGTTTTTCTTTCTTCAGAAATTTACGACTTGATTCTAAAATTCTTCTAGAAGTGCAAGAGACCCAGAATAGCCAAAACAATCTTGAAAAGAAACAAAGTTGAAGGACTTACACTTTCTAATTTCATAATTTATTACCAAACTACAATAATCTATATTTCGTGGTACTAGGTTAAGGACAGACATATATATTGGTGGACTAGAAATTATAAATAAACACATGTATCTATGATGAATTGATTCTTGACAAGCATGGCAAGACTATTAAACAGGGAAAAGAAGTCTTGGGGCGCCTGGGTGGCTCAGTTGGTTAAGCGACTGCCTTCGGCTCAGGTCATGATCCTGGAGTCCCGGGATCGGGTCCCGCATCGGGCTCCCTGCTTGGCAGGGAGTCTGCTTCTCCCTCTGACCCTCCTCCTTCTCATGCTCTCTGTCTCTCATTCTCTCTCTCTCTCAAATAAATAAATAAAATCTTTAAAAAAAAAAGAAAAGAAAAGAAGTCTTTTCAATAAATGGTGTTGACATAACTGGTTAGCCACATGCAAAAAAAATGAAGTTGGATTTGTACTTCATACCATATGTAAAAATTGAATCAAAATGTATAAGACCTAAATATAAGAGCTAAAAATAAGAAACTCTTAAACTGGGACAAATAAAGATGACTTGGGATTTGGCACTGGTTTCTTATACATGACACATATAGCACAGCAAACAAAGGAAAAATTCTAGTTTTGGTTTTATCAAGTTTTTAAAATACATTTAAATAGCAAGAAAGTAAAAAGACAAACCACAGAATAGGATGAAATATTTTCAAATTACATATCTAATAAAGAAATTGGATCCAGAATATAGAGAGAAATTTTCACCCAATTTGAAAAATGGTTAAAATATTAGAATAGATATATTTCCAAAAAGGATTGGCAAATGCCAATAAGCACATGAAAAGATGCTCATCATTAGTTCTTAGGAAAATGCAAATCAAAACCACAATGAGATTCCATTTCATATCTTCTGGACATCTATAATAAAAATATGGACAATAACAATTATTGATAAGGATGTGCAAAAATCATAACCACCAAACGTTGCTGGTGGGAATGTAAAATACTGTAAAATTGCAATCATGACCTGACAACCATGTGAATATACTAAAAACATTGAACTGTACATGTACACTTTATAAGGTGAATTGTGTGGTATGTTTATTACATGTCAAAATTGATGTTAACTATTAGTTATAAAAATGAATCTTCTGATAAAACTAAAAATTTCATGATGGAAATGGTTCAATTTAATCAACTTGCTTTCATGTGACTTGCTATTTTCCCAGAGGAATGGTGCCACATTAGGGACTCACTGAGAGTTTTGCAGATAGCTAGGACCAGCTCAGGCTTGTTGAACGGAAATTATTGTTGAACTCATACATGATCTCCTCCTTAATGTCATCAAGATACTGTAATGAGTCCATTAACAAAGAAAAGAGTAGCTGGGGAAGAAGATTACTGACACCTGAAGAATAGGTTATCTTGATCTTCTGATATTGGAGAGACTCCTTTGTCTATAATTTATTGTGGTGTGCATTTTTTTGGGAAAGAAACAACTTCAATTTGCCAAATGGTGGTGAACATAGTTCTTCCCCAGACCTCCTTCTCACTGAATTTCCAATCTTGCTCTTTCCAAGTCCTTGACCATATGTCAGACTATTAGCCATATTTCATGAGTCAATATAAATTTATACTTCTCATCTCTCCCTCTAGATAAGTCAGCAATCAAGCATATAGTTTAGAATTTATCCTATTTGGAGGATTTTCTTGCAGTCGCTCACTTTCACATGGTACCAGCATGCTTATTAGCACTATCTGTAAACTAAATCTGATTTCATTTTCTCCCTTAATCAAGCAATCACAGGCGATGTTCGATGAGCATCTGAGACATGAGACATTTCCTTATGCAATTTAGTGATGCCTCCAATATCTGTTCTCTTCTATAACCTCTTATTCACAATTTTAACTTGACAATGGAGTGCTGCTAAAGCACTTAGATTTATGGCTTAATGACTCAGACATTTGGAGTCCAAGATGGACAGCTAGGTTCTGGTATTCTGGAGGTCCATGCTAAAGCACTCAGTCTTTACCAGGCACAATATTAATGCAGAGCTATTTTTCAAAACACACACACACACAAACAAATTTCTGCATCAGATGGCTTATATTTGCTCCAAAATCCTTGGGATATGCATAATAATTTGCCTATAGCGTTCCTCTTTGTCAGAGGCACTTCATCCACCATCTGCTATATCCTATGCCCCAGTGTCACAACACTTTGCCAGACAGTCGGAATCTGTTGCAAAGCTTTCTTTCCTTCTGAACTCAAAACACATAAACATATGGGTTACATTGCAAATGGGCTTGTAGAAATGTGCTGAAAAGGAGTGAAAGCTGCGGCTCAAACCTAGGATAGATAACCGGAGAAAGGGAATTAAGTGGCTTAGGTATTTCTTCCCTCTGATTCTTTCATGCAGGTTTGTCCTACTTGCTAAATCCTGTGTACTTTAGTCAAAAGGCACAGCTTCTCTCAGGTGGCGCACTTCACCTTAAAAACTCCAACATACACACAGCCAGATAATCTCGCTCTCATCTTTCATATTACCTCTTCAAAACTGTGTGGTAACAGCCTTCTGCTTTTATTCTCTCCAGGATTCTTTACTCATTCCTATGCTTCTAAATATTCCCCTCACCTTGTAAACATCTTTGAGAACAACCAAATTCAGTGTGCTCGCTCTTTCTTAACAGGAACCTGGAGAATTCACTTGAATATTTTCATTGCATTTCAATAGTTTACAGTGTTACTAATAAAAAAACACTATTTTAATTTTGTTTTAATCTACACTTACTTTACTAGATTTGTTTTCTACTTTCTTGATGCTATCATCTTTCTGAATTCTACTCTTGCTTCAATATATTTTTAAAGATTTTAGTTATTTATTTGTCAGAGAGAGAGAGAGAGATAGCACAAGCAGGGGAAGTGGCAGGCAGAGGGAGAAGCAGACTCCCTGCTGAGGAAGGAGCCCAATGGGGAACTCGGTCCGAGGACCCTGAGATCACAACCTAAGCCAAAGACAGATGCTTAATCAACTGAGCCACCCAAGACACCCTTGTTTTGATACTTTTGTTTCCGGGGGAATTTAAGTGACTGGTTTAAGACATGTAAATAAGAATGATACAGATTAGGGATATTAGTACGTTCTTGTCATTTACATTTCACTTAATTTTCCTTTGCCTTTTTGTTTGCCTTTTCAGCTCATCATTTTATTTTTCTCCAATAAAAATTCTAATTATTACTTCCCCCACCTTTTGTTCAATGTAATTATTTTACTTGTTCTCATCTCTTCTCAGGATTTTCTTTTGCCTTTTCAATCTGTTCTACATTATAATGAATTCTTTTTTGTTTTTAAAGCTTTTATTTATTTATTTGACAGAAAGAGAGAGAGCACAAGCAAAGGGAACTGAAGGCAGAGGGAGAGGGAGAAGCAGGCTCCCCGCAGAGCAGAGAGCCTGATGTGGGGCTTGATGTGGGGCTTGATCCCAGGACCCCAGATCATGACCTGAGCTGAAGGCAGACGCTTAACTGACTGAGCCACCCAGGCACCCCATGAATTCTTATTTGTAAGGACATCATAGAGTATTTTTTTGCAAAGAGGAAAAAGCAGAAAACTTTCTATTGCTTTATTTGGTTTCTGATTGTAATAACATTCAGAGAAAGACCTTCTTTAAAAGTCCTAATATTAGTGTCCTCTTTCCATTTTTAAATGTTTTATTGATGCAAAAAATGGTCTTTGTCTTAGTTTTTTCTCTTTATGCTTATTTACCCATGAAAGGAGAGACATTTTTCCAGCATAATGGATGGCCCTTAATCCCCTTCTGATCATGCCCTTTCTTGAAGAGAATTCTCCTTATCTAAAACTGGATCCCATATTTTTGTGTGCAGCCCCTAACAGTAATCTAGTCAGAGTTAACTTACCATGGTTTTAAACTTGGATGTCATGGGACCATCTCCTGCTTAATTACATGTTTCCCAGATTTTGAGAACCACTTGCAATTATTCTTCATAGCGTAGATATAGGACAGCAGAACAACTGTCCAAAAGTATACAGCTTCCAGGAATCTTTTAGTCTCCATTTCTTGCTAAAATGTACAATCATAGATTTTGTTTTAGTTGCTGACATGGTAGAGATTGGCATTTGTATTTTCTAAATAGACACTCAAGAAGAAGAGTTTGGGCTATGAGAAATTATTCTGGTGAGTCAGAAATGTATTTTTATAAAATAAGTAAACTGGATTCAAGTAAATGTAAGCTTTGCATTTCCAAACCTAGGGCGATAGGAAAGGGATGTGGAGTGTCTGTTTTTCCTTAACATTCTCATTATGCATTTTTGTCCTTTCTGATACTGGATGCAAAATATGTGCCTATCTCCTTCATTGCTTTGCCTATTCCAATAACACTGTACTATGTGACAATTATTCCCATACTGCAGCATGTCAGGCCTTTTTTTCTATTGCTGTGAAAAAAAAAAAAATATGTGTTTTTGTTTTGGCAAGTTTTCAAGGATGTTTTAATGAGAAGTCAAACAAGAGTTACTAGACTAGAGAATCTTTAGTCCTGAAGTTCATCTAAGTTTTTGACAATCTAACATTTGTGCTTGTGACAGGTGTCCAGAATTTCAGCATAAGTCCATCTGTCTATTGCCACAAAAGTGTTGTAGAGAGTACCAGTAAAAAAGCAGACAAATAAAAGCAGATTTATCCAACAGTAGTGCAAACACTAGGAACCATATGCTCCCTAGAATAAATAGCATTAACTATCCCAGGAGCATTTCAGTTTTTACATAGTGAACCTAATGTCATAGAGTGAATGCTAATTGTTAACTTCCTGCAGGGGAAGTTAGGTACTTGTAAGTTGTGGCTTCCTACAATGTCCAATTTCTCTGCCTAAATATAAGGCTGTCGCTAAATTTTATCATCGATTAGGAAAGCACATCTTTTGACCATGGTAACAAATCAGTTTATTTTATTTTTTGATAATGCAGCAAGTTGAACTGTCAAGAGAGCAGAGAACATCATACTGATGCAAGTCTTGGTTGTGCTTTTCTTTTGACTGTAACTGGAAAATTAACTTTACCATTGCATTTTGCAATTTGCAAAATGAGAATATCTACTTGTGAATTTGTTTCCCAAATTAAAGTAAATAACAGACAATATTGAAAAATATTTTATATATCAAATGTATATTTAAATTTATAGAAATACCAGTGGCAGAAAAATATTTTTGCCAATATTAAGTATGTTAGTCATTAAATTAAAATTAGCAATTATGTTAGACCTATTTTCTCAAAATATAACTTTATATTATATTTTTACCTATATTTTGCCTTTTTACTGTAAACATTATAGGCCAACATCTTTATTATTAAATCCAGTTCCTAAAAGAATCATAAGCTTTTAAATACAATTATATGATTTGGAAAACTAACCTTTATTATTATTGTTGTTGTTGTTATTCTTGTTGTATTGTTGCTCTTCTTCTCCTCCTCCTTCTTCTTCTTCTTCTTCTTCTTCTTCTTCTTCTTCTTCTTCTTCTTCT